>NC_141010.1:15023851-15558131 GCF_052327205.1 Somniosus microcephalus
CGCAGAATCGGTGATATTGGAAGCAGACGAACCAAACAACGACATTGATCCCGATTCAACCTTGCCAGAAGAACCTGATATCCCAAAGAGGCGTTATCCAGACAGAATCAGGAAGCCTCCTCAAAGACTGAACTTATAATTGCTTAACTTCAACCAATGTATCTAGCAACCGTAATTGTAATTGAAATTAGTTACTATTTAGTTGTTAAATGAATGTTATGTACTGTTTATCTAAAAAGGGAGGAATTGTTGTGTATGTACCTTTAAGGGAATAACTGGTCTCAGACTTCAGTACCGGCAGTGACCACCCCTGTATAAAAGGCCCTAGCAGGCTTCTGTAGTTTCAGTTTCCAGGTTGTCTCCATTCAGTAAAGACTTGTTATAATCAACTCCTGCAGTCCGTGTCTCAATTATACACGGACATAATAGTGGTGAGGCACCTTCTTGAACTGCTGCAGTCCGTGTGGTGAAGGTACTCCCAGAGTACTGTTAGGGAGGGAGTTCCAGGATCTTGACCCAGCAGTAACATTTATACAGCATACATGGTCCAAAACAGAACATGTTGCGAGCTTGTTACCTGTCATACCTAGAATGTGGAATTCATTGAGATTCCACATTTCTCAGCAACAGAGGTCCAACTCCAAATTTAGATTTAATTGACTACACGCAACATCACCAAACAATTTCCAATAACTGATAAGTTTGGCTCTATCTGATTAATCAAGAATTCAAATCTCAGTCAATAGTCTTGGGAACTGTCTTCTTCTTAGGCAGTCCCTCGGAACCGAGGATGACTTGCTTCCACACTAAAAATGAGTTCTCAGGTGACTGGTGAGTCCAATGCGGGACCTACAGTCTCTGTCACAGGTGGGGCAGATGGTGGTTGAAGGGGCGGGTGGGTGGGGGTGCTTGGGTTGACGTGCACTCCTTGCGCTTGGCTTCCGCTTGCTCCCGGCGAAGAGACTCGAGGTGTTTGGCGCCTTCCCGGATGCTTCTCCTCCACTTTGTGCGGTCTTGGGCCAGGGATTCCCTAAGCATCCCTTGTCTCTAATTCATTCCCAGCATTTGGAAACACATTGAGGTAGATTTTCATCCTCACCGTCTGGGTGTTAACCATCACTTGGACACAGCGTAGTGAGGAAAACCCCAGCAGGGAGGATTACGCCTGCTATACAACCCGCCTGAGTGTTCTGCCATCAATTTAGGTTTTCCTCTCGGCCGCTCCACCCAGGCGATGTACAACTTGCAGGCAGTAAAGGGCGACAACCTACACTGATGTTTTAAATAACGGACAATGTCACATAGAATTTCATAGAGCCTACAACACAGAAACAGGCCATTCAGCCCAACTAGTCCATGCCGGCGGTTATGCTCCACACGAGCCTCCTCCCACCCCTCATCATCTAACCCTATCAGTATATCCTTCTAAAGTAAAAGCAGAAAATGCTGGGAATATTCAGCAGGTCAGGCAGCGTCTGTGGAGTAACAGAGTTAACGTTTCAGGTCGATGACCTTTCGTTAGAACTCTCTGTTACTGTTTTTATTTCAGATTTCCAGCGCCTACAGTATTTTGCTTTTGTTTTACAGCACATCCTTCTATTTCTCTCTCCCCTCCGTGTGCTTATCTAGCTTCCCCTCAACGTTCCAACCGGATTGAGAAGAGGCAGGTCCGACAGGGATTCCCGCAGGCAGCGCTCCGATACACGACAGGGTTCCGGCCAGTTACTCCCTTCAGTGTCTCAGCTGCCAGGGAAAGCTCTCGGCTGCCATTTGATCTACACAGTGATTTGGAAAAAGCTGCAAAGGACCAGAAAAAGAAAAACAGAGGCTGAAGCGGCAACAGAATGTGTAACTGAATAGCCGCAACAGACTCGGCTTGTGTTGCAGCAGGGAATTGAGCATAGAACTCTGAAAGGTCTTGGCCACACACATCGACCTGCTTGCCCCAATACACTGTAGGCAATCGCTGTCTTCCATTATTAGTTATTTAACCAGTAATAATATTTGCTGTTTGTTTTTTTTGTGTTGCCCAGCTGGGTGTAAGCTGCAGTGGCTGTAGGAAATGCTACATATGGAGTTTTCAATCCTACACAAAAGGAATCTGTGTGTATGTTTAGCAAGGCTATAAACACACTTTCAATTCAGTAATGGGTTCTAAATTGTATACACTTCAGCAATCACTTGCACATAAATCATAATGACATAGGGAGGGGAATCTGGTAGGCAAACAATGTCCAGTGTAGGAAAGAATTTAAACAATGCCTCCATTTCACAGAGGCAGTAACCCTTTTTAACCTCAATAGGATATGTCTGAAACCTGTTCCTTTCCTTTTAGTATCATTGTTAGGTCAGAATAAATCAATCAGTTCTCGACACATCTCAAATATGATATGTAAGTAGTTAGATTTTTTTTCTCTCTGTCGGGGAACATGATCTGTCTATTCTCTTGCTAACTCTTGCTCACTCTTTGATTAATCTTCTCTCATGCTCATCATTCACGCAGGGCCACTCAACTGAGGAGGGAAACCTTCATTTAACACTTCAAATTAAAGTAGGACTGTCCTAAACAGGATGCGATATTGCAGGTAGGGTTGTCACATGGCTGGTGTTGTTCAGTCCAGTTCTTTACATGGCTGGAAATATGATTTTTAAAACGGAAGGCAATGTTTTACACTTATGTCTGTGTCTTGATGTGGAAGTGTTAGCAATCAAGGTTACTGAGGTTTCATCAGCAGAAAAGCAAACCTCCTTGTTGGGCCAAGATCCCAAAGTCTGCTCCACCCCTATTCAGCCTCTTGTCCAGGTTTCGGATTTGGGAAAAGGTGGCAACTCTAATAGTAGGATTAATTCCAATGAGCCCATTTAACTCCCTCCTCTCCGTTCAGTACCGTTTCTGTACTCCCCTCTTGTGAAAGTAAATGGAGGCACTGACAGACATGCCCAGCAGTGTGTGCTGTACAGTGCAACAGTAGGATTCACATTCGCACTTCAGATTCTTCATTTAGAGAATCTAAGCGAGAGCTCTGAAAGGCACCAGGTGGAGAAATACAGTTCCATTTGGAAAGGGGAGAGAGAAAGTCCGACAGGAAAGTTGATTTGCAATCATTCATGAGGGAGTGACGGAGCAGCATGTCTGACTTGGTGGTCAGCTGACTAACCCTTCTCTTGGTTGCAGGTGAGCAGTTTGAAGAGTTTTGCACAAGCAAGCATCAAGATCTATAGCACCAAGCTGGCCCAGAGTAAAATCTGATATAGGTGACAATACATAGTTTGGTTTCTAGAAGGTGTTATACATCAGAAAGTGTGTCATGGATGTTCATGAAGGGGAAAATTAATCAAACATTTTCGTTTGGCTCATTTGACTTAACTTGGTTAGATAAATTGTGTGTCACGTTAAGTCCTACTTATTTGTTTATAAGTTTTCATTATTTGATTCCTTCAATATTTCAGTGAGGAAGTGGTCATTCTATGGAACAGTAGAAGCAGCTAGTATTGATTCATTCAGATGCAAATTAGATAGATTTCTTTCAGAATATAACATTGTGGGGATGCAGTGCATGTGTAATTTGAGACATGACATGTGGTAAGTGTAGCATGTGTGGGAGGAACATGTGACCACATGGGGTTTTCCTCACCTCATGTCTGGGTCTGTTGTAGATTAATTAATAGAGATTGATTACAAATGATTAGTCAGCAACTCCATTATCATTGTATCATATGACTACCAGCATAGTGGTTATGTTACTGGGCTAGTAATCCAGAGACCTGGACTAATGATCCAGAGACATGAGTTCTAATCCCACCACGGCAGCTGGGGAATTTAAATTCTGTTAATTAAATAAATCTGGAATAAAAAGCTAGTCTCAGTAATGAGCAATAAGTGCCAGCGACACAGACATCCTGTGAACGAATAAATATTTAAAAAATGGAAGGCGAACTGGATGGACCACGTTTCTATGTTCCTCTTCACTCCAAGCGTGATCATGCCACTTTCTGGACCTTTGTGCAGCTGTGAAACACACTAACAAAAAACAAGTACATTTATTCAAATATGATAAAAGCATAAATCAAACTTCTTCAAATCCTACTGCCACTGTTTACACACCGAGTGCGGTATGTTAAATATTATTTTAACCCCGCTGCACAAACATACTAAAGACTATAAATTTAACTTTACAGTATGTAGAATGGAAGAATGATGGATACTTAAATATTACCTTCAAAGCCACTAATTATGCATCATCTTGGGGAATAGCCAGCATGTTCCTCTTCTGCATGGAGTAATATTGTTGAATTATCTCCCTTTCGATACACTCATTGGCTGGGTAAGAAAAGTATCAGGTGTTAGGTGCACAGTGGATAGACAGATAGGACAGCGGCACTTCTTTATATAGCTGTTCTGGTGTCCTATATCCACGGAGGCTGAGGGAACAAGGAGAGCATTGAGCTCTCGCTATAGAGCTGCTGGGCAAGAAACAGAGAGAATCAGGTTCTATTTCCCACAGCTGTTTGAGTGCAGGATCTCAGTCCCCCCATTGGCTGGTTCAACATTGAAAGGTTAACCCCAAGTGAACATTACCTGAGCCAAGATGTTAGAAAAGTAGCCTCGTAGAGCAAGGGATTGCCAATATCAGAACACACTGCACCCCCAAAATACATTCCTTTTGTACTTTTCAGAAATGGCAGATTCTGCATTGAGTTCTATCAATTATTTGAAAATATTAATAGAATATATTCATTTTTGGATGTAATTCATAGGAGTATTAGCATCGATATTTATTTGCAAAGAAACATCAGTTATGGTTGTATGCTAAATACGAGTAAGTTTGGAGCTTTAGATTATTTGAATTTTGCATCAGTGCTTTGCTTGTGCATGAGTATGTGTGTGTTTATCTATATATGTGTTTATATATAGATAAAAATATTTCTGTGTGTTTATACACATGTGCATATATATATGTGTATGTGTTTGTATGTGTGTTTACACACGTGTATATAGATACATCTGTAAGAATGAGATCTAAATTTGAAGTAGCGATGAATAGTGAATATCCTAATTTTTCCAAATTCAAGTCATTTTAGGATCAGGGTGGCCTGCTCCTTTAAAACCGTGGTGGCCCACATGAACAAAGGCACAAATACTCTTATTCAATTACACTGCCAGTCCCTTAATCCACCTTATGGTTCCCTGCCATCGTGATATGGTGACCCGCGATTGCAACCAGCAACAAAAGTCCTTGAACATGTTGTCGCCTCCCACAACTCCATGTTTAAACCCCTCCAATCGGGTTTCCACCCCTACCGCAGAACTGGAACGTCCCATATCAAAATCACAAATGACATCAAATGTGACTGTGACCAAGGTAAACTATCCCTCCTCATCCTTCTCGACCTGTTAAGTAACGCCTCGATTTCAAAATTCTCATCCTTGTTTTCAAATTCCTCCATGGCCTCGCCCCTCCCTATCTCTATAATCTCCTTCAGCCCCCCGAGATCGCTGCGCTCCTCTAATTCTGCCCTCTTGAGCATCCCTGATTATAATCGCTCAACCATTGGTGGCCGTGCCTTCTGTTGCCTAGGCCCTAACCTCTGGGATTCCCTGCCTAAACCTCTCTGCCTCGCTACCTCTCTTTCCTCCTTTAAAACGCTCCTTAAAACCTACCTCTTTGACCAAGTTTTTGATTATCTGCCCTAATTTCTCCTTATGTGGCTCGGTGTCAAATTTTTTGTCTTATAACACTCCTGTGAAGCACCCTGGGATGTTTTACTACATTAAAGGCACTATATAAATACAAGTTGTTGTTGTTGTCTGCAGCCATTGACTGCCATTAACCACACCATCCTCCTCCAACACCTCTCCTCCGTCGTCCAGCTGGGTGGGACTGCACTCGCCTGGTTCCATTCCTATCTATTCAGTTGTACCCAGACAATCAGCCATGATCTTATTGAATGGCGGAGCAGGCTCGAGGGGCCGATTGGCCTACTCCTGCTCCTATTTCTTATGTTCTTATAATGTCTTCTCTTCCTGCTCCCACACCATTACCTCTGGTGTCCCCCAAGGATCTATCCTCGGCACCCTCCTATTTCTCATCTACACACTGCCCCTCGGCAACATCATCTGAAAACACAATGTCAGGTTCCACATGTACGCTGATGACACCCAGCTCTACCTCAGCACCACCTCTCATGTCCTTGCTCATATTGGTAAATTGCAGATGTGAGTGATTCGTAGTTCTGTGTATGCATTTTGTGTGTGTGTGTGTGTGTGTGTGTGTGTGTTTGCATGTGTGTCTGTGTTTTTGAATGTATGGTCACCACGCAGAGAGCTAATAATGTTGGTCTATGGTACAATTTGTGCCAGTCCTCAGTGATAGTATCGTGTTCTGAGCTCAGATTAGTTATCATTTTACAGATCTTCTATATATCAAATCTCAGTCATAGACGAGTTTCCTGCACAGCAGTGAAGTCCAAGGCCAAATCCGCGATGCTTCGACCGATTCCCTTCTTCTTTGTGCTTGTGAATAAAGCCAACTTCATCACATAGAATCATAGAATGGTTACAGCACAGAAGGAGGCCATTTGGCCCGTCAAGCCCGTGCCAGCTCTCTGCAAGAGCACTTCAGCTAGTCCCACTTCCCCAATGATTCTATGGGGGGAATTTTGCCAGCACTCAGGGGGTGGGTTTGGAGGCGGGACCGGTGGCAAAATTGCAAAAATTGACAGCGGGTCCTGAACCCGCTGTCAACCCGCCTCCAAACAATCTTCCCAGGTGTCAGGTCCCCGATTTGCGCAGGGACCCAACACCTAGCAGCGGGAAGAGGATTATAGGCACTTAACTGCTTCTTAACAGGTTGTTAACAGGCAGTTAAGAGGCCTTTTCCAATTTTGAAAAGTCTACTGCAGGCTTCCCGACGTCTGGACACCACGCAGGGTAAATGTGGCGTGCTCTGGGTCTGCTGTAATGTTTCTGCATTGATGACAGCTGCAGAAGTGGTGTGAAGGATCCAATGGTACACTGGTGAGTTTCAGAGGTAAGAAAATGTTGGGAAAATCATTTTTAATGTATTTAGACTTTTCTGTAGGTAACATGTTTTGAAGTGTTTGTGTAGTCCCACCTAATTGGGAGAACCTCTCTCACCAGTGACAGATTGCTTCTGTAACCTCACCTGCAGCTGCCATCTGTTCTAGCCTAAGGAGGGAGTCACTGGAGAGCCTGGGTGCAAGGGCTCACCTTTGTACAGTGATTGTCAGTGTTTGCAGCACCTCAATGCTGTCAAACACTCAAAAATCACCTATAAAAAAAAATTGTGTGTGGCCCCTTTAAGAAAACCGGCAGCTGACGTATCATCAACTGACGTCATCTGACACTGGATTTCTCTTAATTGGCCGGCAAGCCCGCAGGGCAGGCTTAACAAGGCCAACTGATGCAAAATAGCGTCTGTGCGTCGGACATCATTGGGGGCGGGATCGGAACCCGGAAGGCAGCTGTCCAGCCACATCGAAAGGTAAAATCCAGCCCTATGATTTTAACTTCATCACCTTTAAGCTGTTTAAGGTTCCTGGGCCAGCAGGACTGGAAAGCGCTGCTCCCTGATTGGTGGGTTTTGGCCAATCCAGGATCAACCTCTACCATTCCTCCAGGACCGTCAATTTTAAAAGAGCTGAAATGTTCCCTCCCATGCCCTGTGTTGCTTTGGTGTTTTTCTTTAAATTCATTCCTGGGATGTGGGCATCGCTGGCAAGGCTGGCATTTATTGCCCATCCCCAATTGCCCTTTAGGCCGTGGTGGTGAGCCGCCTTCTTGAACCGCTGCAGTCCGTGTGGGGAACGTAGCGGTTTGATACAACTGAGTGTCTTGCTAGGCTATTTCAGAGGGCAGTTAGTCTCCGTACACATGATCGTCCAGACTGCAGGATTCTAGGTGTCAAGATG
Source organism: Somniosus microcephalus (assembly GCF_052327205.1). NCBI lineage: Eukaryota > Metazoa > Chordata > Chondrichthyes > Squaliformes > Somniosidae > Somniosus > Somniosus microcephalus. The sequence continues at coordinate 15,031,784 of NC_141010.1, forward strand.
ATCATCAATCCTCTGTACAATACTCTGAAGGCCCTTAATCTCCGCAACAAAAGGAGGTTTGATAATGGCAGATTCTGCCTTAGAAACTCTGATTTCGAGCAAGGTCAGTGAAGGTGTCACAAGCCGAAGATCTACAGGGGTTGGGGGAGGGGACCTGTTGATAGCAACAAATCAGAACTTGCGGCAAGAGCTGAACTTGAAGCAGCCAAGAAATTCCGTTTTAATTTTTCCTCATTTTTTTGCACTAGACATTGAGTTACTTACTTTTAAAGCGAATTTACACAACCGGGCTTAAAATTGCAAAAAATGACACAAAAGAAACTAATACAAGGGGAGCAACATAAATAGGCAACCTCTCCCATTTGTGATATCATCAGGAGTTATGTTACACAGCTTTTAATATTGCTTTTCCTCAGAGATTTTGAGGCCTCATTGGAGAGGGATTATGCCCATAAATCGTGGTGAACCAACTGCATCAGAGGGAGGAGTAAAGCAGTTGGCATGTTTTTTTTTCCATGTTGCTTTTGCTGTCCTGCTGATGAAAATGTCTTGTAATATCAACAGATTGGCCTCGAATATCCACAGGCGAAAGGTCAAGCTCTGCAGCTGATCAGCCCTCTTATAAAAGCCCCCGGGCCATAAGTCCAGCCTCAGGTGCCGGTAGAGCCCGCTTCTGTCCCCACACTAACTGAGAAGCCTGGTTCTTCCTGATGAGTGGGCGCAACAGGAGCAGGATTCTGAGATGGGAAAGGCCTCCCACCAGCCCCCACCCCCTCCTTTGGAACCATGGATGTTGTTTGGAGCCTAGCTGAGTGGAAATTCCTGCAACATCCCATGTTTCCATGTCCCACCCGACTTTCCGCCCCCACCAGCTCTCTTGTATCTGACTAAATCCCCCCGTTATGACAGCGGCCCCAAGGAAATTCAGGGCCAAATGTACAGAGATATTTCCAGAAGCAGTAACATTAATCAGTCCTTATCTGATGCAGAATAAGTTTATAGGGTTTGCATTTTAGTCTATGGCAGGGATGGTTGTGGGTGCAGGGTCCACATTATTGTGTAATTATACGCAGCCCACTCACTGGTTTTGACACATGCACACAGCCCCTAGTTCCAAAAGGTTGCACATCTCCGCTGCACAGAAGAAGGGAGGACTTGTATTTATGTAAGCCTTTCATGTCCTCAGGACATCCCAAAGTGCTCTACGACCAATGGAGTACTTTTCAAGTGTAATCATTGTTGTAATGTAGGAAACACAGCAGCCAATTTACACATAGCAAGGTCCCACAAATAATGATGAGATAATCTGTTTTAGTGATGTTGTTTAAGGGATATGTATTGGCCAGGACCCCGGGGAGAACTCCCCCCGCTCTTCTTCTTATAGTGTCACGGGATCTTTTATGTCCATCTGAGAAAGCTGACGTGCAATGAAATAAATGACCAGATTGTCTCTTCCGGATGCTGGTTGAGGGATAAATGTTGGCCAGGACGTCAGCAAACATTACTATTTCATTCACGCTATCTCCCTACAGGTGGCCTCTCTCAGTAAGATTACTGAATTAGTGCCATTCTCAGCACTAACCTAAGTGCGGCTTTCTGATATGCGCCTTGGATTGTTGGAATCTGGAATTGAAATTGTTGGATCTCCTAAGATATCCAGGCTGGATTTAAACCAGGGGATTCTGGCAGTTTGAGTTTATCTGAACTGGGATTCAATTCACCAAATACATTCCTCCAATCAGACTAAAAATTAAAGTGATATCTTGCATTCACCCAACATAAGAGATGTTTTCTGTTGCTGTAGTTTCTCAAAAACATGATTTCTCCTGAACATGAAGGGCTATTCCATTACCGACAAACTACTATTTTAATGATTAGACCTTAATTTTTCCAGCTTGTCTTGTTTTGCATTTCCAATTAATCCTGGCCAGATCTGTTCTTTCAGCGCAGTTCCATTTCTAGCTCATTCTTTCCAAATAAACTCATTCCGTTTTTTACCAGGTGTAACCATATTTACTTATCACGCTCCCCTTGCGAGAGAAAAACAAAAAGGCAATCTCGTCTCATACCCACTAAAATTGCTTAAACCCCCATGTACGCTCTCTTTCAGCCATTAGGGTGGGACAGGAACCAACGTTACTGACCAGACGGAAATTTACTGGCATTTGGTAATGAAAAATATGTTTTCAAACCATCAGCAAAGGAACAGGAATTGTGCTTGTGGAATGCGAGACTCATTTCAGAATGATTGAATAATATTTGTTGTAAATGCTAAATCTTACATTTGTTTATTTGATGTCATTAGGAATTTGGTTCTTCGATTCTAATGAGCTTGTCCATCAGTAAAGCAGCCTCCAAGCTGGTTGGCAGTCCTCCTGGGGAAGCTCTTTGCATGGATCACTGACAAATGCCTGTCTGTATTCCCTTTGACAGGAGGTACGCTAGCCATACAATCACATGAGAATTCTGGACTGTTTGTTCCCAGGGGTGCAGCACAGACAAGAATCAAAACACTTGCAGCCACTAGATCTGAGTGCCTGGCAGACCTAAAGCCCAAACTCATAATCACACGAGTGTGAGGACAGCATCTGAACTGCTAGGCAGCCATGCCACAATTCAACTGTGAATGGATGCAGTTGTTCCCATAAAAGTACATCCTGTATTCTGCTGCACTTCATATAGAACTACTATTGGAACTCTACTAGCTGGCTGTGCCCAGTGAGAACTGTAGGCTCATTGTACCAGTACTATTCAATCATCACTTGCACGGTGAAGCAACAAACATCTGTTGCTATTGTAATTTATAAAAAGAATTTGCTTGGTCTGCATTCTCATATATCAAAAAAAGATTTCTTATTTAGCAAAGTTCTTGGTTCAGTGACCATACACAAAATACAGTAGAAGCTTATCCCGAGGCGATAAGGTTCATTCTGGAGGTTCTATGCTGGAATGGAGGACAGAAAACTAATTAAAACACAAAGTGAGAGGCAGGCAAGTGTTGCCATCAGACCCCACCCCCGCCAATTCCAGCAGCATCATTCAATAACCTTTAATACAAGGTATAAGGGAGTTACTTTCACATGTACATATTTTAGATAAACAATTGTGTTCTGCTTTTCTTCTGTACACCGTTGAGTTGGTTTGTAGAATTTTTGGGGGGAGGTTCTGTTTCGTTCTATTGATAGTTCACCGTCGTTCACTATAGAGTACTGTGTGCAGTTCTGGTCACCACATTACAGGAAAGATGTGATTGCACTGGAGAGGGTGCAGAGGAGATTTACAAGGATGTTGCTTGGACTGGTGTGATGAAATAACTCTGTGTTCTGGCATTTGTATTGTCTGTTGTTGTTGTACTTGCTAATGTCTGGAAAGTTCTACTCGTTGCAATCCCTTTCGATAGCAAAAACTGTCACAATTCTTCGCTCATAAAGGAAGAACCCCTATCACTATATATATAGTTAGGCATGCCAAACAAGGAAAACAGTTGGCAGAGGCATTTAATTACAACAGCACTGGTCACATCCGGACAGGGGATAACCAAAGGGAACCGAGAGTACTCGTCTATAATATTAAGAAAATAGACATTACGGTCGCTCGATGGAAGGGGACCTTTAAAATCGAGACTCAAACGCTCAAATGGTCGAGTTGCTTTAATAAGATGAGCTGGCTCGGACGGCTTATGGAAGCGGGGTTTGCATTCAGCACAAACACGACAGGTTCTGGTCATTGTCCGGACCTCCTCAATAGAGTAGTGTAGATTGTGGGACTTAATGAAGTGGTTCATTCTGGTAACCCCAGGGTGGCAGAGTGCGTCGTGGAGATTTTGAAGCTTATCTATACCTAGACTAGCACATACTCCTCGTGACAAAGCATCCGATGGCTCACTGAATACTCCAGGCCTGTACTGAATATCATAGTCATATGTTGACAGTTCTATTCGCCATCTTAAAATCTTATCATTTTTGATCTTGCCTCTCTGCTTAGTATTGAACATAAAGGCCACAGATCGCTGGTCCGTAATAAGCGTAAAACGTTGGCCAGCGAGATAATGTCTCCAATACCTGACTGCTTCAATAATCGCCTGTGCCTCCTTTTCCACTGAAGAATGTTGACCTTCTGGTCCTTACAATGTACGAGAGAAGAAAGCTACTGGTCTACCAGCTTGGTTAAGAGTTGCTGCCAACGCAAAATCAGATGCATCACTTTCCACTTGAAAAGGGATCTTCTCATCCACAGCACATACCACTGCCTTCTCAATGTCCCGTTTGATATTAAAGAAAGCCTCCTGAGCTTCTGCCGATAGCGGAAAAGACGTCGACTTAATAAGAGGTCGGACTTTATCTGAGTAGCTAGCCACCCACTGGGCATAGTACGAGAAGAATCCCAGACACCACCTTAAAGCTTTTACAGTGTGAGGTAAAGGTAATTCCTTAAGTGGGCGTAATCTTTCAGGATCTGGCCCGATTACCCCATTCTCCACAACGCAACCAAGAATACACAAACGTGTAGTATTGAAGGTACACTTGTTTTCGTTGTAGGTCAGGTTTAACCTCTTTGCAGTCTCTAGGAACTTCGCGAGATTTTGATCATGCTCCCGTTGGTCGCGCCCACAGATAGTAGCATTGTCCAGGTACGGGAATGTTGCTTCCAACGCGTATTCATCCACCATACGATCCATCTCCCGTTGGAAGACGGATACTCCATTCGTCACTCCAAAGGGCACCCTAAGGAATTGGTACAGGCGCCCATTAGCTTCGAAGGCCGTATAAGGTCGGTCTTCTATTTTGATGGGGAGTTGATGGTAGGAAGACTTTAAATCAATGGTGGAGAACACGCGGTACTGAGCTATCTGGTTCACCATCTCAGAAATACGAGGCAAAGGATAGGCGTCTAATTGGGTATACAAGTTTATAGTCTGGCTATAATCAACCACAAGTCTTTTCTTTTCATTAGTTTTAACCACCACCACCTGGGCACGCCACGGGCTATTACTGTGTTCGATGATTCCCTCCCGTTGAAGCCTTTCCACTTCCTCTTTTATAAATGTTTTATCTTCTGAACTATACCGTCGACTCTTAGTCGCTATAGGTCTACAATTAGGAGCAAGGTTCACGAACAAAGAAGGCGGACTTACTTTTAAAGTAGAAAGGCCGCAGACTGTGAGTGGAGGCTGAGATCCACCATACTTAAGGGTAACGCTCTCATGCTGACACTGGAAGTCCAAGCCTAAAATTAAGTTCACACACAACTGAGGTAATATGAGGAGTTTAAAGTCCTTATACTCCGTATCCTTAACAGTCAATGTGACTTTACAATATCCAGTTACCTCCGAAGTAAGGGACTTGGATGCCATCACAATTTCACTTCGAGTAGGATACACCTTCAATGAACAGGAGTTAACAAGGTTGGGGTGTATAAAACTTTCAGTACTGCCACAGTCTATCAAACACCCAGTAGGACGACCATTAATCTTGATGTCCATCATAGATTTCGACAAGGAACACGGTATGGTCTGGTCAACCGTAGCCGAGGCTAGAGTAAAACGATAGGCGGCAGCAGAGAAGACATTGGGTACAGGATTACCCTTACACACTTTACTAAAATGTCCCCGTTTCTTACATTTAAAACAGGTAGCCTCTCTGGCTGGGCATCTTTGCCTGGGGTGTTTAGATTGGCCACAAAAATAACACTTAGACCCATGGGGTACAGCCGCAACAATAGGATTAAGTGGAGGCTCCATTGGTGTTATGGATGCCTCCATACTCGGAACACACGAGGCTGAAAGAGATGCATGGGCTGATGCATACACTTCTAAATTCTTCTGGGCTACATCTAACGATCGAGCAGTAGCGACGACCGTTTTTAAAACTAACGAGTCGTTCTCGAGGAGTCTCTGTCTAATATAATTAGATCGGAGGCCAGATATGAAAGAATCACGGATGGCTTCTTCCTGATACACTATGGCAGAGACAGCCTTGTAGTTGCAATCCTTAGCCAAAGCCTTAAGGTCCTGCAGGAAATCGTCCAGGGATTCCTCGGGTAATTGTCTGCGAGTAGACAAAAGATACCTGGCATATACTTCATTAACCGACTTAAGGTACTGGGCCTTAAGAGCTGCGAGGGCCTCTTCATATGTAGTAATATCTTCAATTATAGAGTAAGTTTGATGACTTACCAAGTTGGTTAGAAGACCCAACTTGTTAACCGTCGGATCGATCGATGCGATGAAGTGTTCAAAACATCGAAGCCAATGCGTAAATTTCTTCGACGCATCTGCTGAATGGGGATCGATATCCAGACGCTCTGGTTTCAAAAATCGATCCATCTTCCAAAAGTTGTTACTTAATAAAATTGATGTGCCAAATAACTGCCTGAATCCAAGAGGTTAAAGCTTAAAACTAAAGGCTTTTATTAAGTAAGAACATGGCATCGAGTTAACACAAGGCAGCCATCATTCATCACCGACCCAGCCCTTATGAGTAAGACTCACACCAATCCGGAGGATCCAGAGGGGCGGGGCTAGGGAGGAGCATTAGTGGTTACATCTGTAGAACATTTCAGACATTATCAAGTACAACAACAACAGACAATACAAATGCCAGAACACAGAGTTATTTCATCACAACTGGAGAATTTTAGCTACGAGGAAAGATTGGATAGGCTGGGTTTGTTTTCTTTGGAACAGAGGAGGCTGAGGGGAGATTTAATTGAGGTGTATAAAATTATGAGGGGCCTAGAGAGAGTGGACAGGAAGGACCTATTTCCCTTAGCAGAGGGGTCAACAACCAGGGGTCATAGACTTAAAGTAATTAGTAGGAGGTTTAGAGGGGATTTGAGGGGAAATTTCTTCACCCAGAGCATGGTTGGTGTCCTAGAACTCACTACCTGAAAGGGTGGTAGAGGCAGAAACCCTCATCACATTTAAAAAGTGCTTGGATGTGCACTTGAAGTGCCGTAACCTACAGGGCTACGGACCCAGAGCTGGGAAGTGGGATTAGGCTGGATAGCTCTTTGTTGGCTGGCGCGGACACGATGGGCCGAAATGGCCTCCTTCCGTGCTGTAACTTTCTATGATTCTATGATTCACAATTTGAAACTTATCCTTGCAGTAACATCTGTTGCACTCCTTTAGAATGGCCCTTGAAGTGCCTGGAATACATGGCAGCTCAACGTTGCAATGTTTTTGGTGCTGCAACATATTGCATGACAGAGTAGCAAAGAAAGAAAGAAAGAGATGTGCGCTCCTATAGCGCCTTTCATGACCTCAGGACATCCCAAAGCGCTTTACAGCCAAATGAAGTACTTTTGAAGTGTAGTCGCTGCTGTAATGCAGGAAAGAGAGGAGAACTGGCATCTGTGTAGTATTATATCAAACCTCTCAGAAACAACCCAAAGCACTTCAACATACAATAAACTACTTCACCAGACTGATACCTGGGATGGCAGGAATGACGTATGAGGAGAGATTGGGTCGATTGGGCTTATATTCGCTAGAGTTTAGAAGAATGAGAGGGGATCTCATTGAAACTTATAAAATTCTAACAGGACTAGACAGACTAGATGCAGGAAGGCTGTTCCCGATGGCGGGGGAGTCCAGAACCAGGGGTCACAGTCTAAGGATAAGGGGTAAGCCATTTAGGTCAGAGGTGAGGAGGAATTTCTTCACCCAGAGAGTGGGGAACCTGTGGAATTCTCAACCACAGAAGGCAGTTGAGGCCAATTTATTAAATATATTCAAGAAGGAGTTAGATATATTTTTTAAGGCTAAAGGGATCAAGGGATATGGGGAGAAAGCTGGGACAGGGTACTGAGTTTGGATGATCAGCCATGATCTCATTAAATGGCGGAGCAGGCTCGAGGGGCCGAATGGCCTACTCCTGCTCCTATCTTCTATGTTTCTATGTTTCTATTACTTTGACGTGCAGTGGCTGTTAGCATGCAGGAAAATGTGCACAGCAAGATCCCACAAACAGCAACTAGATGAATGATCAATTAAACTTTTTTTTGGTGGTCTTTAAGGGAGGATGGTTGGCCAGGATCCTAGAAAAACTCTGCATTCTTCTTCCGACAGGCGCTGTGGAATCTGTTCTCGTGAAACAGGCTGATACAGCTTCGGTTTAATGTCTCATTTGTGGAGTGCACATCTGGCAACACACTCCTGGGTATTTTATAAACCTGCCTGACATCAGTTTAGATGTTTATAGAGTAGGGAATCTCCCGTCCTCACTCTCTAAACATTTCAATTTCTAACTTTTCTAAGAGGCCTCTGTGCCTGCTTGTATCCCCGCAAAACAGGCCTCTCTCCTAAACACAGCAGTTAAAAGTTTCAGCCAAGCAATGTAAACATGGTTCTGTCGAGCTCAAGCTTGAACTGTAGTGGTTGGTCTCAGACCAGTAGCTGCAGTCTAAATGCACCCTACCCCTCTCTGTGCCAATGCTATTCCCTTCATCCCATGCCTATATTGGTCAATCTTTATTCTAATATACAATACTTTATATTTGTCAGTATTGAATTTCATTTTGACATTTTTCCTGCCCAGTTGCATTACTGATTTAAATCATTTTTCAAATCTTTAACTGAACCCTCAATCTCTATTCATGGGAATATTTACATAGAACTTACAGCACAGAAACAGGCCCTTCGGCTGGTGTTTATGCTCCACACGAGCCTCCTCCCACTCTATTTATTTCATCTCACCCTCTCAACATATCCTTCTATTCCTTTCTCCCTCATGTGCTTGTCTAGCTACCCCTTAAATGCATCCGAGAACAAACGGGAAAACTGTTCAACCTCCGTCGCCTCCAGTCCAGATCCAAGGTCGTCCCATCCTCTGTCGTCGAATTACAGTATGTAGACGACGCTTGCGTCTGCACTCACTCGGAGGTCGAACTCCAAACCATCATCAACACCTTCACTGAAGCGTATGAGAGCATGGGCCTTACACTAAACATCCGTAAGATAAAGGTCCTCTACCAACCTGCCCCCGCCACACAGTACTGCCCCCCAATTATCAAAATCCACGACAAGGCCTTGGACAACGTGGACCACTTTCCATACCTCGGGAGCCTACTGTCAACAAGGGCAGACGTCGACGACAAATTCCAACACCTTCAGTGTGCCAGTGCAGCCTTCAGTCACCTGAGGAAGAGAGTGTTTGAAGACCAGGATCTCAAACCCGGCACTAAGCTCATGGTCTACAGAGCAGCAGTGATACCCGCTCTGCTGTATGCCTCAGAGACATGGACCATGTACAGCAGGCACCTCAAAGCACTGGAGAGGTACCACCAACGCTGCCTCCGCAAGATCCTGCAAATCCATTGGCAGGATAGGCGCACCAACGTCAGTGTTCTTGCTCAGGCCAACATCCCCAGCATCGAAACTTTGACCATGCTCGATCAGCTCCGATGGACGGGTCACATTGCCCGCATGCCCGATGCGAGACTCCCAAAACAAGCCCTCTACTCGGAGCTCCGGCATGGCAAGAGAGCCCCAGGTGGGCAGAGGAAACACTTCAAGGGCACCCTCAAAGCCTCCTTGAAAAAGTGTAACATCCCCACTGACACCTGGGAATCCCTAGCCCAAGACCGCACAAAGTGGAGGAGAAGCATCCGGGAAGGTGCCGAACACCTCGAGTCTCTTCGCTGGGAGCAAGCGGAAGCCAAGCGCAGGTAGCGCAAGGAGCGCAAGCCAACCCAAGCACCCCACCCACCCGCCCCTTCAACCACCGTCTGCCCCACCTGTGACAGAGACTGTAGGTCCCGCATTGGACTCATCAGTCACCTGAGAACTCATTTTTAATGTGGAAGCAAGTCATCCTCGGTTCCGAGGGACTGCCTAAGAAGAAGAAGAAGAAGAAGAAATGCATCTGTGCTATTCACCTCAACCACTTCATGCGATAGCGAGTTCCACATTCTAACCACTCTCTGAGTAAAGAAGTTTCTCCTGAATTCCTTATTGGATTGATTAGCGGCTATCTTATATTTATGGCCCCCCAGATTTGGACTCCCCCTAAGTGGAAACAGCTTCTCTGCGTTTGCCCTATCGAACCCCTTCAAATTTTAAAGACCTCTATTAGGTCACCTCTCAATCTTCATTCTTCTAGAGAAAAGAGCCCCAACCTGTTCAATCTTTCCTGATAGTTATACCCTCTCAGTTCTGTTATCATCCTTGCAAATCTTTTTGGCACTTTCTCCAGTGCTTTTATATTTTTGTGATATGGAGACCGGAACTGTGCACAGTCCACGAACTGCGGTCTAGCTGCTTATCCCATCCCATGTTCTACCCTGGATTCCCATGGTTTTAAGTTTTATAGGTTTTCTTTTTCTTTTGGGAGCTCGTCAAAGTCTTTCTGAAAGTTCAAATCAACTATATGATAGGGAGTTTCACTAACTTTATTTTTGTAACGTGCTCAAAGAAGTTAAGGAGATTTGTCAAGTGGGCATTCACAGTGTCAGCTGTGGCTCAGTGGGTAGCACACTCGCCTCTGAGTCAGAAGGTTGTGAGTTCACAGTCCCACTCCAGAGACTTGGGCGCAAAAATCTAGGCTGACACTCCAGTGCAGTGCTGAGGGAGTGCTGCACTGTCAGAAGTGCCGTCTTTCGGATGAGACGTTAAACCGAGGCCCCGTCTGCTCTCTCAGGGGGACTTAAAAGATCCCATGGCACTATTTCAAAGAATAACAAGGAAGTTATCCCTGGTGTCCTGGCCAATATTTCTCCCTCAACCAACATAACTAAAAAACAGATTATCTGGTCATTATCACATTGCTGTTAGTGGGAACTTGCTGTGTGCAAATTGGCTGCTGCGTTTCCCACATTACAACAGTGACTACACTTCAAAAAAGTACATCATTGGCTGTAAAGCGCTTTGAGACGTCCAGTGGTCGTGAAAGGCGCTATATAAATGTAAGTCTTTCAAGTCAATCTTTTTTCTAAATCCATGCGGGCTGTTCCTTGTCAACTATTGTTAAGTAGGTACTCTGCAAGCCCACTCCTTGGAATGGTATTGTTTTACATGCATGGGTGAGGGCGAAAAAATACCTTGAAAGATATATGTTTTTCAATCCAAATGTCTCCAGGGGATCATTCATTATATCGATAATATTAATAGAGCACACAGAGTCTTTTGGGAAGGGGGGGGGGGGAAGGAAGGGAGACTCCAATGACTTTTTACATGTCCAATTAAGATTTTCCAATTGTTTCAGACGAAAATAATTGACCACACTTTTTGTTTAGGGATGAACATTTTGGGTTATTCCCAAAGTCAAATGCACTGCAAAGCGATGCATGGGTCTACTGAGAAATATGGACACATCCCCCGCTTATTAATCAAAGAACGTGGACATATCCATGAATTCAACAAAGCTGGCACCCAAAAAAAAATGACCAGATTGTCGTAACAATCCAACTGGTTCACTAATGTCCCTCAGGGAGGGACCTGCCAGTCCTGGCTACATGTGACCGCTGTGTGGTTGACTCTTAATGCCCTTAGGTTAACTTGACAGGGGCACTAAATCCTACCTTGCCGGCAATGTTCCCTCTAGTTTTTTTATTGGCCACGCGGCCCCTTTAACAGGCTGCGCGGCCCGTTCAAAAATCCGCGCGTGTGTGGTTTTTTTCCTATTTAAAAGCCGGCTGCGCGAGAGCTCCAGAGCGCTGAGCCGACACGCAGCTTAAAGGGAACACTGCTTGCCAGTGTGGCCTACATCAACTGAACAAATAAAAAAGATAAGATGCACTCTCCTTTAGTTCTGCCAATAAATGGATTCCCTCCGTACCATCCTTAGGCTTCCAGCGATCTTCCGCTCCAACTGGGCCACCACAGGCTGGATGTCTGCAGCAAATCAATAGATGGGAAGCATTTACAATAAATCAGAGATCAAAATTAGCATAATAAAAGTACCATTTGCCTGTGTTATTGTGCCTCCAGGCACAGATTTTAGACAGGATGTTTCTCATGCGCACTCTCATAATAGTCTGGAAAATTACATTTACATTCATGTTTTTAATAGGGAAAGAAACCTGTGGGAAATTGGGTCAAATTCAGAGCATCAGAAATAAACTACTCAGTAGCTTTGGGTTCTGAATTTTGCTTGCTACCCTTTCCTGATATAATGATTTTCAAAGATTCCAAATACAAGTGCTGGACCGGGACAACAGTATAGCTCACATTCCAAGAGCTCATTGGCTAAGAAACAATTACCAGGTAGCTTAGTAACAAGACTCATTGAGCTCTTGACTCCCAAACAGAAGGCGACAAGTTTGAGCCCAAGGTTCCAAGGGTTGCTTGTCACTCAAGCCGGCCTTGCTCAGGAGAATCGCACTAGTTCTCAGCTTACAGTTTCTAAAGCACTCTTAATACAAAGAAAAACATGTCAGAGATCTTTAGAGAGTGAGCAAGGAAAGGTGAACACTGTGCAGGAGAGAAAAAGGAAACAGAAATTTGAAACGGGGCCAAAGGTACACCCACTCCACCCGCCTAGATAATGAGTTTATATCGAAATTAATGGTGACTATAAGAAGATAGGATTCACTTGATAATGGCCCAGTATTTGCTGTTGTGGGGCATCTCGCAGCGAGCACCGTGAATTTTCCTCACCCTTCAGCTCCAAGTAATTTTGCGCCGCAAACTGCTGGAAGTGCAAATTGCTAACAGGTCAACGGGGCATCTGGGACCTTGATGAATGACAGGACCAACAGTCTATCTCCTTAACCAATGAGATTGAAGGATAAAGAAACAGAGCGAAGGACGGAGAAGGAAGTAGGGTGAATTTGAGTCAAATTAGATAAAGAAAGAGAAATAAAGAGAGGGAAAGAAAGATTGGATTAAGAGAGCGAAAAAAAATAGACAGAAAGGAAAAGTAAGAAAAAGAATTTAAAATTTAAAATGCTCAAGGAACAATTTACTACTTGCAGTCATGAAACTTCATAGTTTCACTTGTTCCCTTTCTGTGCCTCCAGGGTTGATTGGCATATCAGGACCATAAATCACCCCATTAACAGAGTCCTTACACCGTGAATAGCCCTAACTCTCTGGGGTGAATTTAATTTGTATTTACGGATCAAATCCAACAATTTCCTGACACTCACGAGAAGGTTGACGGCGAGCTACAGTTTGCGGTGGAGCGCCACAAATCGTCCAGCAATCTGTGGCGATTCATGACTCACGCCATGTCTCTTCCTCGCCGCAAGTTGCTGAGTTTTTTTACGCACTAATAACGCCGTGTGCCGTGCGCCGTGAACTCGCCGCTATTTTGCCAGCAGATTCCGGGCCAATATTTCTCACTAATGTTTTCTCATTTACTTTCCTCATTCTAAAACACTTGTACCAGCTGCAGGAGCACCTCCCAAACCCGCGACCTCTTCCACCAAGAAGGACAAGGGCAGCAGGCGCATGGGAACACCACCACCTCCAAGTTCCCCTCCAAGTCACACACCATCCAGACTTGGAAATAGATCGTCGTTCCTTCATCATCTCTGGGTCAAAATCCTGGAACTCCCTCCCTAACAGCTCTGTGGGAATAACTTCACCACACGGGCTGCAGCGGTTCAAGAAGGCAGCTCTCCACCACCAGCTCAAGGGCAATTAGGGATGGGCAATAAATGCTGGCATTGCCAGCAACGCCCACATCCCCTGAACAAAAAAAAAATGTTGCCCTGAAGCCCAAATATATCGGAAAAAAATGAACTGGGAAGATAAAGTGCTCAGTTTTTCAGCTCCTTCCACATATATTGTAAAAATTTGGAACTTGCTCGTCATGGAGTTGAGGGGGGGTGGGTGGGTGAGGGTAAGTGCCTATGGCACATCTTATCTGATAGCCTGCTTAAAGGGACTTTTAAAAATACTTGAGTTTCCTACTAATTCACATGTAGCTTTCAAAAGCCAAGGCCTTGAAAGTGTGTTAAAAAGTGCTGTCTGTTTATTGATGCGTATATATTCATAGCTACAAGAAACATAAGCACAATATATTATTACAGCACCCTTCGCAGGAAGTCTGGCTCAACTCGCAGGCTCTGTCAACCCTCCAGATCCATATCATGACACTCTAACGAACAAGAGATTGCTTGACAGGCATGCTTGACTAGATGTCACGCTTCGGGCAACAGCAGAGAAATGGATGATGCAGAACATTTGATCTCAGTAAATATGGAAGCAGGAAGTTAGACAAGGGTTGGCAGGTAATCATAGCTGGGGATGCTATAGGAATTGCCCTGTAGTTAGAACCGATCCTACAAAAGGACCTGAAGGGGACAGACAGCAGCCAGATAGAGTTACACGCAGCTTTAATGGCTGTGCACTTAGAAGTGAAAATGTCATTCAGCAATGAGCAGTATCATTGAGAAAGAGTCAGAGATCCAGTGTGGCTAAGTACATTCAGAATTCTTTCTTAATCTTACACTTTAAAAAGGAATGCTGAGCACCCATGAAGCTCTAATCCACTCTTGCTTCACTACTGATTGACCAACATAAACCAGGAAGAATCAAACACTTATGTCAAACAAACACTTTATAACTCCTCGTTCCACACAAAGACTGGAGTAAAATGAACTACTTTCTTTGTTTTCCCACAATGTTCTCTCCATCTCACCTCCTCTCCTGCAGGTCCAACTCAGGGTGAGAGGCAGTTCCACTGGTGCTAGCAGCCGGCTGTTGCCTCACTCATGCACTCTTCAGTACTCTTCGCCTAGTGCATTCCTCCTGTGTGAGCTTAGACAGTGATTCTGAGGTTTCCTGTATCTCTTCCCACCAGCCCATGATCCCCTCCCATCACCCCCGCAGCCGCCACACCACCCCCCGTCGACTTCCGCCTCCCCCCCCACCCCGCCCACCCCATTAAAGCGAACAGGCAGAAAATCATGGGCTGGCTGGAGCGGTAGCGGTAAACCCTGGCCTGAGTGTCGTCAGGCAGCTCCACTATAGGAAGCATCATAACCGAACACAATCCTATCCACACACACACATACATGCAGTAGAGGTCCAAGTATCGTGCACAGGAGCAAGAAGCCTGGCTAACCCTTCCCATCCCTTGCCGGGATATAGAGCTCAACTGTAGAATCAACTCTGTCTTAACCAAAATACATGAGAATTGTTTTTTTTTTAAATATGACCTTGGCATTACCCTGTAGAATATTAACATTCAAACAATTATACATTCTAATGGTGCACTCCTGTTTTCTGTTTTACTGAGGGAGGCATTAACTCATCTATATCAATTGCATTAAATGTTCATTCACTAATGTCATAGAGAATAAATACAAGGCCTAAATCATTGTGGAATTATTTTATTGCAATATTCTTGAAAAATTAACAAATGCTGAATTAAACAAATAAAATAAGTCGTCGTAGGACCAAACCACTTTGTAAATTTTAATAGAGCCTGTAATGATCAATAACATGTCATTCTATAGTGGACACTAGGTGCAGCCGTAGAGCTGTGTAGAGCTGTATATAGCTGTATGTATAAGACTACACTACCCAGCTGTATGTATATTAAGACTACATTACCCATGAGGCACTAGGCTACCCACAAGGCAGCAGTCAAGATGGAAGCCTCTACAGATACTGTACCTAGTCCACATGTGCCCAATAAAGTAACTAGCAAAAGCTAGCTGTGTTCATAATAAGAATGTCTAGTTATTAATGAACATAAGAGAGCCATTAACTCATTTATTTCAAATGCATTAAATTAACTCTGAACTGCCCGCTGAAATGGCCTACATCGAGGCATCGGATTTCAACACCACAAAGGCACACCCAGCCCAGTCGACTCCGCAAAGCCCTCCTCACTAACATCTGGGGACATGTGCCAAAATTGGGAGTGCTGTCCCACAGACTAGTCAAGCAACAGCCTGACAGAGTCATACTCACAGAATCATACCTCTCAGCCAATGTCCCAGACTCCTCCAGCACCATCCCTGGGTATGTCCTGTCCCACCGGCAGGACAGACGCATCAGATGTGGAAGCACAGTGGTATACAGTCAGGAGGGAGTGGCCCTGGGAGTCCTCAACATTGACACTGAACCCCATGAAGTCTCATGGCTTCAGGTCAAACATGGGCAAGGAAACATCCTGCTGATTATCACCTAGCGCCCTCCCTCAGCTGATGAATCAGTACTCCTCCATGTTGAACACCACTTGGAAGATGTACTGAGGGTAGCAAAGGCACAGAATGTACTCTGGGTGGGGGACGTCAATGTCCATCACCAAGAGTGGCTCGGTATCACCATTCCTAACCAAGCTGGCCCAGTCCTGAAGGACATAGCTGACAGACTGGGCTTGCGACAGGTGGTGAGAGAACCAACTCAAGGGAAAAACCTACTTGACCTCGTCTTCACCAATCTATCTGCCGCAAATACATCTGTCCATGACAACACTGGTAGGAGTGACCACCACACAGTCTTTGTGGAGACGAAGTCCTGTCTTCACACTGAGGACACCCTCCATCGTGTTGTGTGGCACTACCACCGTGCTAAATGGGATAGATTCAGAACAGATCTAGCAGCTCAAAACTGGGCATCCATGAGGTGCTGTGGGCCATCAGCAGCAGCAGAATTGTATTCCACCACAACCTGTGAACTCATGGCTCGGCATATCCCTCACTCTACCATTACCATCAAGCCATGGGACCAACCCTGGTTCAATGAGGAGTGTAGAAGAGCATGCCAGGAGCAGTACCAGGCGTACCCAAATATGAGGTGTCAACCTGTTGAAGCTACAACACGACTATATCCATGGTAAACAGCGGAAGCAGCATGCGATAGACAGAGCTAAGAGATCCCACAATCAACGGAGGCTTCATCAACATCCCCATCCTCAATGATGGCGGAGCCCAGCACGTGAGTGCAAAAGACAAGGCTGAAGTGTTCGCAACCATCTTCAGCCAGAAGTGCCGAGTGGGTGATCCATCGCGGCCTCCTTCTGAGGTCCCCACCATCACAGAAGCCACATTCACTCCACAAGATATCAAGAAATGGCTGAGCGCACTGAATACAGCAAAGGCTATGGACCTCGGCAGCATCCCAACTGTAGTGCTGAAGACTTGTGCTCCAGAACTAGCCGCGCCTCTAGCCAAATTGTTCCAGTACAGCTACAACACTGGCATCTACAAAGTGGAAAATTGCCCAGGTATGTCCTGTCCACAAAAAGCAGGACAAATCCATTCGGGCCAATTACCGCCCCATCAGTCTACTCTCAATCATCAGCAAAGCAATGGAAGGTGTCGTCAACAGTGCTATCAAGCGGCACTTACTCACCAATAACCTGCTCACCAATGCTCAGTTTGGGTTTCCCCAGAACCACTCAGCTCCAGACCTCATTACAGCCTTGGTCCAAACATGGACAAAAGAGCTGAATTCCAGAGGTAAGGTGAGAGTGACTGCCCTTGACATCAAGGCAGCTTTTGACTGAGTGTGGCACCAAGGAGCCCTAGTAAAACTGAAGCCAATGGGGATAGAGGGAAAATCCTCCACTGGCTGGAGTCATACCTAGCACAAAGGAAGATGCAAAAAGAAAATACTGCAGATGCTGGAAATCCGAAATAAAGACAGAAAATGCTGGAGAAACTCAGCAGGTCAGGCAGCATCTGTGAAGATGGTTGTGGTGGTTGGATGCCAATCATCACAGCCCCAGGACATCACTGCAGGAGTTCCTCAGGGCAGTGTCCTAGGCTAAACCATCTCCAGCCGCTTTATGAATGAACATCCCTCCATCATAAGGTCAGAAGTGGGGATGTTCGCTGATGATTACATAGTGTTCACTTTCATTCGCAATTCCTGAGATAATGAAGCAGTCCGTGCCTGCATGCAGCAAGACCTAGACAACATCCAGGCTTGAGCTGATAAGTGGTAAGTAACCTTCACACCACACAAGTGCCAGACAATGACTATCTCCAACTAAATAAAGTTTAACCACCTCCGCTTGACATTCAATGGCATTACCATCGTCAAATCCCCCACCATCAACATCCTGGGGTCACCACTGACCAGAAACTTAACTGGACCAGCCACGTAAATACTGTGGCTACAAGAGCAGGTCAGAGGCTGGTGATTCTACGGCAAATGACTCACCTCCTGACTCCCCGAAAGCCTTTCTACCACCGACAAAGCACAAGTCAGGAGTGTGATGGAATACTCTCCACTTTCCTGGATGAGTGCAGCTCCAACAACACTCAAGAAGCTCGACACCATCCAGGACAAAGCAGCCCGTTTGATTGGCACCCCGTCCACCATCTTAAACATTCACTCCCTCCACCACTGGCACACTCTGTCTGCAGTGTGTACCATCTACAAGATGCACTGCAGCAACTCGCCAAGGCTTCTTCGGCAGCACCTCCCAAACCCGCGACCTCTACCACCTAGAAGGACAAGGGCAGCAGGTGCATGGGAACACCACCACCTCCAAGTTCCCCTCCAAGTCACACACCATCCTGACTTGCAAATATATCGGCCGTTCCTTCATCGTCGCTGGGTCAAAATCCTGGAACTCCCTCCCTAACAGCACTGTGGGAGCACCTTCACCACACGGACACCACCTTCTCAAGGGCAGTTAAGGATGGGCAATAAATGTGGGACTTGCCAGCGACGCCCACATCCTGTGAATGAATAAATTTAAAACATTTTTTAAAACTTTAAAATATTTTTGTTGAGACTTTGCAAAATATTCAGAAAAATTCAAAAGAGGCTGCCACTGCCAGGATAATTAAGTGACTGGCCTGTTGTGAGCAGGATTTTTTTATATATATCTTCCTGTAGGGCTAAAGTAAAAGCCATTAAATTGGGCAGGGTGAGTGACTGCAACCTTCTGAGAGCAGAAACAAAATCTGTTGCAGTACACTGAAATAAAGCAATTACATTCATAACAAAAGCTGAAAACACCTTAAAATTTGAATCTACATGACTGAGGAACTCTGGAAGTGTATTTGTTGCTGTTAATCTGTATTCATTACTACTGCTGTAGAAGAGTCATGCTCGCCACGTGACACACTCTTTACTGTATGCCATGTTCTTGAGCCCCTTCATTACTCTTCATGTAGTGTCTTTAGTCCGCTTCATTCTATTTTTGGATGTGCTCTGTTTTGTCTCACTGTCTGACTTTGTGGATTTCTTATTCTTGTTCATATTCCAGGGACTTGAGTACAAAAAAAATCCCGGCTGACACTCTCAGTGCCAGTGCTGAGGGAGTGCCGCACTGCCGGAGGTGCCGTCTTTCAGATGAGCCGTTCGACCGAGGCCCCCACCCCCCGTCCGCTCTCTCGAGTGGACGTAACAGATCCCGCGGCCACTATTTTGAAGAAGAGCAGGGGAGTTATCCCCCCTGGTGTCCTGGGGCCAATATCTATCCCTCAATCAACATCACTAAGATGATCTGGTCATTATCACATTGCTCTTTGTGGAAGCTTGCTGTGCATAAATTGGCGTTTCCTACAACAGTGACTGCACTTCAAAAAGTACTTCATTGGCTGTAAAGCGCTTTGGGATGGCCGGCAGTCGTGGAAGGCGCAATATAAATGCAAGTCTTTCTTTTATCTCTGAAGCATTTCTTTTTCTTATTTCGACTGCATAATATGGATTTTTTTGCCACTTTTGTTAGTGAAGCAGGCTGACTTACCAAAGTTAAGGTTCTCTGACAATAAATAGGGTCATTGTAAATGAAAGGACAAGCCAAGGGTCATTACAGCAACAAACATGGCTCTGCTCGCTATATATATAGGTATATAAACGGAAAAAGGCCCGGGTAAGTACAGACATTGATCAGTACAGTAATAGGTTTCATGCATCATGGAGCTGTAATATATGAACTATTATAACACATAATGTTACACTAGACTTTATCATGGTAATATTTCATATAAAGAATGACACAAAATAATGAAGTTAGGTAAATGATTCTGAGTTCGGTAAACAAATTTGCAGATATCAAATCGCTGGAAAGGGAGCTTACTGCCAGCTCCATTGTTATGCCTTTGTAAAGCCTGGGATGAAAACTGGGCAAATTGGGTGTGGTACATAATCCATGAATGAATTGATGTTTTTGTTTGAAATGGATTAATTCTATCCGCAATTAAGTTAAATTCAGTCTTCTCAAGAAGTTACTGGTTCTCACGAAACAATTCAATATATGGTCTGACCGCTCTGTGCTGCATTGTTTGTGTAAGCTTCAAGTCAAACAGATAAGAGACTATAGTCTGGATTTTCCCTGTTGGACTGCAGCCAAGTATCAGTATAATGAGGTCCATGCAATCACCAGAGTCATCATTGAGCAAGCAGTTGGAATGTTGAAGGCTTGCGTCATGTGCCTAGATCAGTCTGGAGATGTCTTGCGATACAGTCTGGTATATTGTCCCTACGATCATGGTTGTGTGCTGCCTGCTGTACAAAGAGGCCTCGTCAAAGAGGCCCTGGAGGAGGAAGACCGCCAAAAGAAACATGGACATCAACCAAAGGAGCAGTAGCAGCCTGAAGCGGATGCAGTGAACCAGTTGCCAGCTGCAACAGACATTGGCTCGGAATTTGCAGTCAGCGGCGAAACACCGGCGATTGCTGCTGACCTCAAAAAAAGCTGCCTACAGAGATCTTGCGATCACTGTGGCGAAAACTTTAGCTTTCTCGACCTTAATTTGATTGTAACGCTGTCAAAAGGGGATTCCTAGCGTAGAGCAACAGCGATGTCATCCATCTGTCTAAGCAGCCAATCACTTTGAAGAATTCTCACAGACAGCAAACCATGAAATAAAAAAGCAGGAAATAAAAAGCATTGATTATCAATTCACTTTTAAAAATTTTTACAGAGAGCGAAATAAATATTGGGACATACACATGGGGTTAACGTAGAAGCTGAAATATAAACAAACTTTCAAAAAAATTAATTTTTAAAAATTATTTTAAAAATCTAGTAATGTTTTATCATAATGGAAAAATTTGACATTCCACAAATATAAAACTAGTTTTTCAGGGCCAGAACTAGTTGTTCAGCAGTCAATACACCATTAAAACCCCAGTTGCATCTATTCCAACAAGGCTTAAATTTTTATGGGGCATTTAACAACGCTATTAGAGTGGGAAAGCTTAAGTTTTCGTCAGTTGAATTGATTCCACTGACTGCTGGCTCTGGGGAGTTCCACAGCACAGCCTGTGGCGGAGCAGCGAAAGACTGACCACAACTTCAGGATTCTCGCGTTTAATTACGCGTGCGCTAAATCCTGAAGTTACGGTCAGTTTCAGAGGGGTAATGACGGCAAACCCTGACAGTTCGCCGTCATTACCCACCGCAAAATCCGGGCCACACATATACAGCAGGCCTTCTCCTGATTTCAACATCTGGCCAGTACATTGATAGTCTTGGCTACATCTTCCCCTTTCCTTCCACAAATATCCCATGATCTACAGACAAGCTTCTCTCTCCGGATCAACGCACAGCTCCCATTCCTATGACCTGGTGAAAACCACTATCAAACCTTGCCAAGAACAACGTCTGCATACACAGCAACTTTGGTGCAACTGTGATTTTTAAGGGAAACCCAGAGTGTGTGCATGTGCCTATTGCTTCTTGCCACTGTGCCTCCCCTTGGTGTCAGTGTGTGAAGTGTGATCTCTTAATTCTAATCTGATTCGCCTAAGAGCTACCTGAGTGGCAGGTGTGTGTGAGCTGGCTGGCTGTTGCGTGTCAATACAAACCTTCGGTGGTAGGAAAAATAATGGAATCCCTACTAAATAGAAGAACATCTAGAAACCAAATATATCATAATGAATAGTCAGCATGGATTTCAAAAGGGAAAGTCTTGCTTGACCAACCTTATTGAATGTTTTGAAGAGGTAACAGAGAGAGTAGACAATGGTAATGCAGTAGATGTAATTTATCTGGATTTTCAAAAGGCCTTCAATAAGGTACCCCATGATACACTGATGAACAAGGTCAGAGAATGCGGAGTCAGGGGACTGTAAAGTATGCGAATATACTTAATGCAATAAGGAAGAGACAGCTTAGAAGGTTCGACGTAGGTCTTTACTTCATACCAACAGGCGGGAACTGAGGGGAGATCAGTACCCACAGTACTATTTATACCCCTATGGCCAGGAGTGGTACTACGGTATCACTACGCCCTACAAAGTAGTGCCGCCCTGGCCATAGGTTTAAAGTAACATACCTATTACATACACAACATTCCTCCCCTTTTAATTAAAACGTACCCGTGCAATTAAGTCAACAGATGCACCATAACTAGGGCTAATAACATTTGGTAACACAACATACATAACATATTTACATCAGAGTTGTCTACCTATATATATATATAAAAAGAAACATGTTATAGATTCAGTCTCTGAGGAGGCCTCCTGTCTCGACTAGGATAACGTCTTTCTCTAGTCGGTCTCGGTGTAGGCGGCGGTACTTCCATCACCACTTCATCGCTGGAGTCGTCGGTGTCTGATGGCACATCCTGTGCCGTGGAGCTCACTGGAGTGATGAACTCCTCGCAATCCTGAGACTTCTGTAGCGACGAGCTGGGCCGTGATTCCACTGGAACAATGTGCTGAGACGTTTGAGGTAGTGAATCAGTTGGGTTTCTGGACTCCACAAGTTGATCAGCATGTCGTCTGATTATGCCGTCCCCAGTATCCACTGTGTACATCAAAGGTCCCTGGTGGGCCTTTATCGTACCAGACCGCCACTTTTCATTTCTATAATCACGGGCCAGCACTTACTGCCCCACCTCGAAGCTCCGTGTCTGTCTGTCAGGAGCCCTACGAAATACTCGGTTTTCCACATCTCTCCGGATGTTTGGTCTGAGCAATTCGAGGCGAGACCTTAACCTTCTATTAAAGAACATGACGGCGGGGGCCTGGTTGGTCACCGTATGTGCAGCATTACGGTACGCGAATAGGAAATTGTCCACCTTGTGTTGTAGTGGCAACCTTTCCTCCCCCATCGCCTTGATGGCCTTTTTAAAAGTCTGTACAAATCGCTCTGCCAGCCCATTTGTAGCCGGATGATATGGTGCGGACGTATAATGTCGCACTCCATTCCTTTTTAGGAATGCTTGAAATTCTTCTGCCACAAATTGTGGCCCATTGTCCGAACAGACTTGCTCGGGCACCCCGTTTCGGGCAAAAATGGTCCTTAAGGCTGCGACCGTCTTTTCGGCTGTCGTTGATGACATCTTTATGACCTTTAGGCTCTGCTTTTGTGCCTTCCTGTGACTCGTCTGAGCTACTGTCAGATATCTTATGTATTTTTGTCCTTGCCTTGGTACTGCTCGGATTGCCCCCACTATTGGGTTTCGTACCCGACCGACAAACTTTCGCTATATGCCCCTTTTTCCCACACTGCCGGCATATTTTATCACGAAACCAACAATTACTTTGGTCATGGGTGGTTTTGCCACAACGGTAGCATTTACCTTTGTGAAATGTCACCTCATGGGTGTCATAGCCGGTTGTATTTTGTCGTATTTGAGCAGCACCCTGTGCTGCTGCTTCATGTACCGATGCTATTTCCATCGCCTGATCTGGGCTGAGCTGTTTCTTGGCCAGCAACCGTTTTCGTGTACTCTCATTTAACATGCCACAGACAAATCTGTCTCTGATCGCTTCCGCCAAAAAGGCTCCAAACTGGCAATGTTTGGACAACCGTCTGAGCTCAGCCAAATAGGCTGCCTGCGACTCATCATTCCTTTGGTCGCGTCTGTAAAAGCGGTACCTTTCCGCTATAAATGGTGGCTTAGGGTTTAAATGTTCCTTTAACGTATCAACAATTTGGGCATACGTTTTGTCTGCTGGCTTTTCTGGAGTAAGAAGATTCCTCAGCAGACCGTATGTTTTTGCCCCCATAGAATTTAATAAGGTTGCTGCCTTTTCGTCATCTTTCACCTTGTTTACTATGCAATAAAGTTCATGCCTTTCTACATATGCGTCCCATTCTTCTATGTCGGCAACAAATTCTGACAACCGAGCTTCTTTAGCCATTTTTAAAACTGCTGAAGAGGTTTTCCCGCCTTTTTCCACTAGATAGCGCTGTTGTTTTTTTTCTTTAACTGCTGAAGAGAAAAACTTTTCCCCTTTGTCCACTAGATGGCGCTTTTCCCGCCTTTTCTCCCTCTGCTATCAACGACATCTCTCCAGGTTCGTTATTGTTGGCCCTTGCAGCTCCCGTTATTGCCACCGCTGCTATTACAATGACCTTCCCCTCTCGTGGCCCGCTAGTCCTCGTGGCTCCGTTTGTTCCCCAGATCGCCTGCCCGTTCTGGCCCTTGCAGCTCGCGTTCCCCGGGAAGGATTGCAGTTTACCTGGCCCTGGGTGGGCTTTTGCCCCGTGTCTGGAACGCCCGTTCAGCCTCTTCTCTCAGCTGCCGCAGCCTCCGCTGGAAACCTCTCTCTCTCGCTCCGTTGCTGCCGCTCCTCCTGAACTGGGCGGCCTCCTTCGGTCGACGCTGGGCTCTGCAGGCTGGTAAGAAGCTTCTCTCCCCGTACTGCTACCGATCCTTTGTTGCACCTTGTACTGGTGAGTTCGAACGTTACTCGTCGCCAGTGTAAAGTATGCGAATATACTTAATACAATAAGGAAGAGACAGCTTAGAAGGTTCGACGTAGGTCTTTACTTCATACCAACAGGCGGGAACTGAGGGGAGATCAGTACCCACAGTACTATTTATACCCCTATGGCCAGGAGTGGTACTATGGTATCACTACGCCCTACAAAGTAGTGCTGCCCTGGCCATAGGTTTAAAGTAACATACATATTACATACACAACAGGGACAAGTAGCAGAATGGATAGCTGGCTGGCTTCAAGACAGAAAGCAGCGAGTGGGAGTAAAGGGTAGCTATTCACAGTGGCAGAAGGTGGGTAGTGGTGTTTCACAAGGATCAGTGCTGGGACCACTGCTGTTCACAATTTACATTAACGATTTAGACTTTGGAATCAAAAACACAATTTCTAAATTTGTGGATGAGACCAAATTGGGGGGGATTGTTAATACTGAGAAGGACTACAACAAATTACAGGGGGACATTAATAAACTTGCAGAATGGGCCTATAATTGGCACATGAAGATCAACACAGATAAATGTGAGGTATTACAATTTGGTAGGAAGAATAGGGAGGTCGCTTATCACTTGGAGGGTGCGAGTCTAGGTGGGGTAGGGGAACAAATGTTTAAAAAAGCAATAAAGGCCATGAGCGAAGATCAGATTCCACTACAACACAAGGTGGACAAATTCCTACTGGCATATCGAAACGCCACTCATGCAGTGACAAACCAAAGCCCTGCCATGATGTTCTACAACAGGAGGTTGCGGTCCAGGTTGGACTTGTTAAAACCAAATGTGCGGAGGGAAGTTGAAAACAAACAGTTCCAGCATATAAATAACAAGACCACTCGGAGTGCAAATACACAAATCACTAAAAGTTGCGACACAGGTTAGTAAGGCCATAAAAAAAAGCAAACCAAGCACTGGGGTTTATTTCTAGAGGGATAGAATTGAAAAGTAGGGAAGTTATGCTGAACCTGTATCGATCCTTGGTTAGACCGCACTTCGAGTACTGCGTATAATTCTGGTCGCCATATTATAAAAAGGATCTAGACGCACTGGAGAGGGTGCAGAGAAGATTTACAAGGATGATACCAGAAATGCGAGGGTATACATATCAGGAAAGGATGAACAGATTTTCTCTTGAAAAGAGAAGGCTGAGGGGTGACCTAATAGAGGTCTTTAAAATTATGAAAAATTTTGATAGAGTGGATACAGAGAGAGTGGGCTGGATTTTGTCAATGGGGATGTGATGGAGGTGGGACTCCCACTTTTTGGGTTGTAGTCCCACCTCCATCGATATGTGGTCAACCCAACAAGGGCGGACTTAACAAAGTCAATCAAGGGAAAATAGCGTGGGTTGGCCAGAAGTCGATGGAGGCGGGACTACAACCCAAAAAGTGGGAGTCCCGCCTCCAAAAGCTCCCCATTGGCAAAATCCAGCCCTCTGATTCTAACACCTCTGATCTTTCTTCCTCCATTTCTACCATTCTCCAGTCTCTTTGAATCATTTTGGGATATTGAGTAGATTTTCCCATTTGAGGGCAGATCTGGGATGGAGCAGGATGCATCACTTCCACACCAAAAGGAACACATTCAGAGTTTTTATTACATGAATGGCACAATTCGTGTGTTGTTGTCAGTTCGCCATCCGTGACACCAACTATGGCCTCTCTTCCCAGGATCTGCATGACTTCCTCCGCAAAGACAATGAGAGGTCACAGATTCTGTCCCTGCCATCTGTTGCTGACCTCTCCCAGCTGTTATGGGCTGGCTGTTCTTTGAAAAAAGATTGCAAAATGTGAGGAGTATTTTTTTGTTCCTATGAAATGCAACCCATAATAGGTCTGACGACAGGTGCACGCGACAAGCAACCGCCTGCCGTGTAAGGGATCTGTGCGGTGAATGCATGAAAGGATGTGGGATGGCTTCTCTTACCGTGCCTTTTTAAAAATTTGTTTATGGGATGTGGGCGTCGCTGGCAAGGCCAGCATTTATTGCCCGTCCCTAATTGCCCTTGAGAAGGTGGTGGTGAGCTGCCTTCTTGAACCGCTGCAGTCCGTGTGGTGAAGGCGCTCCCACAGTGCTGGTAGGGAGGGAGTTCCAGGATTTTGACCCAGCGACAATAAAGGATTGGCGATATATTTCCAAGTCAGGATGGTGTGCAGTTCTGGTCACCACATTACAGGAAAGATGCAATTGCACTAGAGAGGGTACAGAGGAGATTTACAAGGATGTTGCCGGGAGTAGAGAATCTTAGCTATGAGGAAAGATTGGATAGGCTGGGGTTGTTTTCCTTGGAACAGAGGAGGCTGAGGGGAGACCTTATTGAGATGTATAAAATTATGAGGGGCATAGATAAAGTGGATAGAAAGGACCTATTTCCCTTAGCAGAGGGGTCAAAAACCAAGGGGCACAGATTTAAAGTAATTGGTGGAAGGTTTACAGGGGATTTGAGGGGAAATTTCTTCACCCAGAGGGTTGTGGTGGTCTGGAACTCACTGCCTGAAAGGGTGGTAGAGGCAGGAACCCTAACCACATTTAAAAAGTACTTGGATGTGCACTTGGGATGCTGTAACCTGCAGGACTACAGACTAAGAGCTGAGAAGTGGGAGTCGGCTGGATAGCCCTTTATTGACCGGCGCGGACACAATGGGTCGAAATGGCCTCCTTCTGTGCTGTAACTTTCTATGATTCTCTGTGTGTAACTTGGAGGGGAACTTGGAGGTGGTGGTGTTCCCATGCGCCTGCTGCCCTTGTCCTTCTAAGTGGAAGAGGCCGCGGGTTTGGGAGGTGCTGCCGAAGAAGCCTTGGCGAGTTGCTGCAGTGCATCTTGTAGATGGTACACACTGCAGCCACGGTACGCCAGTGGTGGAGGGCGTGAATGTTTAAGGTGGTGGATGGGGTGCCAATCAAACGGGCTGCTTTGTCCTGTTAAGGCCATTAAACGTTCTGGGACAATGAATGATCTTGTGCCTAATGTTGGAATTTGCCACTGACTATCCTGGCTACCTCCTTCCAATTCTCTGCTGCAGATCTCCTTCAGTCTCCCCTTCCATCCATGCCTGAGCTCCGACATAGAAACATAGAAACATAGAAGATAGGAGCAGGAGTAGGCCATTCGGCCCCTCGAGCCTGCTCCGCCATTCAATGAGATCATGGCTGATCATCCAAACTCAGTACCCCGTACCTGCCTTCTCCCCATATCCCTTGATACCTTTAGCTCTAAGAAATATATCTAACTCCTTCTTGAATATATTTAAAGACTTGGCCTCAACCGCCTTCTGTGGTAGAGAATTCCACAGGTTCACCACTCTCTGGGTGAAGAAATTCTTCCTCATTTCAGTCCTAAATGGCTTACCCCTTATCCTTAGACTATGACCCCTGGTTCTGGACTCTCCGACCATCGGGAACATTCTACCTGCATCTAGTTTGTCAGAATTTTATAAGTTTCGATGAGATCCCCTCTCATTCTTCTAAACTCCAGCGAGTATAAGCCCAATCGACCCAATCTCTCCTCATATGTCATTCCTGCCATCCCAGGGATCAGCCTTGTGAATCTTCGCTGAACTCCTTCCATGGCAAGAACATCCTTCCTCAGATAAGGCGACCAAAACTGCACACAGTACTCAAGGTGTGGTCTCACCAAGGCCCTGTACAACTGCAGCAGGACATCCTTGCTCCTGAATCAGCACTTTAGCATTGGCATCCACAGTGTGAGGGAAGGGGGAGAGCTCTGTGGCCCTACAATAATTCCTCTCCCTACATTTTTGCATGAAGGCATTTCTGACCAGCATATCAAACAAAGTTTTGAGTTGTGGCTCTTTTAAGCTGTTGCAAGCCTTTAAGTCCTGCAGCAGTCGAACTCCCACTGACAGGCATTTCCTACATTCGGAACTCATCCTGAATTATACTGACCCAAGAAATTGCTATAGGGGTCAGTGCTTGGACCATCAGGCAGACAGATGTCCTATCCCAACACTTCTGGCAGAGATCGTGTCCCTGTGGAAAATCCAGGTTTATGGAACATAGGGACAGGAGTAGGCGATTCAATTAGACCATGGCTAATCTGTGCCTCAACTCTATTTACCCGCTTTAGCTCCATATCTCTTGATACCCTTACCTAACAAAAATATGGAACAACCCACTGAACCTCTTTCTCCCAATGCACCAAGTACATATCATATTGTCATGTGT
The DNA here is from genome assembly GCF_052327205.1 of Somniosus microcephalus. Classification (NCBI taxonomy): domain Eukaryota; kingdom Metazoa; phylum Chordata; class Chondrichthyes; order Squaliformes; family Somniosidae; genus Somniosus; species Somniosus microcephalus. The sequence goes on from NC_141010.1 coordinate 15,060,506, forward strand.
TCTCTCCATTTTTGGCTTCCGAAAGAAAGCCTGTAACTACAGAAAGTCCTTACGGGAAGAGAAAATATTGTGAAGTTCGTCCTCGACATTGGTGCCAACTGAGTGAAAAACTCCAGTGCACCAATCATTCTTCAACCCCAGCATATGTGTTGAGTTTCTTTAAATAAAATAACATTTTTCCTCTGATTTAAAGTTAGAGAATGCAGAGTAAATCAGGTGATGTCACCAGTGCTTTGGGATATCATAATTATAAAGATCTGACATCTCCTTCCAAGTTCCAGGACCACACAATGAGGATATTTTTGTTCCAACAATGGGTAGATAAATGTCTCCATGAGTGAAATTAAGCAAATAAGTAAGTTGTGGCCGGCCCCACAAGTGGACGTATTTCACATGTTCTTCACAATAGGCCACACACATTTGAAATACCATTTAAAGTTTGGCTTATGGTTCTTATGACATCGCAAGTACAGAAAAATGAAAATGATTAAATTTAACTCTGCAGTTCATAGTTTACACTCAATATGAATATATTTATTAGAAGATTTATTGAGCTTGGCTGCGATAATGTAAAGCCTTCATCTAGAGAAGACCATATGTGAGTAATTGTTTCATTGTGCTGTTTCTTGCACTGTCACAGTTAGCCATAATGTCGTGACAAAAATGAAGCATTTTTGGCTCTGATGGGCTAAGTTACTGGCTGCCGTCTTGCTGGTCAAGGAACATACGGGGTTAAAAATCCAGGTTCACTTATAGAAAATGGCCATCCCATTCAAAACGCAACAGGCCAGGGTGTAACAGGTTGTCTATCTGGGTGTATACGGCACGTGTAATTGGTAATTATGTGGCTGATTGCCTGGACAAGTATGTTCCAAATTGCTGTTGCAATCAGGTGATCATTGGATTGTTCCTGCATCAATCAGGTGGGACAGGAGAGTTTGGTCTCAGGTAAGGAGTCAAGTCGTTCAGTTTAAAGACCAGTGTTCTGGATCTTTTGGAAGCAGGCACTTGATTCATAGCTGCATTTGTGCAAGCAAATACCTTTTTGAATCCTGTGACTCGCCAAGACCAACTATAATGTGTCACTGAGTGGGGAGATACATCAGGGCAGACAGAGGGTTGTGAATCTGTGGAATTCTCTGCCCCAGAGGGCTGTGGATGCGAGTCTTTGAGTATATTCAAGGCTGAGATAGATAGATTTTTGGACTCTAAGGGAATCAAGGGATATGGAGATTGGGCGGGAAAGTGGAGTTGAGGTCGATGATCAGCCATGATCTTATTGAATGGCGGAGCAGGCTCGAGGGGCCGTATGGCCTACCCCTGCTCTTATTTCTTATGTTCTTATGTTCTTAGACCTTCCTGTTCTCAGGCCTGGTGTATTGGATCACTGGGCACAGCCAGTACAGGGCAATCAGGCGGAGAGGGTGGCATGTCCGTAAGGAAGTCTGCCTGATTTTCCAGTCACTTAAATTAATGGACTGAACATTAGGCGGCTCCCTGTCAGGCCTGCAATCCTTCACACCCAGGTTTCCTTTTCTCACTGTCCTCCCTATCTCTGTAACCTCCTCCAGCCCTACAACCCTCTGATCATACTTGATATAGTAATCAGAGTTGGAAGTGTCAGCTTGCCTTACTGATAGCAATCTACTCTGAGCCAGGACATGGGTTCAAGCTCCACTTCAGGACTTGAGGCAGTCACTTCAGTGCAGTACTGAAGGTGTGCTGCACTGTCAAAGCTGCCATCTTTTGGATGAGATGTTAAACCGAGGCCCTGTCTGTTGCTCAGGTAAATAATCCCATGGTACTATTCAAAGAAGAGCATGGAGTTCTCCTGGGCTTTCATGGCGAACATACCTCCCTCAACCAACACCACTGACTCGTCAATTATCTCATTTGAAGTTTGTGGGACCTTGCTGTGTGGAAATTATCTTTTCTTTCTATTCGTTCCTGGGACGAGGGTGTCGCTGGCAAGGCCAGCATTTATTGCCCGTCCCTAGTTGCCCTTGATAAGGTGCTGGCTGTTGTGTCAGTACCTTTCTACCTAGACACAATTTAGGACTCAGAACTCAGAGATTCAAACATGAAGTGCTTTATTGGAAGGAAAGGAAGTTCTGGCAAGTTCCGAACAAAGGGAGCTAAACTTAACCGAGAGAACACCCAACCATTTATCTCCTGTGACAGCGCCACCACAGGTGGGAGGAGAACACACAATAGAACACACAATACATAACATTTCCTCCCCTCTTAAATGGAAGGTCCACATTATTCCTCAATAGGTAAGTTACTTTCAATACACTCAACTAACCTAGGGTAGAGGTAGACTGCCTCAAACCCTGACTTTACCCTGGGGTTTATTCTGCCCCAGTCTTGTGGGTAAGTCACTAAGCCTACAGATCCAAGCGTCTTGGAGGCCGCCGCTCTCTGACAGGATACCAGCGGTCATCGCTGGCTTCCACAGCAGTAGGCATTGACACAGGCCTGGATGGAGAAGGTGCCTGTGTCAGTTGAAAGTCAGGAGTTTGCACAGGTGGAACAGTCTCTTTGACTTCCTGTGTTGGAGAAGAACACTGTGGCAAAGGATGCTGGTTTGCGGTATCATTCGGAAACAGTTCAGGCCAACCAGCTGTTGGAGCCTCTGTGGCTGTCTCTGCTCCTAGCAACAGTTGATCTGTGTGTCTTCTCCAGACGACGTCCTCAGCAGTCTCAACCGTGTAAGACACAGGGCCCGTCTGCGCGATCACCGTTGCAGGAACCCATTTCGGTCCAGTGTTGTAGTTTCGAGCTAGGACGTGCTCTCCCGGATGAAACCGTCTCTCCTTGGCTCTTTTCTCTCTCTTTTCAACTTGAGCTTGTTGTTGACGATGGACAACCTGCTCTGCCCTTGGAGGTTTGAGTAAGTCAAAACTTGTCCGCAACTGCCTCTTCATCATGAGCGAAGCGGGGGAAGTTTTGGTTGTGGCATGCGGCTCGTTCCTGTAGGACAACAGGAAGCTGTTCAGACGTTGGTGGATTGAGCCCTGATCTTGCGATGCCTTCAAGGCGTGCTTCAAAGTTTGCACGAACCTTTCTGCCTGGCCGTTAGTAGAGGGATGATAGGGCGCAGACCTGATGTGTTGGACACCATTCACATGCAGGAAGGTTGCAAACTCCTGTGATACAAATTGTGGACCATTGTCACTTACGAGTTGTTCCGGTGAGCCATAACGGCTGAACATCTCACCAAGTTTCTCAATTGTTTTCTCTGCCATGGTAGACCTCATCACAGCGACCTCTGGCCACTTGCTACGAGCGGCCACAACCACCATAAACATCTTCCCTTCGAAAGGACCGGCGAAGTCCACATGTACTCACTGCCACACTTCTGCAGGCCAATCCCAGGGGTGTAGGGTTGCCAGCTGTGGAACATTCCGGACCCTTTGACATGGGGAACATGTTTTGGCTTTCTCCTCAATATTCCCATCGAGACCTGGCCACCAGAAGTAGCTTCTTGCCATTTCCTTCATCCGAACCATCCCACTGTGGCCTGTATGAAGTTGTTGCAGTATAGGTTCCCTCAGAGGTGACGGAATGATGACACGGCGTCCCCAAAGAAGACAACCTGCCTGGACGGAGAGCTCATTTCTTTTTGAAACGTAAGGTTTCAAACTAGGAGAATCTCCTATAGCTCTCCCTCGAATGACATCGTCCATTACCTCAGACAGGACTGGATCGTTGCGGGTGTACCTTCGCACCTGAACTGCAGTGACAGGTGCTCCCTCCACTTGTCTAAAGTAGAAGATGTCTATCTGACGAGGCTCTGGGGGAGTAACAGGCAAGGGTAGCCTCGAGAGACCGTCTGCGTTGCCGTGCAAGTCTGATTTGCGATATTTGATGTCGTATGTGTGTCCCGACAACAGTAAAGCCCACCTTTGCATCCTGCTTGCAGCGAGAGACGGAATTCCGGTGTGGGGCCCGAAGATTGAAGTCAATGGACGGTGGTCTGTCAGGAGTGTGAACCTTCTCCCAAACAGGTACTGATGAAATTTTCAAATTCCAAAAACGATTCCCAAGGCCTCGCGCTCGATCTGCGCATAGTTACTCTCGGCCTTGTTCAAGGTGCGTGATGCGAAGGCGATAGGTTTCTCTTCACCCGAAGGCATGATGTGGGATATGACTGCTCCCACACCATATGGTGATGCATCACATGCTAGCTGCACGGGTAGCTTTGGGTCGAAGTGTGTCAGGACCTCCAAATTCAGCAATGCTTTCTTTGCTTGGGCGAAAGCTTCGTTGCACAGTTCAGTCCATTTCCATGTTTTGCCTTGACATAGCAACTGATGTAACGGCTTCAGCAATGTTGCTAAGTCTGGAATAAACTTCCCATAGTAGTTAAGTAGCCCCAGAAATGAACGTAACTGGCTCACATTCTGGGGTGCTGGGGCTTCCATGATCGCCTTGACCTTTGGCGACGCCTTATGCAGGCCAGTAACATCAATCACATGCCCCAGGTACTCAACTGAAGACTGAAAGAATTCACATTTTTCTTTACGAACTCTGAGTCCGTACTCTTTCAGTCGTTGTAGTGTCGCATCCAAGTTCAGAAGATGATCCTCCTCATTTGTCCCAGTGACAAGGATGTCGTCCAGGTAGCACTGGACTCCTGGCAGGCCACTCAAAATCTGATCCATTGCCCTTTGGAATAGAGCAGGGGCCGACGTAATTCCAAACGGAAGGCGGCAGTACCTGTATAGCCCCTTGTGTGTCACAATTGTCAGCAGCTCCTTTGATTTGTCATCGACATGCATTTGTAGATAAGCCTGGCATAAGTCTATTTTGCTGAACTTTTGCCCTCCGGCCAGGCCCGTAAAAAGATCATCAATGAGGGGAAGAGGGTACTGTTCCACAGACAGCACCGGGTTAATAGTCACTTTAAAATCCCCACAGATTCGAACAGATCCATCCTTTTTCAGGACAGGAACAATGGGTGTGGCCCATTTGCTCACGCTCACAGGCTCCAGGACTGCATTCTCGACTAAGGCCTCCAAGTTAGCCTCAACTTTTGGCCTAATTGCATAGGGTACAGGTTGGGCTTTGTGAAACTTCGGCTTGCTGTCAGGTTTAATGTCCAGTCTCACGCTGATCTTTTTCATGCTCCCAAGTTCCCCATTGAAGAGTTCTGCATGTTTGTTTAACACTGCAGTCAGACCTGACTCCCCTTTTGACATCATGCGGACTGCAGGCCAGTCCAGCGTGATTTTCTCTAGCCACGCACGTCCCAGTAGTGATGGGTAATTTCCCTTTACCACATATCGTGGCAGTTTTGCAGTCTGTCCGTTCAATTTAACTGTCACCTCAATGACGCCTCTCATGGCCACAGGTTCGCCAGTATACGTCTTTAGCACAATGTTTGTTGGCTGAAGGGTAAGATGCTTTAGCATTTTGTTGTAGACAGTGTCTGAAACAAGGGACACAGCCGCGCCTGTGTCCACCTCCATCCGCACTGATTGTCCCTCCACCAGTGGTGACACCCAGTAGCCATTTGAACCACCTGCAACCGTCAGTATATGCACCTCTTCCTCCTCAGAGGTGTCGCTCCCCTCTGTTTTGTTTGTTCCATCATACTGCACTGAATGAACACTCTTTTTCCTCTCTTGTCCAAATACAGACATTTTGCTTCCATGCTTCCCAGCTCTGTCTGTTCTTTTTTTACCTCTACAGGCGCGTTCAATGTGACCCTTTTTGCCACAATTTCGGCATTCCAGCTCCGTACACCAGCAGTCATTAGCGTGATGGCTCGTTTTCCCACAACGGTAACATGTGCCGTTCTGCGCACCTTTAGGCTCAGACGACACCTTGTGAACTCTCCCTGTTGAACTCAACTGGTGAGCCTCCTTTTCCGCCATCTCCATGGAGACACTAACTTCAATGGCCTTTTCAAGAGTAAGGTTGTCCTCAGTAAGAAGGCGCTTCACTGTGGCTGCATTTTTCAGACCACACACAAGTCTGTCTCTAATGGTGTCATTCAGCACCTCCTTGAACTGGCAGTGTTCCGACAACCTTTTTAAAGCAGCAATAAACATCGTCACTGATTCCCCCTCCTCTTGATTCCGTTTGTGAAATCTAAATCTCTCAGCAATAACCAGAGGTTTTGGTGAAAAATGTGCTTCAAGAATTTCCACTAGTTGCTTATATGTTTTAGTTCCTGGCTTATCTGGCTGCACAAGGCTGCGAAGTAAATTGAAAGTCTTCGGCCCGATTACACTCAAAAAGGTAGGCACGACCTTTTCATTTGCCACCGCATTCGCCAATACAAAATAGTCAAAACGTTCCGTATATGCGCTCCATTGCTCCACATTTTCATCAAAATCACCGATGTTTCCTAATATGGTAGCCATCTCACGTTTCAAATTAAATTTTCTGTTAACTCACTGCACCCGTAACGTACGCAGATTCATCCGCTCCTCGTTGCTACTTGTTGTGTCGGTACCTTTCTACCTAGACACAATTTAGGACTCAGACCTCAGAGATTCAAACATGAAGTGCTTTATTGGAAGGAAAGGAAGTTCTGGCAAGTTCCGAACAAAGAGAGCTAAACTTAACCGAGAGAATACCCAACCATTTATCTCCTGTGACAGCGCCACCACAGGTGGGAGGAGAACACACACTAGAACACACAATACATAACACTGGTGAGCCGCCTTCTTGAATCGATGCAGTCCATGTGGTGAAGGTACTCCCACTGTGCTGTTAGGGAGGGAGTTCCAGGATTTGGACCCAGCGACGACAAAGGAACGGCGATATAGTTAGAAGTCAGGATAGTGTGTGACTTCGAGGAAAACTTGGAGGTGGTGGTGTTCCCATGCGCTTGCTGCCCTTGTCCTTCTAGGTGGTGGAGGTCGTGGGTTTGGGAGGTGCTGTCGAAGAAGCCTTGGTGAGTTGCTGCAGTGCATCTTGTAGATGGTACACACTGTAGCCACAGTGCGCCGGAGGTGAGAGGGAGTGGATGTTTAACGTGGTGGATGGGGTGCTAATCAAGCGAGCTGCTTTGTCCTGGATGGTGTCGAGCTTCTTGAGTGTTGTTGGAGCTGCACTCATCCAGGCAAGTGGAGAGTATTCCATCACACTCCTGACTTGTGTCTTGTAGATGGTGGAAAGGCTTTGGGGAGTCAGGAGATGAGACACTCGCACATTTCCTCCATTACAATAGTAACTACATTTCAAAAGTGATTCATTGCATCCTGAGGACTTGAATGGTGCGATATAAATTCAACTTGTACCTTTGTTTAATTTTTCTTTATTCCAGTACAACGTCAAAGAATTTTGAATGTTATATCTGAAGCTAAGTATCTCCCAGTCAGCAGTATTTCTGAAGGTGTCATAGATAAAGGGTGCCAGAGACTCTGTGGGATTGGCAGGGATTCTTGCTTCCAGTCCAGTTTACATTGCCAAGGGTTGTCTGTGCGACCCCTGGCTTGCCACCTTGACCTAGGTAATGAGCAGGTAAAGACACACTCCAAGTTGCCGGGAGTGCAAACTTGCTTTCAGGAGTGATTGCAATGCTGAACCTGAGAACAATATCTAGCGGAAAAACCCCAACATGTACCAGATGTAACTGATTATATGTATCCGGCCCACCCTTCAAAATTGGGGAGATGTGATGCAGACTCAGCAAATTGAACATAACATCTTTTATGTTCAACAGGAAGTAGCTGAGAGATACTGCTAACATATTTTAATAAATCATTAGTGCACTCAGAGAACTGTTCATATACAGCTGATGTATATTTTGTGTGCGGATTGCATGCCATTTGTGCATTAGACACACACCATTTGCACAGGAAACATGGCATTTAAGCAAGTAACATTTAAACATATGGCATTTATAAGGCTACTATACCAGCCTAAGATGCTACACAAATGAATACCAGCTCCTCCAACAGCAGCATAGCTTCCTTTGCTCTCAGATATTGACTCCTTTGCTGTGTTGGGTATATAATACAAATCTGGTTTATAGCATAGATATACAGGAGCTGACATAAAGGCATAATGAAGCCAAATAGAAGCAGATGTCAGTGAATTGTAAGTATTTTTTCCCCTTATAAGTTACTACCACTATTACTAGATCTTTAGAATGTAAAGAGTTTTGAGACAGTGGGTGGATTGTCGTTTTTGGGCCTTGTTTGTTACCTCTAGACTTTACTATTCCAACGCACGCCTGACCAGCCTCCCATTGTACCCCCTGTAAACTTGAGGTCATCCAAAACTCTGCTGCCTGTGTCCGAATTCGCACCAAGTCCCATTTGCCCATCTCCCCTGTGCTTGCTGACCTACATTGGCACTCGGTTAAGCAACGCCTCGATTTTAAAATTCTCATCCTTGTGTTCAAAACCCTCAATGGCCTCGCCCCTCCCTATCTCTGTAACCTCCTCCAGCCCCACAACCCCCCGAGATATCTGCAATTCTGGCCTCTTGAGCATCCCCGATTTGAATCACTCCACCATTGGTGGCTGTGCCTTCTGTTGCCTAGGCCCTAAGCTCTGGAATTCCCTCCCTAAACCTCTCCGCCTCTCTTTCCTCCTTTAAGACGCTGCTTAAAACCTGCCTCTTTGACCAAGCTTTTGCTCATCTGCCCTAATATCTCCTTATGTGGCTCGGTGTCAAATTTTGTTTGATTATGCTCTTGCGAAGCACCTTGGGACGTTTTACGATGTTAAAGGCGCTGTATAAATACAAGTTGTTGCTGTTGTTGTCTAAAGTCACAGAGCACTACATATAGTGTAATAATGTTAGAATGTTACCGAGCCGGTTACTGTGTGACTAGCCCATCACCAAGACCAACTGAAAAGTGTCACTGTGCGGGGAGATACACCAGGGCAAACCTTCGTGTTCTCGGGCCTGGCCTTTTGGCTCACTGGGCACAACCAGGCAATCAGACGGAGAGGATAGCATGTCCATAAGGGAGCCTGTCTGATTTTCTAGTCATTTAAATTAAAGGACAGAATTAGGCGGCTCCCTGTCAGGCCTGCAATCCTTTGCACCCGGGGTTTTCTTTTCTCACTGTCCTCTCTATCTCCAGCCCTACAATCCTCGAGATCTCTGCGTTCCTCCAATTCTGGCCTCTTGAGCATCCCCGATTTCCATCGCTCCACCATTGGTGGCCATGCCTTCAGTTATCTAGTCCCTAAGTTCTGGAATTCGCTCCCTAGACCTTTCCGCCACTCTACCTCGCTCTCCTCCTTCATGACGCTCCTTAAGCCTACCTCTTTGGCCAAGCTTTTTTTTTTAACCTCACCTCTGCAAAGACTGAAGTTACATATTTATTTTTTTACACAATGGTGGCTTTTCTTCAGTTTTTATCAAAGCTCTCATCCAACAGCCTGCTGTATCTTTTTTTAAAAGAATTATTTATTATCCTACCGATTACGATTGCCAAACTTTGGTCGGTTCTTTTCTGGTTCCACCATTGGCGGCCGTGCCTTCAGCTGCCAAAGCCCTAACCTGTCCTAATATTTTCTTATGTGGCTCAATGTCAATGTTTGATAACGCTCCCGTGAAGTGCCTTATAACGGTGTAAGTTGTTGTTGTAGTTACATTGTTCCACGGAAACCCAGCGTAAGCTCGAGGAACAGCACATCATCATCCAATTAGGCACTTTACAGCCTTCTGGACTCCATATCGAGTTCAACAATTTCAGATCAGAACCTCGGCCCCTATTACATTTTTATATATTTTTTTATCCACACCTCTGTTTTGTGCCCTTCCCCTTTTTTTTCTCTCCCACATGGCAGCTGTCTCTCATTCTGCCAGCGCATTTCACACCTAATCTAGGGCCGTCTTTTGTCTCTTTACTAGTCCTATCACCATCTCGTCTCATCTTGAATACCTCTTAATGTCTCTTCACTTCCCTTTTGTTCTTTCATCCCCATTTCCCAGCCCCCAAACTGGCCTTTTAATCTGTTTCATTTCCTGTGTTTTTTCGGTCCTGACATAGAAACATAGAAGATAGGAGCAGGAGTCGGCCATTCAGCCCCTCGAGCCTGCTCCGTCATTCAATGCGATCATGGCTGATCATCCAAATTCAGTACCCTGTCCCTGCTTTCTCCCCATACCCCTTGATCCCTTTAGCCTTCAGAAATATATCCAACTCCTTCTTGAATATATTTAATGAATTGGCCTCTACTGCCTTCTGTGGTAGAGAATTCCACAGGTTCACCACTCTCTGGGTGAAGAAATTCCTCCTCATTTCTGTCCTAAATGGCTTACCAGACTTTAGACTGTGACCCCTGGTTCTGGACTCCCCCGCCATCGGGAACATCCTTCCTGCATCTAGTCTGTCTAGTCCTGTCAGAATTTTATAAGTTTCAATGAGATCCCCTCTCATTCTTCTAAACTCCAGCGAGTACAAGCCCAATCGACCCAATCTCTCAGTTCTGTAGAAGGGTTTCGACCTGAAACGTTGACTCTATTTCTCTCTCCACGGATGTTGCCTGGCCTGCTGAGTTTTTCCAGCGTTTTCTGTTGTTATTTTTGTTGTTATAGTTGTTGCCCGGATCATAGGCAAAGGAGCAGGAAAATACGCCTCGTTATCTTTATCCTAACAGGAGAATGTTAGGCAAATGCTGGAATTATGTTCAAGAAGAATGACAGATCACAGCCCCATTGAAACACCTTTCGCTGTGCTTATTTTATTTTTTTAAGTGAGTGGCATCAAAATCAGTCACATTAAAAAAAAAATCAAAATCAGCAAGTTGCACGCCAAGTAAGTGAATCTCTCAAAATGAGTGAGATTTGGCAGGTCTGTAAACAGTGCCATTAATTTAACAGCTTGCATCAGCAGACAATGAACAGTCTAAGTAGAAGTCTCAGTTTATTGTTTCAGGGACCAGTCTCCAGAGAGAGACTCCCAGCCCCCCCGCCCCCTCTAATCCGAGTCCACACGATCAGTGCTGTTATCTTTAGGGTTGATCAGACTCTGTAGGGGAACTAACTTTCCTATACTGTCTGTAAATTCTTCAATCCACCACTTCCTGAGTTATCGGTCTCCTTCCCAAAACTGTATGAATACTTTCTTGAGGACATTTTCGGCTATTTCCATTATACGTAGGATTTACAGCACAGAAACAGGCCATTCGGCCCAACAGGTCTGTGCCGGTGTTTATGCTCCACGCAAGCCTCCTCCCACCTGAAACGTTAACTCTGTTTTTCTCTCTCTACAGATGCTGCCTGACCTGCTGAGTATTTCCAGCATTTTCTGTGTTCGTTTTCTCCTCCCACTCTATTTATTTCGTCTCACCCTGTCAACATATCATTCTATTCCTTTCTCCCTTGTGTATCCAAGGGATATGGGGATAATGCGGGAAGGTGGAGTTGAGCTGGAAGATCAGCCACGATCTTACTGAATGGCGGAGCAGGCTCGAAGGGCCGAATGGCCTATTCCTGCTCCTAGTTCTTATGCATTTTATGTTCTTATCTAGCTTCCCCTTAAATGCATCTATGATATTCGCCTCAAATACTACAGCAAAGAAGTTTCTCTTGAATTCCTTATTGGATTTATTAGCAATTACAGGAAACTCTTTTTTATCCGGGACCGGTGTGCTGCCGGTTTATCAAAAAGTCCAGATTACAGAGAGGTATAGTAAAAGGTACAAGAGCTCCGTACACAGCAACAGATCCAGGCTTCCCTGTTGCTTAGCAACAGATGCAGGAACCCCGGCCACAAGATCCAGGCGTCCCTGTTGCTTAGCAACAGGTGCAGGAACCCCGGCCACAAGATCCAGGCATCCCTGTTGCTTAGCAACAGGAGCAGGAACCCCGGTTACACGGCCACAGATCCAGGAACGGCTACTAATATGAAGTAAAACTTAACTGAACCTACTCCTGAATTTTGCCGGGTAACAGAGATTTCCGGTTTAGGTGCCGGTAAATCGAGAGTTTCCTGTATCTTATATTTATGGCCCCTAGTTTTGGACTCTCCCACAAGTTGAAACATCTTCTCTATGTTTACCCTTCATAATTTTAATGACCTCTATCAAGTCACCCCTCAGTCTTCTCTTTTTCGGAGAGAAAACTCTGGGTACTTCTCCAACTCTCTGAATATAGTTTTTTTTCCCGTAGACAGAAATTCCCGCACTTATTTGCCTCCTAGATTCCAGCTGATAGCTGTAACTGGAATCCATCGCTGCTCTCCTGATGCCCTCAGTTTCCAAGCTGGGAGATGGCAGTCACCTCAGAGGCTCTGCTTTTCTCCTACTTTGCTATAAAGGGCACTGCAATCTGCCATGACTTGCCCTTGGTTACATCACTCAAAATGAATGAGATTTGGCAGGTCTGTAATGCTTCAGCCACTCCTTGGGTCACAAGAATTAAGACGAGAGATTAACAAAGGGACAAGGCCATGGAAGGCGCACCCCACCCTCCCAAAAGATTCAAGTGTTTCTTCACTCAGAGGGTGGTGAATCTTTGGAATTCTCTACCCCAGAGGGCTGTGGAGGCTCAGTCGTTGAGTATATTCAAGACTGAGATCGATAGATTTTTGAATATTATGGGAATCAAGGGATATGGGAATAGTGCAGGAAAGTGGAGATGAGGTAAAAGATCAGCCATGATCTTATTGAATGGCGGAGCAGGCTCGAAGGGCCAAATGGTCAACTCCTGCTCCTATTTCTTTTGTTCTTATGTAACAGTGTTTTTTAAAGTGGTAACTAATAGCGTGCAGGGGAACAAAATAGCCGTCTTGACACTAATTGAAATCTATTGCAGCAACTGACTTTCTACCTTTCCAGGTGTTTTCATTTATTACACTTTCAATCATTCTTACAGTCTATTTTTTGAGTTGATTGTTTGAGTTTCTGAATAATTTTGTCTGTTGGTTGAATCAGCTCTGCGAGGGCCTCATGAAAATGATCCAAACAACCCATCTTGCCCGGGAAACCCTTCAGCAAGCATCCATATTTATCAGTTATGTTCAGCAGACAAGATATATGTAGCCAAGTGGGGAAAATTCAGTGAATATTTAAGTCCACTAGATGGCGCGGTTCATTTTCCCCTTTAGTAATTTGAACAAGGAGAAAAGGGTTATGGGTAGGACCATGTGATGCCAAAGGAACCTCCCCTTTCTTCACAGCTTCCATTTTCTACATCCAGCGTGAGAGATTTCTCTGAAGAGAGCTGGGGTGAATATGACTTTTGAAATGAACTTATTCTGTGTAAAGTACAACTAAAACAGTATTAAGTGCAACCCAGACTTAGTTTTAAAGTGATATTGTTTCCCAAATCACTCGATACCACGGGGATGCTTGCAGATTGTCCCACCATGTGCTGGTGTTAACACTTGCTAAAATTGTTGTTGAGTCCTTGGGGGCTACGTTGCGAACGAGTTTAATATTCTGTGTTTTCTTGTAAGATGTAACAAGTGATAACGGGACATAAGAATGTATTGTACTATTGGTTTTGTTTTGTATAATGAGTGTTAGCTAACTAACTAACTGCACCTGTGGTTTGCCTCGTGTTCTGTTCTACAGCAAGCCACTGCCGTATTTTATCGACTGTGTTTTCTTGTATTTGCCGTATTTCTGTATTTTACATATTTTATACAATTAAATGTGGTTTTATGTATTTACAACTACATCCTAAGCCTAGAAACCAAGTTATCAATTCAGAATAAAAAACCCCAGAAAAAAGAAAGTTCTGTGTCCTGTGCTGCTCCATTTTGCCAGGCTACACATTTTGGTACCAGGAGTGGGGTCTGTTAGCTTGGAGTTTCTCAGGCTCGGTAAAGAAAAAATACATAAAATACGGCAGTGGGGGAAGAGCGGTGTGGTGCCAAGTGGACCTGGAGACGGACGGAGAGTGCTGCCTGGGGTTGCTAAGGAGGACCAGACCAGACAGACGGGATCCAGAGGGCGCCAGGACCAATCTGGGAGAGGACCCATCAAGGCACCGAGGAGGGACACCATTGGAGAAGAATCGTCGCAGCTGCCATCCCATTCAGTGGCTTTCAGGGACTTGTGAACTGAGTCAAAATGTTAGAGTCTCCTGATGAGGAGGTTGGAGCTCACACTTCGGATGGTGAGGACAATACCTCTAGTGTGGGCGAGGGCAACCGGATAGATGAACTCAAGTCACAGATTTCAGAGTTGAAAAAAAACCATGACCAAGCAATGGCAATTATTGCCACTCTAGGTAATGGGGCAACCAAGTCATATGTGTATGTACCTAGAGAGCGTCAGATCCAACCATTCAGTGGTGAGGTATCTAAAGATAATCGTTCAGTTGATGAGTTCATTGAAGAGGTTGAAAGTGTACTACGAGCTAGAGATCAGACTCCTGCAGAGCAGGTAGATTTCATTCGATCTTTGTTGAGGGGTACCACCAGGTTGCTGTTCGTGAAAGTGACAGCCCTAAGACTGCTTTTACAACTCCTTTTGGCTTTTTTGAGTACCTCAGAATGCCTTTTGGTGTCTGTAATGGACCTGTGACTTTTCAACGACTTATGCAAGCGACTATGAGCGACTTAGTGTTCCACATCCTATTGGTGTATTTAGATGACATCCTCGTGTTCTCTCAGACCTTCCCAGACCATTTAGAGAGGCTTGAGGCAGCTCTAAGACGACTGAAAGAGACAGGCTTGAAAGTAAAGCTTGAAAAGTGTCACTTCCTGCAGCAGGAAGTCAGGTTCCTTGGGCATCAAATTTCAGGGGAGGGTATAGGGACAGATCCAGAGAAAATTGCCGCCGTAAAGAAGTGGCAGGTCCCCAGTACAGTCAAAGATCTGAGGTCATTTCTTGGCTTCTGTAGTTATTACAGGAGGTTCATTGAGGATTTTTCTAAACGAGTTGGCCCTCTCCATGACGTAGTCAATGCATGCCTTAGGGAAGACAGCCCAGCAAAAGCAAAACGGTTGTTTGAAGGTTCATGGACAGCTGAGTGCCAAGCTGCTTTCGAACAGTTGAAAGAAAAGCTGATCAGTGCTCCAGTGTTAGGTTACGCAGATTTCACTCAGCCTTTCATTGTAGAGACGGATGCCAGTAACCTAGGATTAGGTGCCATCCTCCACCAGCAGCAGGGAGATAGGAAGAGAGTGATAGCATATGCCAGTAGGAGGCTCCGTAATGCTGAAAGAAATGACAGAAACTACAGCAGTATGAAACTAGAGCTCCTCGCCCTCAAATGGGCTGTTTCAGAGAAATTTCGAGGTTACCTTCTAGGTTCCAAGTTCACTGTCTTAACAGATAACAACCCCCTGTGTCACCTTTCTACAGCTAAGTTAGGTGCTGTTGAGCAAAGATGGGTGGCTCAGTTAGCTGTTTTTGACTTTGACGTCAAGTACCGCCCAGGCCGCTGTAATGCAGCAGCAGATGCCCTCTCTAGGCAGCCGTTAGCAGGGGAGCCCGAGTCAGACAGTGGGGAGGCAGACTATGATGATTGTGTGGCCATATGTAATGTCATTCACAAGGGAGCAGCTCTAGGACCAGACTTAGTGACAGCAGGAGTCAAGTGCTGTAAAGTCAGACAGATCCGTGTTTCGGGCGCAGAAGAAAGTACTGAGCGTAGTGAGTCGCAGGGTAACACACCAACACTTCCCGGTTACTCTAAAGAGGAACTACTTAAGTTTCAGGACACAGACCCCACCCTCAGCGTGTTTAGGAAGTTTTGGGGTGAGCAGCGAAAGCCAACTTACAAGGAGAGGTCGCAGTTATCCAAGCTAGTATTATCCACGTTAAAGCAGTGGCACCGTATTTGTGAGCAAGATGGCTTGTTGTACCGTGTAATCGAGGATGTCCATGTTGGTGAATGTCACCAGCTACTACTGCCCTCTTGTTTGAAAGAAGTCGTGCTTGAAGGTGTGCATGATCGTATGGGCCATCAGGGAATAGAGCGCACACAGAACCTTTTGAGACAGAGATGTTTTTGGGTTGGGATGTATGAGGATGTGGAACAGTGGGTCAAGAAATGCGAGAAGTGTGTTTTGACAAAAATGCCCCACCCCAAGATACATGCCCCTATGAAATCATTTCTAGCCTCCCGGCCCCTTGAAGTAGTTGCTGTAGATTTCACCATGCTGGAACCAGCCTCTGATGGTCGTGAGAATGTGTTAGTGGTGACAGATGTTTTCACTAAATTCACACAAGCCTTCCCTACTCGGGGCCAAAAGGCTGATACCACGGCAAAAGTCCTTCTCAAAGAGTGGTTCATGAAGTATGGGGTCCCAGAAAGATTGCATTCAGACAGAGGTCGAAATTTTGAGAGTGAAATCATTGCCGAGCTGTGTAAGCTTTATGGTGTAAAGAAAACCCGCACTACCCCACACCACCCGGAAGGAAATGCTCAATGTGAGAGATTCAACAGATCTTTACATGATCTTTTGCGTACACTGCCTCCAGAAAAGAAACGCCGCTGGCCTGAGCACTTATCTGAGTTGGTGTATGCCTACAATGTAACACCCCATGCTACGACTGGCTGCTCACCGTACTATCTGCTTTTCGGGGTTCATCCACACCTTCTTGTAGATGCTTTATTAGGTCAGGAGCAAGTGTTAGACAAGAAACATGAGTGGTTGGTTGTCCACCAAGAGCATTTGAATGAGGCACATGCAAGGGCAAGAGAGTACACTGAAAAGAAATCAGCTCAAAGAATTGAACTTAACAAAGACAAAGTGTACTGTCCAACCATTGAGGTGGGTCAGCTGGTATACTTACGACACAGGCCTTTGGGTAGGAACAAAATTCAGGATGCTTGGGGTCCTACTGTGTACAGAGTGGTGGAGGTACAGGGCACTACACATGCAGTTGAGCCTTTAGAGGGCGGTCCTTTAAAAAGGGTCCATAGAGTTAATCTTAGGCCATGTGTTACCCCTGTCCCTGATCCTAGGCGGATGAGAACCAAGTCCCCTGTCACCGTACCCCCTGTCACTCTTTTGACAGAATCGTTGCCAGAGCCCTCTGATACTGAGTTTGTTGTGGTAGACGAAGTCACCTATCCAGAGTTAACTCAGGAGGAAAAAGTAAACAATGATCCTGTTGGTAACGCCCAAGATGTACAGGAATCAGAGGCTGTTTCTGAGCCAGAGCATTCAGATCCTTCTGAGTGTGGGACTGAGGTTGAGGTACCCATTCCGGCTCCTCGCAGAACTAAAAGAGCCAATGTTGGGGTAAACCCTAACCCGTACCATTTGCCTTAGTCAGCCTGTAATGCAGTCTCACTCAGTCCTGAGGTGTTCTCTCATGTTTTATCTAGTCTGGGTGCTGCATTTTTTCGAGAAGCTGTAAAAGAAGTTAAAAACTGGTGCTAAGTCACCGAGGACGTTGACTTTAAAGCAGGGGAGAATGTAGCCAAGTGGGGAAAATGCAGTGAATATTTAAGTCCACTAGATGGCGCGGTTCATTTTCCCCTTTAGTAATTTGAACAAGGAGAAAAGGGTTATGGGTAGGACCATGTGATGCCAAAGGAACCTCCCCTTTCTTCACAGCCTCCATTTTCTACATCCAGCGTGAGAGATTTCTCTGAAGAGAGCTGGGGTGAATATGACTTTTGAAATGAACTTATTCTGTGTAAAGTACAACTAAAACAGTATTAAGTGCAACCCAGACTTAGTTTTAAAGTGATATTGTTTCCCAAATCACTCGATACCACGGGGATGCTTGCAGATTGTCCCACCATGTGCTGGTGTTAACACTTGCTAAAATTGTTGTTGAGTCCTTGGGGGCTACGTTGCGAATGAGTTTAATATTCTGTGTTTTCTTGTAAGATGTAACAAGTGATAACGGGACATAAGAATGTATTGTACTATTGGTTTTGTTTTGTATAATGAGTGTTAGCTAACTAACTAACTGCACCTGTGGTTTGCCTCGTGTTCTGTTCTACAGCAAGCCACTGCCGTATTTTATCGACTGTGTTTTCTTGTATTTGCCGTATTTCCGTATTTTCCGTATTTTATACAATTAAATGTGGTTTTATGTATTTACAACTACATCCTAAGCCTAGAAACCAAGTTATCAATTCAGAATAAAAAACCCCAGAAAAAAAGAAAGTTCTGTGTCCTGGCTGCTCCATTTCGCCAGGCTACACATAGATAAACATGAAAGGCGATATTTAACCAACGTATCATTCATGCTTCTCTGGAATACAGCGGGAACTGCAGTATCCACAGGCAAAGGATCTATAACTAGAATCATGGAATGGTACAGCACAGAAGGAGGCCATTCGGCCCATCGGCCTGTGCCGGCTCTTTGAAAGAGCTCTCCAATTAGTCCCGCTCCGCCCCCCCCCCCGCTCTTTCCCCATAGCCCTGCAAATTGTTCCTTTTCAAATATTCATCCATTTCCCTTTTGAAAGTTACCACTGAATCTGCTTCCACCACCCTTTCAGGCAGCGTGAGATGCATCCGCCCCTGTACGTCTCAGAGGGTGAACTGCTCATTCCTGAACATACTTTTCCTGCTCAGATTCGCTGCTGATGATTAGTTTTAGCTGGTTTTTTTATTTTTGAAATGATGGATGGCCAGTAAGTCGAAAGTGCCTTTTCCTGTGTATTTTATGGGCAAATTCCCTGGTGTTTCTTTACTGCTGAAATGTAGAATGATAAAAATCAAAATGGGATCGAAAGTACAGTAAAACCATCGATGCTTTGAGTTAGAATGTCTGTTTGACATTTCCCCTTGATAGGAAAGGGCCAGCTGAGGAGCCTGCGGAGATGGAGAGGAAAGCTCCCCCTCCTTAAAACCTACCTAAGTTTTTAGTTAGTTACCCCTCCTAATAGCTCCTTCTTTGGCTCAGATTTCATTAAAAAAAAAAAAAATATTCATTCACGGGATGTGGGCAAGGCCAGCATTTATTGCCCATCCCTAATTGCCCTTGAGAAGGTGGTGGGCCGCCTTCTTGAACCGCTGCAGTCCGTAATACTTCTTTGTAGCGGTTTAGGTACTAATGAGTGGCTTGCTGTGGGTCTGGAGTCACATACACAGGCCAGACTGGGTAAGGACAGCAGATTAGTGAACCAGATGGGCTTTTACAACAATCCGGTAGTTTCATGGCCACCGTTACTAACACTAGCTTTTTATTCCAGATTTATTTAATTGACTGAATTTAAATTCCCCAGCTGCCGTGGTGGGATTTGAACTCATGTCCTTGGATCATTAGTCCAGGCCACTGGATTACTGGTGCCAGTAACATAACCACTATGCTACTGTATCCCAGCATGGTTGCTTACTCTTCTGTGAAGTACTGCGGGACCTTTTTATACATAAATGTGAGCTGTTGTCGTCGTCGCATTTTCCTGAACATTTCTTTTAGCAGAGGTGCTAATCTATTTATCTTATCCCGTATCGTAATTAGGCCATAATGTTTTAAAGATGTATTTGTAAATACTGCCCTAGGGAAACAATACTCCAGCACTGTTCAGATTATTGAAATGCTTTACGTGCATTCTGTTAAGGACATGACCATAATCAATGTAGAGACTAAATGTGAATTTTTTGTTAACATGTCAAAAATCTAAGCATTTCTCACCTGCCGATGCTTGCTCAAATACTGGAAACTGAACAATAAGGCTAAACTATTGCTTGAAAATCCCAGTTAGATGCAGGCCTGATATAAAGCCTGGTGCTCCATTCACAGAGTGTAGGTTCAGTGCTAACATGCCCATCAAAGAAGAGCCCATCCTTTCTCAATGGGAAAAAGCCCCGTCATCATAAGAACATAAGAAATAGGAGCAGGAATAGGCCACTTGGCCCCTCGAGCCTGCTCTGCCATTCAATAAGATCATGGCTGATCTTGGGCTCAAAGCCACTTCCCCGCCCGCTCCCCATAACCCGTCACTCCCTTATCTTGCAAAAATCTGTCCATTTCCACCTTAAATGTATTTAATGACCCAGCCTCCACAGCTCTCTGGGGCAGAGAATTCCACAGATTTGCGACCCTCTGAGAGAAGAAATTCCTCCTCATCTCAGTTCTAAAAGGGCGACCCTTTATTCTGAAACTATGCCCCCGAGTTGTAGATTTCCCCACGAGGGGAAACATCCTCTCTGCACCTACCCTGTCGAGCCCCCTCAGTATCCTATATGTTTCAATAAGATCACCTCTCATTCTTCTAAATTCCAATGAGTATAGGCCCAACCTGCTCAACCTTTCTTCATAAGTCAACCCCTTCATCTCTGGAATTAACCCAGTGAATCATCTCTGAACTGCCTCCAATGCAAGTATATCATGGTACTGAGCACCCCAAAGCAGCAAATTCTCAGACTGTTAGTTGATTTTATTTGGGCTGGTGGAAGGGTTTTACAATTGACAGCAGCACTCCCAGTTAGCGAGGGAGAAAATTAGCATTGGCTCCCATCCCTGGTTGGTATCCAATAACTCCACTGGGAGTGAGTGTGAGATTTTTGGCCTCACTATAATGTCCCCACAGTTGAATAGCCCACCAACCTTTACCGTCCAGGCTCAAAAATAAACACCCTCTTAGGCAAAACACCGGTGAGCCACTGCTGACCAAGGGACTACACTCCACCAAAACTCACCAGATTCGGCAGAAGGGAATTTTATGAGAACATGGATTGGATGGCAATCAATTTAAAAGCATGTGATTTAGATAATTTAAAGAGAAACAAAATTCATCAATTCAAAACTGTGCTAATGACTCTGCCATACTCCCCATCTGTGTGTGTGTGTGCAAATGTGTGCACGTCTGTGTGAATATGTGTGTGCACGAATGTGTGAATATGTGTGTGCATGTGTGTGCACGTGTGTGCATGAATGTGTGAATATGTGTGTGCATGTGTGTGAATATGTGTGCACGTGTGTGAATATGTGTGTGCATGTGTGTGAATGTGTGCACAAATGTGTGAATATGTGTGTGCACGTGTGTGAATGTGTGTGCACGTGTGTGCATGAATGTGTGAATATGTGTGTGCACGTGTGTGTGAATGTGTGTGTGCACGTGTGTGTGAATATGTGTGCACAAATGTGAATATGTGTGCATTTATATGTATGTGTGGTTGCATGTGTGTGCGTGTGTGTCTATGCGTGTATGAATGTGCATGTATGTGAATAAGGGTGCAAGTGTGTGGGGGCATGTGTGTGCAAATGCGCGTGTGTGTTTTTAAATGTGTGAATATGTGTACATTTTTGTTAATAGAGTAGTTATGCAAAATTCACAGGTACACACGTGTGTATGTGCATATATGAATGTGTGTGAATGTGCATATACGAGGGTGTGAACATGTGTTCATGTGCATCACCATATTACCCACTATTACACAGGATATACGGCACAAAAACAGGCCATTCGGCCCAACCAGTCCATGCTGGCGTTTATGCTCCACTCGAGCCTCCTCCTGTCTTTCCTCATCTAACTCTATCAGCATAACCCTCTATTCCCTTCTCCCTCAGATGCTTGTCTAGCCTCCCCTTAAATGCATCTATACTATTCGCTTCAACCACTCCCTGTGGTAGTGAGTTCCACATTCTCACCACTCTTTGGGTAAAGTAGTTTCTTCTGAATTCCCTATTGGATTCCTTGGTGACTATCTTATCTTGATGGCCTCTAGTTTTTCTCTTCCCCACAAGTGGAAACATTCTCTCTGTATCCACTCTAACAAAACCTTTCATAATTTTAAAGACCTCTATTAGGTCACCCCATCAGGCTTCTCTTTTCAAGTGAACAGAGACCCAGCTTGTTCATCCTTTCCTGATAGGTATAACCTCGCATTTCTGGTATCATCCTTGTAAATCTTCTCTGCACCTTCTCCAGTGCCTCTATATCCTTTTTAAAATATGGTGACCAGAACTGTACGCAGGACTCTTAAGTGTGGTCTAACCAAGGTTCGATACAGGTTTAGCATAACTTCCCTACTTTTCAATTCTATCCCTCTAGAAATAAACCCTAGTGCCTGGTTTGCTTTTTTTATGGTCTTGCTAACCTGTGTCGATACTTTTAGTGATTTGTGTATTTGTACTCCGAAATCCCTTTGTTCCTCTACCCCACCCAGACTCGCACCCTCCAAGTGAAAGAAGTTTAAAGAACCTTTGTTCACGTTGGATTTGGATGTGGCAGCAACCGGAGAAATGCCAAAAATAAAACAAGGTTTTTGCATTTTATTATTGCTGAAGAATTCAGAATTCAATTGGCATATTTAAAATGTTAGCAATCAGAATCAGTGGAGCCTGAGTTTGAGCCTGTCTTTGGGTCCTTTTGTTCATCCTGTTCAGGGCTGT
Source organism: Somniosus microcephalus (assembly GCF_052327205.1). Classification (NCBI taxonomy): domain Eukaryota; kingdom Metazoa; phylum Chordata; class Chondrichthyes; order Squaliformes; family Somniosidae; genus Somniosus; species Somniosus microcephalus. The sequence goes on from NC_141010.1 coordinate 15,082,693, forward strand.
GAGACTTGGGTCGGAGCTCACAGTCACAGTGTTGGAAGTGGTGCGGATTCAGCTCCACAATGGCATCTCACATGAACTCATTTCCAGCATTAATTTCTTTAGTCATATAAATGACCGTGAAGATATGTTACTATTATTATTACCACAGAGCTCTTGATGATGAATTCTTTGCAGTTATGTCATTCTCAATAAAGTAATTAAAAATGATTACTTCATAAATAATGTGGCTACGGTAGCTTGGCCCCCTCTATGCACAAATACTCCATAATGTTCCCATCGGGAGGTGATAGCTTTTAAACGTGAGCTTCTAATGATCCCACGGAAAATATTTGGTTGTAAATTCACTTTACAATACAAGTATAATCTCTTCCTGCAATATATCACTTGCTCAAACAGTCAGCCTTAATCTGGCTGGGACCCCTCAATGCACACACTCAAAGTGTTAAACGCCTTGAAAAATGAAAAAGTGACAGACGGCCTCTCAGGAACTGCTGATAACAAGAGCTAAGAACAGAGGCTGTCTGTCACTAATGGGAAAGCCGTGGCCGAGAAGGTTTCCCTCAAGGTATGTCCAACTAATTTTCCAATGGATTTGAAACCATATGGGCTGAACAAAAAGCGCCCAAAGTTCTTACACTGTCAGCACCAGTGAAGTGTTTATGAGGGGAAAGTGCAAGAAAGGTTACTCCTGAGGCGAGAGGTCAACTAGAACCAGTCTGGTACCATTTATAGCCCAAGGCTTAGAGTCAGAAAGTCAGACGTTTCATTCGTATAGAAGGATTCACTCTAATAAAACCTGAATTGTACTTCACAATGTAAAGCTAAACGTAAGCTGCAGCATATAGTCAAATCTGATTAACTGGTCATAAATAGAGGAATTTGAGGCTTCAGATTATTTTTGGGGCCCAAGAAATATGGATTGAAAAGTCTGAAAGGAAACAGTAACGAGCAGGCCAGTCAGTAGCAGGGAGTGTCTGCCTTTACCGTCAGGGAACTCGAACACATTCCTTCCCTGAGACTGCAGGCCCCTCCCTCAGTCAGTCAGGAAACATGGAGGTCACACAGAAGTTTATTTTAAAACTAAGAGCAGCCAGCATACACAAAATTCAGCTACCATCACCAGCACTGTGGATGGATCTCTTCAGCCAACTTACAGGACAGGCTTGTGCCGGTTACACGAGGAGCCAACTCCAGGAATTATGTGTGGGTGTAAAAGAGAATCGTGGAATGTTGCAGAAACAGGCCACTTGACCCATGGCCCCGATATTTACCAAGTGGTGGGGAAGGGCGCATGTCTGCGGCCAGGAAACCCGCAAATACCGGCAAATTTAACGGCAGGACCTCTTTAGCAGTTTTTTTACTCCGTTTCCGGCCTGGCAGCCGAACAAATTGAAGGCTGCCAGGTGAGAACGCCTGCAGTAGAAGAGTGCAGCCGGAGAATGTGGGGGTTGGTGCGGGGTAGGCTGCCAGCGAGGAGGGAGGGAGGGAGATCGCGGGAAAGGAGAGATCGGGGGGAGGGAGAGATCGCGGGGAGGAGAGATCACGGGGAGGGACGAAGCGAGAGATAGCAGGGAGGGAGAGATCGCGGGGTGGGAGGGGGAGATCACGGAGGAAAGTTTGCTTGAGGGGCCAGGGGTAGCACTCCTGTTCCTCCTGTCCCACAAGCAGTGCTGGGAAAGCACTCACCCGCTGGATCTGGCAGCACCCGCCTCCCTTCAGCTGCCGAGTTTCCCAAGCCCTGGGAAACCCAGACCACAGCCGTTAAATTCAAATGGCTCCCATAATCTGAGGAACGGAGCCTCATTTAAATATTGAAATCACTGACCCGACTCTCCAGAGCGGGTTACACAGACTCCCTCAAACATACCTGTCAAGATGGATGTAAAACTTCCCATGATACTTGTTATGTCTGACATTGGTGATAAGGTACTCGATTGCCTTGGCCTGAGCACATGGAGTTTGATAGTGCTATTATCGTTGTATTGTGTCTGACATTGGATATAGGTATTTGATTGCTTTTGCCTGTAGAGTGTGTTTGGATCAGCCATTAAAAGCAACATGAACTGAGCTCTGCTTACAGCCTCTGGATTATCTTTGCAAACGCAACAATACTATTTGAAGAAGAGCAGGGAGGTGTCCTGGTCAACATTTATCCCTCAAACAATAGCATTAAAACACAGATTATCTGATCATTTGCTGCCTGTGGGATCTTGACCTGCATACATTGGCTGCCTACATAAAGGAAGACCTGCATTTATATAGCGCCTTTCACGACCACCGGACGTCTCAAAGCGCTTTACAGCCAATGAAGTACTTTTGGAGTGTAGTCACTTTTGTAATGTAGAAAACGCGGCAGCCAATTTACGCACAACAAGCTCCCACAAACAGCAATGTGATAATGACCAGATAATCTGTTTTTGTTATGTTGATTGAGGGATAAATATTGGCCCAGGACACCGGGGATAACTCCCCTGCTCTTTACAAAATAGTGCCATGGGATCTTTTTACATCCACCTACAAGAGCGGATGGGGCCTCGGTTTAATGGCTCATTCTAAAGACGGCACCTCCGACAGTGCAGCACTCCATTAGAGTGTCAGCCTAGCTTTATATGCTCAAGTCCCTGGAAGTGGGGATTTGAACCCACAACCTTCTGAATCAAAGGCGAGTGTGCTACCCACTGAGCCACAGCTGATACTCAACATAACAGTAACTCCACATCAAAAACTAATTCACTGGTTACATGGTGCCTTGGGCTGGTGGGACAGGGTGCTATATAAGCGCAGGTTCCTTCGATTGCATAATTAAGTCACTTTTGCAACAATACCAGAAACTTGTGAAAGAATTCATAATTTAACACTTAAGCAAATGAGATCTTGTTTATTCCAACCTGGGTTCTGTATTTCATTTTGACTGACACTGGTTATGTCAGCAACTGCGACGGCGGCGGCAGTGCGGACCTGGGCGGAGTGGCGAGGAGGGGCGGCGGTATAAAGAGAGCCCGAGGCGCAGATAGGCCCCACAGCGGCAGCGGCGGCAGAGTGGACCTGGGAGGAGCGGCGAGGCGGCGGTATTAACTCAGCACCGGCAGAATTTTCATAGAGTGACGTCAGAAGTCAAAAGCGATGTCGACACAAGGGGACGGAGCTGATTGGTGAGTATCTGGTAAGTGTTTATACTTGGCTTTCTTAAGGTTTTTAAGTTTATTCCAGCTGGGTTAGTAAATTAGAGGTTAATTAGAGGTATGGCAGGGCAGCACACACCCGTGGAGTGCACATCCTGTGCCATGTGGGAAGTCCTGGACACCTTCCGCGGTCTGGACGACCACATGTGCGGAAAGTGTCGCCAGCTACAGCAGCTCGAGCACCAGGTTACGGAGCTTGAGAGGCAGCTGCAGTCACTGCTGTGCATCCGCGAGGCTGAGAGCTACGTGGATAGCACCTTTCGGGAGATGGTCAACCCGCAGCTTAAGAGAGTGCAGGCAGAGAGGGAATGGGTGACCGTCAGACAAAAGAGGACCACCAGGCAGGTAGTGCAGGAGTCCCCTGAGCCCATCTTGCTCACCAACCAGTATTTGGTGCTGAGTACTGGTGAGGGCGATGGTTCCTCTGGGGAGTGCAGCCAGAGCCAAGTCCACAGCACCATGGAAGGCTCAGCTGCACAGGCGGGGGGGAAGAGGAGAGGGAGAACAATAGTGATAGGGGATTCAATAGTTAGGAGAGCAGACAGACATTTCTGCGGCCGCAGGCGTGACTCCAGGATGGTATGTTGCTTCCCTGGTTCCAGGGTCAAGGATGTCACTGAACAGCTGCAGGGCATTCTGAGGGGGGAGGGTGAACAGCCAGAGGTCGTGATCCATATCGGTACCAACGACATAGGTAGGAAGAGGGATGAGGTCCTGCAGGCAGAGTTTAGGGAGCTAGGAAAGAGGTTAAAAAGCAGGGCCTCAAAGGTAGTAATCTCCGGAATACTACCAGTGCCACATGCTAGTGAGTTCAGAAATAGGAAGATCGAGCGGATGAATGCGTGGCTGGAGAGATGGTGTAGGAGGGAGGGCTTTAGATTCCTGAGGAATTGGAACCGTTTCTGGGGGAGGTGGGACCTCTACAAGCCAGACAGGTTGCACCGCAATGGGAACGGAACCAATACCCTCGCGGGAGGGTTTGCTAGTGCTGTTGGGGAGGGTTTAAACTAGCTTGGCAGGGGGATGGGAACCTAAGTATAGAGTCAAAAGGGAGGGAAGAAAAACTGGAATTGGAAAACAAAAACATAGAAAATAAATTTGAAGGACAGAGGAATCAAGGGTAGATGGTGGTCATCAAGGAGGTTTGCCTGTACTAAACGGTATTTACTTCAATGCAAGGAGTCTAGCGAACAAGGCAGATGAGCTGAGGGCACGGGTAGATACTTGGGACTATGATATTATAGCTATTACAGAGACGTGGCTGAAAGAGGGTCAGGTATGACAACTCAACATTCCTGGATTTTCAGATGGGATAGAGAGGGAGGTAAAAAGGGAGGGGGGGGGTCGCGGTATTGATTAAAGAAACTATTACAGCTGTGAGGAGGGATGATATGTTGGAGGTATCATCAAACGAGGCCATATAGGTAGAATTGAAAAACAAAAAAGGGCGATCACACTGCTGGGAGTGTGCTACAGACCCCAAACAGTGAGAGGGAGATAGAAGAACAAATATGTAGACAAGTTTCTGAGAAGTGCAAAAACTATAAGGCAGTAATAGTAGGGGATTTCAACTACCCCAATATTAACTGGGATAAAATTAGTGTGAAGGGTATAGAAGGTGCGGAATTCCTAAAATGCATCCAGGAGAACTTTTTTAGCCAGTATGTAGCAAGCCCAACAAGGAAGGGAGCGGCTCTGGACTTATTTTTAGGGAATGAAGCTGGGCAGGTAGAAGGCGTATCAGTGGGGGAGCATCTTGGTGCTAGTGACCATAATTCTGTTAGATTTAAGGTAGTTATGGAAAAGGACAAGGATAGACCAGGAGTAAAAATTCTAAATTGGGGAAAAGCAAATTTTGCTAAGCTCAGAGGGAATTTAGCCATAGTGGACTGGAAACAGCTACTTGAAGGTAAATCCGTGTCAGAGCAGTGGGAGGCATTCAAGGAGGAGATCCGGAGGGTTCAGACCAAATATGTGCCCTTAAAGAAAAAAGGTGGGATGTCTCGAGACATACAGGGTAGGATAATGAAAAAAAGGGAGGCGTATGACAGATACCGAGGGCTAAATACTCCAGAATCTTTAGAGGAGTACAGAAAGTGCAGGAGTGCAATTAAAAAGGATATTAGGAGAGCATGAAAAATTCTTGGCAAGTAAAATCAAAGAAAACCCAAAGATGTTTTATAAATATATTAAGAGTAAGAGGATAACTAAAGAAAGGGGGGGCCTATTAGAGATCATGATGGTAATCTGTGTGTGGAGACGGGAGACGTCGGTAGGATTCTTAATGAATACTTTGCATCTGTTTTCACAAAGGAGAGGGGCGAAGCAGACATTGCTATCGGGGGGGGGGGGGGGGAGTGTGAAATATTAGATGAAATAAACATAGTGGGGGAAAAATTGGGTGAGTAGCGCCACCTGTTAGCGCCTAAAGAGGCAGTCAGTGGCTGTAGCGCCACTGGCTGCGCCTCCCGCGATATTCAGCAGGGGCGCTAATGGTGGCGTTAGCCATTTGCGCTGCGCCGCCACCGATGACGTCATCGGTGTGCGCAGCGCCCCATTCGCGCCCCGTTCGCGATATTTGGTAGTGAACGGCGCCGTTCGCTACCCGCGCCCGGTTCACGGGGCCTTACTGTGCCGGCAGCAGCGCAAGTTAAGGTGGAGGTGCGGGGCGGCCGCCTTTTTCGGCGGCCGCCTGCCAGCACCTCCGTCCCCAGCCTCCTAACCCCCCCCCCTGTAAGGTATATACCTTAAGGGGGGAAATACTTTTTACAGCTCATGTATACTGCAGTACCGGCAGTAACCACACCTGTATATAGCACTGAGTAGTAATCTGTACAGTTCAGTTCCAGAGTGAGCCACGTTGAGTAAACACCTGTTGTACTGCTCCCCTGCAGTCTTGTGTCTTATTACTCTCGGTCACAACATTGGCGACGAGACAAATTCGATCCTACCTGCAACTCTGCATCACCTCCCAGGGATTCGTTCCTGGAGACCAGTAGATTGGAGGTCAAGGCCAGAGACACGGGCGTCGACCACGGGCAACCACCCAGTCATCCAGCGGAGACTCGAGAATTGCGGGGGAGGCTGTTGAGAGCCAGGCTTGGCTTTCCAGTCGCGGTGGTCCAGCGAAACGGGCTGGCAACAGGTAGTGCGCAGACCCTTCCCAGACAGCGGCGGGCTAGAGCCCGACCGAGCGGCACAGCAAAGGGCCGAGCAGTGTCGACGGGGGGGAGTGAGAGAGGGCAGAGCGCACAGGGCGCAGCCGGTGTTCAGGGGCCGAGCAGCATCGAGGAGAGGGAGAGAGGCGCGCAGAAACCCGCAAGGCGCCGCCATTGCCACAAGGACCGCCGAGAGCGGCGTTGGCAGCAGCTCAGGAGAAGCGCGCGAAACCTACAGGGCGCCGCCATTGCCACAAGGACCACCGAGAGCGGCGTTGGCAGCAGCGGGGGATGAAGGAAAGCGCGGGAGATGCCATTTTAAGCCATTTTAAACCACACCCAAAATGCCGAAGAGTGGCAGTATCACCGCATTTGACAATGAAGTCGAAGATTGGACTACATATGTCGAAAGAATAGAGGTATACTGCAAGGCAAATGAGTTGTCAGATGACAAGAAAGCGCCGGTATTGTTAAATTTAATGGGTGCAAAGACGTATGGCTTATTACAAAATCTAGTAACCCCAGCGAAGCCAGTGGAAAAGAGTTTTGGAGACATAGTGACGATACTACAGGAACATTTAAACCCCACACCGCTGCTGATAGCAGAAAGATTCAAGTTTCACAAACGGAACCAGCATAAGGATGAAAGCAATGCTGAATATTTAACAGAACTGCGCAAACTATCGAAACACTGCCAGTTTGGAACGGGACTGGCAGATACCTTACGGGACAAGTTTGTGTGTGGGCTTCAAAGTGAAGGAACCCAGAAACGGCTTTTATCTGAAAAGGACCTTACGCTGGACAAGGCTTTCAGCATTGCGGTATCATATGAAGCAGCAACACGGGGCGCTGCAGAGATACAACAGAGACCGCAAGAATATGGCACAAACGAAATGTCATACAGAACAGAGAAGTGCTATCGCTGCGGCAGAACAACACACGACCAGAATGATTGCTGGTTCAAAGACAAAGTGTGCAGACAGTGTGGAAAAGTAGGACACATAGCACGAGTCTGCAGGTCGGGAAAGAAAACCAGCAATAAGAAATCTCCAAAAGAAAAGTACAAGAAGGTACATAAGGTGACGGAGAATAGTTCAGACGAACAAAAGAGTGATACCGACTCCGAAAACAGGGAGCTGAGTTGTCTGAAATTACATAATGTGATCAAAACGGAGGATCACCGAACCATTTGGGTCACTCTCAAGATAGCAGGAGTCCAGGTAAAAATGGAATTGGACACAGGATCAGCCCTAACAGTCATAAACCGATGGGACTACGAGCGGCTATTCTCACACATACCCTTGAGAGACACAAAAATTATTTTGAAGACGTACACGGGGCAAAAAGTCTACCCCAAAGGAAAAATAAGGGTGACCATTATATATAACGGTAAGGAAACACCAAAACTAGGCCTGTATGTATTGCAAGATGGAGGACCACCATTACTGGGACGTGAATGGATCCGGAAAATACAGCTGGATTGGCATTCCATACAAGCACTGACTGTGGCTGCCAAAAAGGATGACGATGTCACACCTGGGCGACTGTCAAAGATCCTAACCGACGCGCAAGAAATGTTCCAGCAAGGACTCGGAACACTAAAAGGCATGACAGCGACAATTAAAATCGAAGAAAACGCAAGCCCCAAATTTTTTAAGGCCAGACCGGTACCTTATGCGATCCGCCCAGCCGTCAAAGCAGAGCTGGAGAGTTTGGAACATTCAGGAGTACTGTCCAAGGTAGACTGGAGCGAGTGGGCTACACCCATCATCCCTGTGATGAAAAAGTCGTTGAGCAGCACGCCTGGGGAACCAAGGAAGGTTCGCATCTGTGGGGGCTTTAAGGTAACAGTGAACCCAGTCCTTCACACCGTACAATATCCACTTCTGCGGATTGAAGATATTTTTGCCTCGCTATCTGGAGGGAAACGCTTCACTAAGATTGATCTGGCCCAGGCGTATCTGCAAATGGAGGTAGAAGAAGCATCAAAAAAATACCTCACAATCAAGACCCATAAAGGTCTCTACCAATACAACTGGCTGATATTCGGGGTAGCATCAGCTCCGGCTATTTGGCAAAGGGCAATGGAACAAGTCCTGCAAGGGATCCCAGGGACCCAGTGTTATTTGGACGACATCCTGGTCACGGGCGAAAATGACAGTGATCACCTCGCCAATCTGGAGCAGGTGCTCACTAGATTGAAGGAATATGGGCTCCGAGCTAACCGCCCCAAATGCGAGTTTTTAAAAAAACAGATCTCGTATTGTGGCCACGTTATCGATAAAGAGGGGTTACATAAGTCCCCAGAAAGATTGAGGCAGTAGTCAAGGCTCCAGCACCAGAAAACGTGTCAAAACTGAGGTCGTTCCTCGGGCTGGTAAACTACTACCATAAGTTCTTGCCAAATTTGTCTACAATACTACACCCACTGAACACCCTACTGCAAACTGGGGTGCCATGGAAGTAGAGTGATGAATGTAAACGAGCTTTCCAGAAGAGCAAAACACTAATCACATCGAAAGAGGTATTGGCCCATTTCAACCCAGCACTACCAATTCGGTTGGCGTGTGATGCGTCACCCTACAGCATTGGAGCGGTGCTGTCGCACAAATTCTCGGACGGCTCAGAGAGGCCAATCGCCTTTGCGTCACGATCACTAACCTCAGCCGAGCGTAACTACGCCCAGCTTGACAGGGAGGCCCTCAGACTAGTGTGGGGAGTGAAAATGTTCCATTTTTAATCCGAAGATGACTGCGCAACGACGACAAAGATGGTCACTCTTTCTAGGGGCGCACCACTATGAGATTGAATATAAGGGCACGAAACAGCATGGAAATGCTGATGGGCTATCACGCCTGCCACTGCCTACTGCGGAGGAAGCACCAGCAGTGGATCCTGTCGAAATATTTCATTCGACTATAGTTGAATACCTACCGGTAACTAACGCTCATACAGAACAGGAGACCCGAAATGACCCGACACTGTCTCAGGTATATGATTTGACGGTGAAGGGATGGCCAGCACATGGCGACTCACTGTTGCCAGCATTCTCGACAAGAAGAGAACAGCTGTCAGTGTGCCGGGGGACCTTGATGTGTGGATCCCGAGTGGTAATTCCACCCAAGTTAAGGGATAGAGTGCTCAATGAGCTTCATGAGGGTCATCTGGGAGGGGTAAAAATGAAAAGCCTTGCCAGGGCTTATGTGTGGTGGCCGGGAATTGATAAACAAATCGAGGACCTGACCAAGAGCTGCTCAGGATGCCAGAAAGTCCAAAATGCACCACCACATGCCCCTCTACACCCATAAGGTGGACAATTTCCTGTTCGCCTACCGGAATGCGACACATGCAGTCACCAACCAGGCCCCGGCCATGATGTTCTTTAACCGAAGGTTAAGATCTTGCCTGGATTTGCTCAGACCAAACGTACAAAGAGATGTTGAGAGTAAGCAATTCCAGCACATCCATGAGAAGCCAACAAGGAGCTTCAATGTAGGGCAACCAGTCTTGGCCCGCGAATACCGACCAGAAAAATGGCAGCCAGGAACGATATGCACACGGCAGGGCCCACTAATGTACACAGTGGACGTTGGGGAGAACATCGTGAGACGCCATGCTGACCAGATCCTAGAGTCACAGGAACAAGTCAACCCCATGTCTCGCCCATACGTACCTGGTGAGGAACCCGACGTACAGGCCGCATCTACCCCAGAAACAGTAGCATCGGAAGCTGATGACCCAACCGACGACAGGGTGCCAGAATCGCCTCCGCACCAAGAGCGAGACACTCGGGAAAGGCGCTATCCAGAAAGGATCAGAAAGCCTCCCCAAAGACTGAATATATAAATGGACTATTTTCAGCTAACGTTGTATGTTAAAAGTGTTAATTGTAATTAGTTTGATATTTAATTGTTAAATGAGTGTTATGGTACTGTTAATCTAAAAGGGGAGGAATTGTAAGGTATATACCTTTAAGGGGGGGAACTACTTTTTACAACTCATGTATACTGCAGTACCGGCAATAACCACACCTGTATATAGCACTGAGTAGTAATCTGTACAGTTCAGTTCCAGAGTGAGCCACGTTGAGTAAACACCTGTTGTACCGTTCCCCTGCAGTCTTGTGTCTTATTACTCTCGGACACAACACCCGACATTGCCGACTGTTTCCCGAGAGCCCGGCACTTCTCCTTGGTGCCGGGCTCGTTTGCCGGCACTCGCGAGCGGGGATCGTGCTGTTGCAGGCCCCTCCCCCTTAACAGTGGGAGGAAGGCCTGCAGTACCGCAGCGTGCCGTGCCGCAGCGTGTGGCGCTGCGGCATGTGGCGCTGCGATATTCTGTTTCAGCGCCCTAAGAGGGACGCGGAGCGCCTCGAGCCTCGCCCCGTGTCCCTCGAGGGGCAATGGAACTGAATATCTGACGATCGCTAAAACCTCGAACGCTGCGCTAAATCCTGCGCTCAGGCGACTTTTGCGCCACTTTGGCACCCCAACCCAATTTCTAGGCCAGTGAGAGAGGAAGTATTAAGGGGTTTAGTGGCTTTAAAAGTGGATAAATCCCCAGGCCCGGATGAAACGTATCCCAGGCTGTTAAGCGAAGCAAAAGAGGAAATAGCAGAGGCCCTGACCATCATTTTTCAATTCTCTCTGGCTTCAGGTGTGGTGCCGGAGGACTGGAGGACTGCTAATGTGGTACCCTTGTTTAAAAAGGGAGAAAAGGATAGACCGAGTAATTACAGGCCAGTCAGCCTAACCTCGGTGGTGGGAAAATTATTGGAAAGAATTCTGAAGGACAGGATAAATCTTCATTTAGAAAGACATGGATTAATCAAGGAGAGTCAGTACGGATTTGTTAAGGGAAGGTCGTGTCTGCCAAACTTAATTGAATTTTTTGAGGAGGTAACAAGGAGGGTAGGTGAGGGTAGTGCATTTGATGTAGTGTATATGGACTTTAGCAAGGCTTTTGATAAGGTTCCACATGGCAGACTGGTCACAAAATTAAAAGCCCATGGGATCCAAGACAAAGTGTCAAGTTGGATTCAAAACTGGCTCGGAGGCAGGAAGCAGAGGGTAATGATTGATGGGTGTTTTTGTGACTGGAAGGCTGTTTCCAGTGGGGTTCCGCAGGGCTCAGTACTAGGTCCCTTGCTTTTTGTGGTATATATCAATGATCTTGACTTGAATATAGGGGGTATGATTAAGAAGTTTGCAGATGATATTAAAATCGACTGTGTGGTTGATACTGAAGAAGGAAGCTGTAGACTGCAGGAAGATATCAATAAATTGGTCAGGTGGGCAGAACAGTGGCAAATGGAATTCAATCTGGATAAGTGTGAGGTAATGCATTTGGGGAGGGCTAACAAGGAAAGGGAATACATATTAAATGGTAGGACACTGAGTAGTGTAGAGGAACAAAGGGACCTTGGAATGCATGTCCACAGGTCCCTGAAGGTAGCAGGCCAAGTAGATAAGGTGGTTAAGAAGGCATACGGAATGCTTGCCTTTATTAGCCGTGGCATAGAATACAAGAGCAGGGGGGTTATGCTTCAACTGTATAAAACACTAGTTAGGCCTCAGCTAGAGTACTGTGTGCAGTTCTGGTCACCACAGTACAGGAAAGATGTGATTGCACTAGAGAGGGTACAGAGGAGATTTACAAGGATGTTGCCGGGAGTAGAGAATCTTAGCTATGAGGAAAGACTGGATAGGCTGGGTCTGTTTTCCTTGGAACAGAGGAGGCTGAGGGGCGACCTTATTGAGGTGTATAAAATTATGAGGGGCATAGATAAAGTGGATACAGAGGACCTATTTCCCTTAGCAGAGAGGTCAAAAACAGGGGCACAGATTTAAAGTAATTGGTGGAAGATTTAGAGGGGATTTGAGGGGAAATTTCTTCACCCAGAGGGTTGTGGGGGTCTGGAACTCACTGCCTGAAAGGGTGGTAGAGGCAGGAACCCTAACCACATTTAAAAAGTACTTGGATGTGCACTTGGGATGCTGTAACCTGCAGGGCTACGGACCAAGAGCTGGGAAGTGGGATTAGGCTGGATGGCTCTTTGTTGGCCGGCGTGGACACAATGGGCCGAAATGGCCTCCTTCCGTGCTGTAACTTTCTATGATTCTATGTTTATGAAGGTTAACAGCTTCTTTAATTAGGAGGCAATTCAAGGAACTGACACAACCGTTAATATTCCGATGGCTAAGAACTGGGACCAAAGGCACGTCTGACCATTTTAGTTGTGTTACCTTATAAAAATCTCCCATGCACTGCCTCCGTTATCCTGTATACACGTGCCCTCCCCGAGCCATGTCAGGGAAAGAAAATCTGCCCCAGCAAAAGTCAATTTTTATTCATTTTCTTCTCCTTTCCATTCACATGGAGCTTGTGCTCTGATCAAATAAATCTCCGCAACCCTACCGCCCCCCCCGCCCCGCGATATCATAATGCATTATTATTAAACCAACCCAGAGCGCCACAGATTTATGTGATATTACAATATTATTATACATTTAATACTTAAACCACCACAGATTTACGCGCAGGGCGTTTCTGCACAGCTTCCGGTTCGTTGGCAGCAGTCACTCTGTTTCCGGTTAGCGCCCCTCCCCCCACATTGTCAGTGCTGAACAGTCCAAACCAGAGACAGTCCGGATCAGGGGCACTGGTACAAATACTGTCAATGATCTGCTCCTCAGTTAACCTTGTCAGGAAGCACACTTGAGTGGAGCCCCCAGAAGACTTGGCTGAGACAGGAGAAAACATTACCGTTTTGTTAATGCCGCATTTTAACCTCAGACACCTAAAAAAAATTCTACATTGATAAAGTCAGGAGCACTTACTCAGAGAACCTGGGACCAGAGGTACAGGCCTAGAAATTGAGTTTGCACTGCGCCAGGGCTTTAGCGCCGGAAGTTAGCACCGGCGCTAAGTCCCTTTGCGCGCGCCAAAAATTCAGTAGCGCCGCGCCCAAACGGCTGCCGGCGCTACTGAAGGGTTTTAGCGCCTGAAAACTGGCGCAACGCGCCGCATTGCGGCGCTATTCCGGCGCTGCGGCGCCCGCTGCGGTGCGGCAGGCTCGGGAAGTGCAGGCCTCCTCCTTCCGTTAAGGAGGAGCTGCCTGCACCTGGCCGCGGCCCGCGCAAATCTCTTCAAAAATGAGCCCGGCACCTCGGACAAGTGCTGGGCTTGCATCTGTTCTGGGGGGGGGGGGGGGGGGGAGAAGTCCGGGGAGGGAGCTGCGGGCAGGCGGCCGGCGGGAAAGCGGCCGGCCGCCGCGCCTCCTTAAAGCGCCGGCGCAGACTCCGGCAACACTCGTTTGCCGGAGTCTTAGTTGCGGCTGCCACTGGCGAGGCGGCCGCAACTGAATTTCGGCTTGGGGCCGGGTTACCACGGCAACCGGGACGCTGCGCACACCGATGACGTCATCGGTGCCGGCGCAGCGCTACCGGTCTACCGCCGCGGAAGGGCGCCAGGCAATTTAGGAACCGGCGCCAATTGCAGCGCTAGGCCCTCTAGCGCCACAAAATCGGTGCTAAGGGCACTGAATTTCTAGGCCACACTCTGCTCTCCCGAGTATTTGTAATTCCACTTCAATATTTGCAGCAGGAAAAAAAAACTGTTTATTGTCTTACGTTCTTTGTTGGCAATGAAACAGTTAATAAGTACAGTCGAAACAATTGATTGCCCAATAAGTAAGATATGCAGCAATATCTGAAGTTCCTGCTGAAGGTGGAGGGGGGGAAATGGGAGTCAGCATCCTCAGTGTTTCTCTATTTGTTCTCCTTGTACAGCTGACTGTGTGTTTACAGCATTTTCATTTTAGACCTGCATCTGCAAGCATTTAAGAACATAAGAACATAAGAAATAGGAGCAGGAGTCGGCCATACGGCCCCTCGAGTCTGCTCCGCCTTTCAATAAGATCATGGCTGATCATCGACCTCAACTCCACTTTCCCGCCCGATCTCCATATCCCTTGATTACCTTAGTGTCCAAAAATCTATCGATCTCAGTCTTGAATATACTCAATGACTGAGCATCCACAACCCTCTGGGGCAGAGAATTCCAAAGATTCACCACCCTCGGAGTGAAGAAATTTCTCATCTCAGTCCTAAATGGCTGACCCCTTATCCTGAGACTTTGACCCCTGGTTCTAGACACTCCAGCCAGGGGAAACAACCTCTCAGCATCTACCCTGTCAAGCCCTCTAGGAATTTTATACGTTTCAATGAGATCACCTCTCGTTCTTCTAATCTTTCCAATCGCTCTCGTTTTCTTGCCTTTTCCCTTGGATGGACATCTCACTGTCTTAGATACTTGCGAGTTCTTTTGTTTCTTTGAATGCCTTTCCATCGCTTCGTTGCGATGATCTTTAATATCATTTAACAATCTCCTGTTTTTCTTTCAAACAGGTTGCAGGTCATTCGACCCATTAGCCCCTCTCTCTGTGATTGGAGTGACTGTTGGTTGTTGTTCTTTCCCGCACTTCCCCCCCCCCCACCTCTTTTTACGATTCTGCTAAAATGCTCACGTATCTTTCAGTTTACAGCTCTGAAGAAGTACGGTGTTCAAAACATTAACCTGTCTTTTCACTTTAATGATGACCTGCTAGGAGTTTGCAGCATTTACTGCTTTTGTCTCAGCGTTTACCGTTTTACATTTTGAGATAATACCTGGATTTGCTTGGAGGTTTTTCTTTTTGCTCTTGCTTCTACCTCGCCTCATTGTCTCACAGCAGAACTAAGCCTGAATGTGAAACTCGAGAGTCCGACAGAGCTATCGGTATCCAAACTAAGCAAACGGCATTGTTTGGGCCAAAGCTTTTCTCTTTTTTTTCCCTGAGATGTCTAATATACCACGCTTTTGACAATGCAAATCACTTGAGTGTCACTCTGTAGGCCTGAGATTCCACTCTTTGTTGAAAAGCTGGCATGACTGCATACAGCAGTCCCAGTAATGAATTACTGCCTCAGCAAACTCTCCCAGCATCGCGTGCTAGCAGAATGGCTTCACTAATCCCCCTTTCGACACATAACTGTGGATAATATACAAAACCAATGCATTCTGAAAGGGGGGGGGGGCAGGCCAGGCACGGTAAATTGGGAACACTAATTAAATTCACCTGCTGTTGTGTGAGGGAAAGTAGAATAGATCATGTATTTAGACAGGTGGGCGATACACATTTTCAGCCCTCTGATCTCTGGTTCATTCAATTTCAGCTTGTGACAGGTGGGGTGTTGTTGCAGTGGTAGATTTTGATTGGTCGGGTCCTGTTCAGTCTACTCCTAAACAAACGTTTGAGAAAGGAGAACATCGCTCCTGTAGAGCAGGCGGGGGGGCGGGGAACAAGGGTATATTTTACTCTTTTAGAAGGAAAAGTATTTTCTCATGATCATTTTAATACCGTCAGACAAATCCAGACATTGTCAAACATGAATTCAAAACCATTAGCAGCAGAGAACTGTCCAATTGTGACTCACAAAATCATGCAATTTTCATGCTTTTCAATTATCTAAATTGCCTGTTAATTGGTATAATTAGCAAAACACCAAAAGTCGAGTTGTTCCAACTGTAGAGGGCTCCCCGCTGGTGTGCTGAATTCAAACCGTCGGCCCACACACTACACAGGCACTCAGGCACTACATGCACACCACCTAAACTTACACATGGCCTTCACCGAAACACAATGAACTTACGTTACTTTGAAGGAATTTTTGTAGTCTATCCTTTTATTGCTCAGAAATTAAAAGGGTTAAACTATGAGGACAAGTTGCATAGGAGTACGGTGGTATATGTTACTGGACTAGTAATCCAGAGGCCTAGCGTAATTAATCCGCTGAAACGAGTTCATTATCCCACCATGGCAGATTTAGATTCAGTTAATTAAATAAAAAACCTGGAATTTAAATAAAAAAGCCAGTATCAGTAATGGTGACCATGAAACTACCGGATTGTCGTAAAAACCCATCTGGTTCACTAATGTCCTTTAGGGAAGGAAATCTGCCGCCCTTACCCGGTCTGGCCGATATGTGACTCCAGACCCACAGCAATGTGGTTGACTCTTAACGGCCCTCTGAAATGGCCCAGCGAGACACTCAAATGTACCAAACCCCAGCAATAAAGTCAGCCTTCACCACAAGGACGGCAGCGGTTCAAGAAGGCAACTCATCACTGCCTCCTCAAGGGCAATTAGGTACGGGCAATAAATGCTGTGAACAAATAAAATAAAACTAGGTTTGTACTCACTTACATAAAGGGACGGTCTAATTGAGTTGTTTAAGGTGATTGAAGAATTTGATAGGGTAGGCAGAGAGGAAACTACTTCCTCCGGTGGGGGTGTACAGGACAAGGGGGTATAATCTTAAAATTAGAGCTAGGCTGTTCAGGGGTGATGTCAGAAACCACTTCTTCATGAACGGTAGTGGAATCTGGTACTCTTCTCCCAGCACCCCACAAAAAAAGCTTTTGAGGCTGGCTCAATTAAAAATTTCAAATATGTATGAAGTAGGCGGTTGGGTGTAGGTAAAATGTATAATTGGGGGAGGCTCCTCCTGCCATTGTTCCTGTTGGTCCTGGGAGGGGCCGTCAGCTGAACTTCTGGATCCATCACCCGACTGCTGCATACTGTAGGTGGGAATTCTCGCAAGGACAGGAGTCAGGAGATGAATGTCTTTCCCGCATAACCCCTGAAATGAATAGATTTTTGTTAGGCAAGGGTATTAAGGGATATGGAACCAAGTTGGGTGAATGGAGTTAAGATACAGATCAGCCACGATCTAATTGAATGGTGGGACAGGCTCGAGGGGCTGAATGGTCTACTCCTGTTCCTAAGTAAAAGGGGCATGTATTTCCCTTTTGTTCCTATTTTTTGGGTAGATTTCAAGTGCAATTGATCGTTGTTTTCCACTGGGAGCAATCTTTTATCACTTTGGCGTTAATGTTGGATATTTGGTCAATCCCAAGATAGCAGTAATAATCCCAGTTTCACACTTCTCAAATGGTTTAACAGCCATTTAACTAGTAAACGAATCATCCTCTGACAGGGTGCAGGAAGTGAAACTGCAGACAGGTTCAGCACTCTGTCCATGATTCCCTGGACCAGGATTGAACTCGGAGAAGATTAATGAACTGTCCAAAAGTACAAATGTCAGAGTCATGTGCAGAGCAAGTAGAACAGAACAGATATGGATTGTGCGTCAAGCTGTTTGTAATGTGAGAATTCTGTTACCATCACAATATAACCCAAATATGACTGGATACTTGAAATTAATGTGCCAATGGTCCACAGAGGCAACCTCATTCTTTTGGGGAACTCAACCTGCCCGTTATTGTGCATCTATATTGTTAAGTACTGACTGCCAAATAAAGGTAAGTGAGCCTCAGAAAATGGAGAAGGAGGGGTTATGCGGGAAAGACATTCATCTCCTGACTCCTGTCCTTGCGAGAATTCCCACCTACAGTATGCAGCAGTCGGGTGATGGATCCAGAGGTTCAGTTGACGGCCCATCCCAGGACCAACAGGAACAATGGCAGGAGGAGCTTCCCCCAATTATACATTTTACCTACACCCAACCGCCTACTTCATACATAGGAACATAGAAGATAGGAGCAGGAGTAGGCCATTCGGCCCCTCGAGCCTGCTCCGCCATTTAATGAGATCATGGCTGATCATCCAAATTCAGTACCCTGTCCCTGCTTTCTCCCCATATCCCTTGATCCCTTTAGCCTTAAGAAATATATCTAACTCCTTCTTAAATATATTTAATGAATTGGCCTCAACTGCCTTCTGTGGTAGAGAATTCCACAGGTTCACCACTCTCTGGGTGAAGAAATTCCTCCTCATCTCTGTCCTAAATGGCTTACCCCTTATCTTTAGACTGTGACCCCTGGTTCTGGACTCCCCCGCTATCGGGAACATCCTTCCTGCATCTAGTCTGTCTAGTCCTGTTAGAATTTTATAAGTTTCAATGAGATCCCCTCTCATTCTTCTAAACTCCAGTGAATATAAGCCCAATCGACCCAATCTCGCCTCATATGTCATTCCTGCCATCCCAGGTATCAGTCTGGTGAATCTTCGCTGCACTCCCTCCGTGGCAAGAACATCCTTCCTCAGATAAGGCTACCAAAACCACACAATACTCAAGGTGTGGTCTCACCAAGGCCCTGTCCAACTGCAGCAAGGCATCCTTGTTCCTGTACTCATGTACAGAGGTATAGCGAGGTACACTCAGTGAAGATAACAGCGCTGTCGGGGTCACCAGAGGAGTGTTCAAAGGGACTTTGAGATGCCGGCTGGGCTCCTGTCTAGACATATCTGAGGAGGTAGGTCTTTCAGCAGATCCCTTTGAGCAGAAGCTGTTGGAGGACGTTTGTGATGCGTTTGCTTCATTTAGCTCCATGTGAGGGCGAGAGGCTCAGTGCAGCAAATCTGGATGCTCTGAAATAGTCTACTTCCTGCACCTTGAGATATAAAACATTCAGACTCCCCTCGGGACAACACTAGAGAACAAACCAAATAACTTCATATAATGGGAACCATACATACTGCAAGAACTATTGCCTAGGCCAATTTAGGAGCATATTTCAACCTGTAAAAGTTGCTTATATAATTTGCCATATTTAAGAAAATTATTAAAAGGCAAAGGTTCCTAACAATCTTGACATCCCGAAGAAAGCAGCAGTCACTTTTTCACAATTCTAATTGCTCGAAGGCCGATTACAATAAAGGGCCTAGAACTAGCAACAACTACAACAACTTGTATTTATATAGCACCTTTAATGTAGTAAAACGTCCCAAGGCGCTGCACAGGAGCATTCTAAAACACAATTTGACTCCGAGCCACATAAAAAGATATTAGGGTGGATGACCAAAAGCTTGATCAAAGAGATACGTTTTAAGGAACATCTTAAAGGAGGAAAGAGATGCGGAGAGATTTAGGGAGGGAATTCCAGAGCTTAGGGCCTTGGCAGCTGAAGGCACGGCAGCCAATGGTGGAGCGATTAAAATCAGGGATGCGCAAGAGGCCAGGATTGGAAGAGCGCAGATATCTCGGAAGGTTGTGGGGCTGGAGGAGATTACAGATTTAGGGAGGGGGGAGGGGAGCCATGAAAGGATTTGAAAATGAGGATAAAAATCGAGGCGTTGCTTAACCGCGAACCAGTGTAGGTCAGTGAGCACAGGGGTGATGGGTGAGTTAGCACACGGGCAGCAGAGTTTTGGATGACCTGAAGCTCACAGAGGGTAGAACGTGGGAGGCCGGCCAGGAGTGCATTGGAATAGTCAAGTCTAGAGGTAGCAAAGGCATGGATGGGGGTGGGAAAAAAACAAGTGGGAAAAACGGTGATCTTCATAACTATTATAAGCTAACTAAAGAACTAAGTAGGAGAAGTGAGTGACCTTGGCAAAAGTTGAACAGAACAAGATTAACAACTCAAGAATAAGAGATGTGGAATATTTTCTCGGGGCGAAGGTACAAACTTTCCACGTAAGATTGAAACAAGAAACAAGAAAATGATAACATTGCTGGTGGGGGTAAGGATAATATGTCAAATAAAATTTAAGGGTGGGGATGGGGGGGATCTCTTGCTCGAAACAGAACCTTCACCCATGAAAGTAAAAACACAAGGGGATTGGAAATGAAAGATATGGATGAGGCAAAAACTAACCTTCTTACGGATGATGAAAATAAATGACTAAAGTGATCCTTTCTGAAGTGTAAGTTGAAATTTCCCTCACATCAAGAAGGCTGAAAAAACATTGCCCTGCATCAGAAGCAGAGCCCATCAAAGTCTAGACGGCTCCATCAGCCATAAACAATCCCTAAGGTGGAAGACGGGAAATGTCTGTTACAACGAGAGGTCTACAATAATGGAACTTGTTACATAATTAACTCCAGATAAAAGTATACCTGGCCCAAAGAGAATTTTGATCGAAGTGTGGAATTCCAATGTGCCAAACCACTTTCCATTAACTCCCCTTGAAAACTACTTCCCAAACATTCCCATTGTATTGAACTCCTGATCAAAGCAGAGTAATTGAATACGGAAACTGAATCCAGCCATCAGATATTTCCAAATTAAAAGTTTTCTAAATACATAGCAGTAAATGTTCTCTAATAAACCTACCCGTAAAATTTAAATGTTCTGTTTATTGCAGAAGTGTGACTATGTTTGTGTGTGTGTGTGCGTGTGTGTTTTTAAGCGTTTATTAAGATTGAATTGCTGGATGATCAAATGGAATGAGGTAGAGAGATTAGTAAATTTGCAGTTTAAAGGAATCCTGATCTAACGATAAACATCCTGCAGAACTGGTTGCATTTTTCTCTGTCGAACTGAGCCCCCTATCCCCAGGAACCGAGTGAAGAACTCTGAAAAGTGAGTCCCAAGCAGATACACCAACAGAAGAAGAGTACAGAGCTCCACCTAATGAAACTAATGTGAATCGAGCAGTCACTGCAAGAAACCCTCCAACACAACGGGATTAGCAGAGACTGTGCGATGAGGAGATTGTAGGGAGCAAAGTGGCTGAGGTAATGATTCCTATTTATACCAATATTATCAGACATGGTAGGGGGGTGGTGTGGGCTGACAACAAGCACGACTTGAATTAAATATTAAACCTGTTTATGTAAGAAGACTTTGAAAAGTATTTCAGACCTAAAGTTAGCATCAGAAATGTGCGAACAGCAAAACAAAAAAATCCTCAGTTAAAATGCGCACTCAGGAAAATGGATGCATCTAGTTACAAAACTCTGGAAACCTGTATCCAGACGTAGGTTCAGTACCATTTCTGCAGGGATGTATGTTGGAAAAGAAAGAAAGACTTGTGTTTATATAGCGCCTTTCACGACCACCGGACGTCCCAAAGTGCTTTACAGCCAATGAAGTACTTTTTGAAGTGGAGTCACTGTTGTAATGTGGGAAACGTGGCATCCAATTTGCGCACAGCAAGCTCCCACAAACAGCAATGTGATAATGACCAGATCATCTGTTTTTCAATGATGCTGATTGAGGGATAAATACTGGCCAGGACAATGGGGATAACTCCCCTGCTCTTCTTCGAAATAGTGCTACGGGATCTTTTACGTCTACCTGAGAGGGCAGATTTAACATCTCACCCGAAAGGCGGCACCTCCGAAAGTGTAGCGCTCCCTCAGCACTGCACTGGGAGTGTCAGACTAGATTTTTGTGCGCACATCACTGGAGTGGGAATTGCACCCACAACCCTTCTGACTCAGGGGTGAGAGTGGGACTATGAACCCACAAGTTTCTAACTCAGAGGCAAGAGTGCTACCAACTGAGCCACAGCTGACGCATATTCCAGCAGAACCTACTGGATAGCGCCCATGAGCATGAGTGTTGCTCATCATTGCTTCCTTGGCCCAAGGATGTCAAGGTTGATTGTGCGACAGAGCAGCACTCCTTCAGCACTGCACTGGAGTGTCAGCCTAGATTTTTGTGTTCAAGTCTCTGGAGTGGGACTTGATCCCACTTGGAAGTTCCGCCTATAAAGGGAAGAGCATGCGTAATTCAAGACATTTCGGTCAGACTGCACTAACTGGAGGGAATAAACAGTTCCCCTAATTTCAGTTCACAAATGTCAATTCACTAACAGGAAAGAAGTAAAGAATGAAGACTGTGTATATGGGATGAAATTATTAAATGTGTGGGCCTGTTCTGTCAAAGGAACAAGAAATACAACCCCTGACGGCCTCCTAAATTAATGAAGTCATCTAACAAAATAGCTCTAAACTGGTGATTCAGGCAGAGAATAATATAAATTTGAAAGCCACGCTCATTCAGTATGTATCAAAGAGTCATATAACAGAAATCTAATCGAAGATAAAGGAGGTAAGAAGAAAACCCCGGATGCTGGAAATCGGAAATAAAAACAGAACATGCTGCAAGTGTGCAGAGTCAGTCAGTGTCTGAAAGAGAAAGAAAGATTACCAGTTCAGCTGGGGCCCTTCACCAGAAAGGGATTCCATTTGAGTTGGGACACTTGATCAGAGCTGGTGTCATTTCAGAATTTAAATGAGATCTTGACAGGAATGCATGACAAAGAAAAGTGGTAAGAAGAGCTCAAGTGTGAGCAGCGTTTGTGGTTCCCTACCTTGGAAGTTATACTGTACAATATTACAGTATATGGACGTTTATCACATTCATATAATATTTGGTCTCGAGATGTGGCCAATGCTGGCACGGCTGCATTTATTGCCCTTCCCTAATTGCCCTGACTGAGTGGCTTGCTAGGCCAATCCCAAAGACATTAAGAGATAACCACATAATGCGGGGCTGGAGTCACATGTAGGCCAGACCAGGTGAGGGAGCCAGGTTTCCTTCCCTAATGGGCATTAGTGAACACGAGTGGGTTGTTACGACAAGCCTGCATCTTTCACAGTCTTTTTTTCTTCTGGTGCCAGCCCACAAATTGGCGGATTTATCGAATTCAGTTTCACAACTTGCCATCGTGGCGGTACTTGAACTCACGACGTCTAGGCAGCCAATCTAGTAACATAACCACTATTTTAGGATACAATAGCAAAATACTGCGGATGCTGGAAATCTGATGATTGGATTAATGCCCTGACGGAGAACCTGTGAAGCACTGCACCCAAATATGCCGCAACATCACTTCCCGGTGCGAGAACCAGAAACACCACTTGAGACCACGAGAGGAATTCCCTGGCTTAACAGCTGGAAAAATAACTACAATGCAATAAGCTGGCAAATGAGATCATTGACTAAAGCTGGGACATTATGGGTAACCTGAGCTTAAATTCAAAAAACAGATCAGAAATTTAAAAAACTCAAAAGGATCTAGAGTCCAGCGGTGCTGATTAGAGAAACAACTTGCTTACAGTACAGCTGTAGAGGGTGAGGGAGCAGAGGTTACCAGGACGTCATGCACAGGTGCCTAATGAATACCATCCATTATGTACAGACTGGAATCTATACATGAGTCACATGGCCAAAGAAATTGCAAAAAAATATTGTGATAAAAACTAGCAAAACAGAAAACACGTCTTACTAACATTTGAAGAAAAAAAGACCCAAAGATGACTAAAAACATACGCACAACGATTAAACTGCGGACAGGTTTGACACAATTCAGCTTAGAAAGAAAGATCAATCTTGCATTTATATAGCGACTTTCACATCCACAGGAAGTCCCAAGTGCTTTACAGCCAATGGTAATGAGCTTTTTGAAGTGTAGTCACTCTGGTTATGTAGGCAAACATAGAGCAACACCTCCACTTTACCAGCAGTCTAACAGAGGGTGAGTGCTGTGCCCCTCCATCATTAGCCCAACAGACCCAGTTTCCTGTCTCCAAATCTATTGTGCCAACAACATTTTTTTACACCAAACAGAATTTGGGATGGCTGATTAAAAAAAAAAGCTGTAAATATTTTTTAAAAGTCGAACACAACTTTTGCTCCTTTAAAATTTCCCAGCAGCACTTTAAGGGCTGCTGACACATGACTTGCCCCCTTTTCTCGAGCAAGCTCCCAGTGCCAGGCCCAATATGGGCTGGGAACTTACCCCCTTTATTAAAATGAGGCTACCCATGGAGGTCCTGACAAGGTCAGTGTCCAATCGGGTGGGTGCTATTCATACTGGGCCCACCTCCCACCCAGTCCATGCAGGGACAGAAACCTCAGATCACAGCTTCAGATCAGAATTGTTTTAAAAGATGTTTCTCTAAGCTGTCCCTGTGTCTAATATTTAAACTTTAAGTTAATTTCTATACTTCAGACAAAACTTTTTCCTCATATATTTGTGGCAAGTATAAATTTACACTTTTGGCTTAGTTAAGGAACTTCTAGTCTGCCCTTTTGTTCCTCTGTGTCAGCTGTGGCTCTGTTGGTAGCATACTCGCCCCTAAGTCAGAAGGTTGTGGGATTTCACAATCCCACTCCAGAGACTTGAACACATTTTTTAAAAAAACTAGGCAGAAACTGAGGGAGTGCTGCACGGTCGGAGGTGCCGTCTTTCGGATGAGACCTTAAAGCGAGGCCCCGTCTGCTCCCTCAGGTGGACGTAAAAGATCCCATGGCACTATTTCGAAGAAGAGCAGGGGAGTTATCCCCGGTGTCCTGGGGCCAATATTTATCCCTCAATCAACATAACGAAAACAGATTATCTGGTCATTATCACATTGCTGTTTGTGGGAGCTGGCTGTGTGCAAATTGGCTGCTGCGTTTCCCACATTACAACAGTGACTACACTCCAAAAAGTACTTCATTGGCTGTAAAGTGCTTTGAGATGTCCAGTGGTCGTGAAAGGTGCTACAGAAATGCAAGTATTTCTTTTCTTTTCTCTGTGCTCCTGATTTACCTGATGTAAATCACTGTTATACGGCCTAAATCGCAATTTGTGAGTAAAGATTAAAGTGAGGAAAAAGAAAAAACCCAGTTACATTTATGACTTAGCTAGATGTGTCTTCAGAGCCATGTCAACACACTCAGTTTATTGTGAGAAGGAAGAGAATAGAACAAAATTCATAAATCATACAGGAAACTTTGTGTTATCCGGAGACTAAATGTCCGGCAAGCTCGAGCCACCGGCAAAAATCAGGAGCCGTTTTGTTAGTTTTTTTTTCTTCTCTTGGCTTTTTTTTCAACAGTCTCTCTGAAGCTGTTGCTAAGCTACAGAGACGCTTCCAAAGTACGGGCCGACTGTTTAGAAGCTGTTGCTAAGCAACAGTGTTTGTTGTCAGATGAAAAGCTCCGTATGCTTCAACATTAACGCTGGTGTGTCCGGCAGTTTTGAGGGAACGGCAACAGCTCGGTCCCGTCGGTGCCGGATAGCGCACAGTTTCCTGTAATTTGGGAATGTTGGCCACTCTGTGTTTTTGGATTGTCCGCAGTCAGGGTGCACTGTCATTTTGGTGGAGTGTTTCTGTTACGTTAGCAACTCATGACAACATGCCCCAATTAAGAATGATAGCACCAGCAATATCGTAAGACTGACGAGGGGAGATTTTCCTCGGTCCGCGCCCTGGATCGCCTGGAAAATCGGGCAGCTTCCTTTACCAACGTGTGCTCCGAGCTGCTCGAGTTCCTAACACTCGACCCAGGAAGATCTCCCCTATGGATTCATTGGGAAAATGACTTAGCCCACACTCCCAATGAGGAGCGTTAGTGCAGAGAGCAGCGATCAGCAAATGGGTACTACACTGCTGTATCACTATCTCTGACCTGTGCTCCTTTGAATGTGGTTCTCTACTGGGAGCACAGGTTTGGTGAACTTATCCATTATGTAAATAATAACATAAGAATTGGGAGCTGGAGTAGGCCATACGGCTCCTCGAGCCTGCTCTGCCATTCAATAAGATCATGGCTGATCTTTGACCTCAACTCCACTTTCCCACCCGATCCCCATATCCCTTGATTCCCCTAGAGTCCAGAAATCTGAGCCTTGAATATACTAAGGAGGAATGCTGATTATTTTTTGTAAATGTTCTCTGCACAGAATTATCCTCCTCCACAGGTGATCACCCCCTAGTTTTAAAATTCTGAGATGTAAGTAACGAGAGTGGAAGGAGAATAAAAAGGTTGTTAAGGGCCTGTTGCCTCTTGTGCAATACCCAATGGTTTCTCATAGCCTTCTCTCACTGCAAATGGTGCTTATTTTAAAGGTGAGTCATGACACTGCATGCTGTCATCTACTATGGTTTCCAATGGAGCCCACTGTTTCCTGCACCATCCTCTGTGAAGAAAGTTTATGAGTGCATAAGCACGTTGCTCCAATTCATTCTTACCTTTAATTGTTGATGCCAGTGTGAGAGCCTAGAAATACTGTTCTCCAAATCAGTAGATAATATGAATTTTGTACCTGCTACCAGGTGTGTGTGTCCCTCCTACTTCCTGAAGAGGGGTTTCTTCAACCCTCTCCATGTGGATGAATGCTAATGGCATAGTGTCAGCTGTGGCTCAGTGGGCAGCACCCTCGCCTCTGAGTCAGAAGGTTGTGGGTTCATAGTCCCACTCCAGGGACTTGAGCACATAAAGCCAGGCTGACACTCCCAGTGCAGTGCTGAGGGAGTGCTGCACTGTCGGAGGTGCCATCTTTCAGTTAAGACGTTAAACCGAGGCCCCGTCTGCTCTCTCAGGTTGATGTAAAAGATCCCGTGGACACTATTTTGAAGAAGAGCAGGGGAGTTATCCCCAGTGTCCTGGCCAATATTTATCCCTCGACCAACATAACAAAAACAGATTATCTGGTCATTATCACATTGCTGTTTGTGGGAGCTTGCTGTGTGCAAATTGGCTGCCACGTTTCCTACATTACAACAGTGACTACGCTTCAAAATTACTTCATTGGCTGTAAAGCACTTTGAGACGTCCGGTGTTCGTGAAAGGCGCTATATAAATGTAAGTCTTTCTTTTTTCTCAAAGCCTTTCAGGGTCTTTAGTGTGTTACAGCCCCCTCCAGTGGCACATCAGGCCCGTGTATTAAAAGCCAGCTTTTTGTGTGAAAATGACATTTTTGCAGGATCAGCTCAGCCAGCCTCATGTAATGCTGCATCAACTTTCCTGCTCTGCTCCAAGACATCTGGCAGTCCCACTCTAAACCTGACTACCGAGCCTTGTGCCAGAGTGCCCTGGAGTGGCTCTTCCCTCTGACTTCCCCCTGCCTGTGAGGAAGCACGTGCACTCTGCTCGGTACTACATCTGATAGGCGGAACACTGTGAGCAGGGGTGTGTGGCATATTGCATTGGGGTTCCGGCGCCCTTTACCACCCGGCGCCACCAGTCACTATCCTGATGAATGGAAATGGCCTTGAGGTTTTGCGGTAGTGACCTGGAACATTTTGAAATAGTTGGCGTGTTCACGGTACAGATTGGATTACTGCTTATGTTTAAACACTGGCAAAGCAGGGCATCAAAAGGTCGTTGCTAACAACGAGCTGATTCAGACCAGTTCTGTTGCACGTGTCTGAGGATTTGAAGCGTTACCATGAGGGCGGCCGAGGACTCTAGCAGTAGGAATCTGCCTGCAGAATCCAGGAGTTACAGGTGGAAGGAAGGAAGAAAAACACAAGAGTGCAAATCCCAGTACACACTGTACAGGCATTTATTAGGCACAGACTCTCGCAAGAACAGATAGTTCCTCAGTGCTCAGTTTTCATGAAGTATCTGCTTCACATTTCAGGAAAATTCCATAGTTTGGGCATCTTCCACAGCACGTTCCTGCAACTTCTCCTATTACATTCCTTAAACTTTGTCTTACTTTAGAACTTAATAGAATCCCTGTTGTATATCATTATACATGTCTTACATATTAACTTGAAAGAATAATATAAGTACAACATGCCCGGGTATAGGATTCTATCCCCCATGGAAAATACAAACCAAAATTCACTAATAATTTTTTTATTCTTAACGGGATCATTTACAAAAGGAACTTAGGGGGAGAAATTGGCCTCCTTTGCGCCTCCCGTTAGCGCCTCGGGGGGGGGCATAAAGGGGCACAAATGGGTTTGCGACTGGGCGCGGCGAATTGGGCGACGCCCGCTTAATTCCCTGCCGCTTTAGCGCTGCGCCCCGTTAACGCCACGGATCAGAACTTCCCTCTCGCCCCCTGCCTGAGCGCCTGCCGTTAGCTACGACAGGTAGAGGAGGCGGTCTGCAGCCGGATGGGCGCTGGAGGAGCGTTATTTAAAGGCCTCAACATCTGGTTTATTTTTACTTGGCAAAGACGGCTGCCTTGTCAGTTTCACATAGGCAAACAAGCGTTTTGAACGATTTCAGCGTTTTTCACTTTAAGGAGTCTCAGAAAAATTATTCACTTTCATTTAGGTGAGATTTCAAAGTGCAACATTTCCATACTTTAATGGGGGCTGTACTGGCATTGGACCTCGCCCTCCAGCGTCACCATCGGTGGCAGAGAGAAAGATTGCAAAATGTGGCCAGAGGGAGGAGGGCCAAGAGGGCTCTCAACAGGAGGCCTTACTCTCCCAGGGTATTCCGGCAGCATTTCTCCTACATTAATCTCACTGAGGACCAGTGTGTTAGAAGGCTCCACTTCACCAAGGAGGTGGTCTCAGAGCTCTGCCACCTCCTGCAGTCAGACCTCAAGCCTCAGATCAGGATCACCACGGCTCTCTCAGTGGCAGTCAAGGTCACCGTTGCCCTCAATTTCTATGCCAGCGGAACAGTCCAGTGTGCAACAGGGGACATAGCTAACATCTCGCAGTTTGCGTCCGCGAGGTCACAGAGGCTCTCTACAGAAGAAGAAGGGACTATATTTCCCTCCCCATGACCAGAGAGAAGCAGCGCGAGCGTGCATGTGGCTTTGCCAGGATAGCGGGCTTTCCCATGGTGCAGGGCACCATTGACTGCACCCACGTCACTTTGCGGGTACCGCATAACAATCCTGAGGTATTCCGTAAACGCAATGGCTACCACTCACTAATGTGCAGTTGGTGTGCGACCACACACGGCGAATCCTGACCGTCAATGCCCGCTATCCTGGCAGCAGCCATGATGCCTTCATCCTGTGCCAGCTCTGTTCCAGCCACCACATCAAGCTCATGGCTGGCTGCTGGGAGACAAGGGCTATCCGCTCTCTACCTGGCTCATGACTCCCCTCCGCAACCCCAACACTCGTGCCCAGCACTCATATAATGAGAACCATGCTGCCACCAGCAACATCATTGAGCAGACCATCGGAGTGCTCAAGCAATGGTTCCGCTGCCTTGACCGCTCGGGAGGAGCCCTCCAGTACTTGGCTGAGCGGGTGTCCCTTTTTGTCATCGTCTGCTGCATGCTCCACAACTTGGCCATCGTGAGGGCACAGCCATTGCCACCAGGCATAGCCACACCACCTCAGGAGGAGGAGGAGGACGAGGAGGAGGAGGAGGAGGAGGAGGACGAGGAGGAACAGGAGCACAAACAACAATGATGGAGGATCCAGCCACTCCTTCGGCCTTGTGGAAGTGCGGTCCGTGACCGCCTCATCAGGCTTCAGTTCCAATGAATTCGAGGCCACTTCCCGCTTGCTCAGCACATCCCCATCATTCCATCAATTTCTCATTCCATACCACACCCCAAAGCTGAAATGAGACACAGCACCATTTCTGCAACATTCCAAAAATAAATTTATCCAAATTCAGTAACCACATATATACAACAAAAATATTAACTGATGACGCTTGTGCAAAGCCTTACTTGCCCTCTTTACAGTCTCCTTTCCTAATCTAGTGCTCCTACGTAGTCTCTCCCCAGTGGCTGCAGCAGGGTTGGTGGAAGGTTGCTGAGTGTCAGTGCCAGAGACTACAAATGGCCTTGCAGGACACCCTCGACCAGCTCTGAGCCTGGAAGGCCCGGCTGTACACTGCGTCACCTCAGGCTGGGCGGCGGAAGTCTGGGCTGGCTGGATGACAGGCAGCGATAAGTGCAATGGCGGAGTGGCAGCGGTGGGATCAGGAATGCTGTCATCCTGAGAGAGGACAGCAGGTTGCTGCTCCACTGACCCACTGCCACTCCCCCGGGGCAGCACCTCAACATCCCTACCAATCTGCTGGAGCACAGATTGCTGGCCTGCTGTGACACTGTGAGATCCTCGGTGGACTGTGGTGGACCCAGTGATGATGGCATCCAGCTGAGACTGCATGAGAGCAGTCTGAGATTCGATGCCACCAACCATCGTCTGCATGACAGCACTAAGACGTTGCGTGGCTTCCGCCTGTGCTGCAATGGAAGCTGCCACATCGCCCATGACACGCGTCATGAAGTCTGGATCCATAAGGTCTCTCTGGGAGTCCACCATCCTCTGCAAAGTGGAAATGATGGGCTCCATGGTAGCACAGAGCTCTGTGCAATGTTGGAGGCAGACTCCTCCATGCTCCTTACCACTGCCGAGGGGCTCTCGAGCACCCTTGCCACTGCACCTATCATCTCGGAGTACATGCCCATGACCCTTCTTGTGAACGCCTCCCCAGCGTGGTCCTCATCTGAGTCCTGTGCAGCAGAACTCGCTGGCTCCTGAGCTACCCTATCCCCTTGGCCTTGCTGCAGCCCGCTCGTCCCCAGTGCATCTCCCAGTGCAGACCCCTCTACTAAACTTGCCTCTAAAGATCGTGTAGTGCCAGTATCTGAGGTGGTGCCTGCGGGTGAGACATGCAGTGACGCGGTGCTTTCTTCCTCTTCCTCTTCTCCAGCCTCACTCTCACTGGGAGGCTCAGGGTCAGGCTGGTCATCTGGTTGTTGATTCTCTGAAAGCATAAAGCCACAAGACAAACGTTAAGGTGAGGGCAGGGGGGCAGGAATGGAGCAAGGAATGCAGACAGTATCAGGAGCTGGAAAGTGAGAAAGGATTGTGGTGTGAGGGGGAAGTGGGATGAGAGAAGGAGAGGGGATGAACATACCCTTGTTGCCCCCAAGGGGGTCAACATTGCCGACGGCCACGCCACCCACCACCTGCTGCCCAATGACTCTCAGTACTCGCTCCTCAAAGTCTGAGAGCTGCTGGAGCTGCACATCACCCCCGCCTGTTCTCTGCTGCTCCCTCTTATTGTGGGCCATCTTGACCTGCAAGAGAAACAAATGTGTGTAAGTCAGAGGCCAGCTTTGTGTTTGGGAGATATGCCTGCCATAATTGAATAGCTGTGATTATAGGCAAGGCGTGAGATGTGGATGTGAGTTTGAGTAGGTGTAGATGCTTGGTGGGTGAGTGGTGGGGGTGTGGTTCTTTGTGCAGTGTGTACAGACTGAGCTTCAGATGGTGGTATGTAGGACCTGTTGAAGCATGTACTCACCTTGACCACCCGAGTGAGGTCGGTAAATTTCTTCCGGCACTGTGTCAGGCTGCGTACGGCCACACTACTGGCCGAGACCTCCTGGGTCACTTCCCTC
Source organism: Somniosus microcephalus (assembly GCF_052327205.1). NCBI lineage: Eukaryota > Metazoa > Chordata > Chondrichthyes > Squaliformes > Somniosidae > Somniosus > Somniosus microcephalus. The sequence goes on from NC_141010.1 coordinate 15,113,891, forward strand.
CACATTGCCCTGAATACCTGGGGCAATGGCCTCCTTCCAGTGTCTGGGAACAGCACTGCCCTCCTTCGCTCCACTCCCGCAGCCAATGCCTCCAATGCCTTGTCCGTGAAACAACGAGCTCTCTCCCTGGGCGTGGGATCAACCATCATGATCAGGGGATTGAGTTGCTTGCAGGTCGCCCTCACAGCCAGCACTGCTGATAATGAGGATCTGCACAATGATGCAACCTCCCCTTTAAGAGCTGGAAGGGGCCAGTGTGAACTATTATTCCCGATTGCATTGCACCTGAAATTCATTATCGCTCTGCTGGCAGTGCCCCTGTAGTGCCCCACTGAGGTCATTAGCACTTGATTTAGTGCTCCAGTTCTTTTCAGGAGTGCTAACAGCCAATTTACTAGAAGCAGAGAATCATTAGCACCTGGCGCTAATTTTTCAAGATTTCAAAAGTTAGCCCAAACCGGGCGCTACCAAATTCCCCTTGAGTGCTGAGGTTTGACTTTTTCACATTCCCAGCCCTAGGCCCAGCACCTACTTTCTCACTATTACAGGGCTGACTGCACACTGGCATCTCTTGTTTTAAGGGAATATATCAGCCCTAATAAACTCATTTTTAGCTTTCTGTTTACACATGCTATTCAGTGGGGGTGATTTTCGCCAAATACTCTCGGCGCTAAAGAGGTAAAGAAGTGGCCAAGATAGGGTCTTAAGCTGAAACGCCAGTTTAGTCCAGCGTTTTGCATGAGACGCCATCTTGGTAAAGGAGTTGAAGCCAACACTAAGAACGGCCACTTGTTAAATAGCTGATTGCCACTTAAAATGCCTGCTAGCGCTCATTAAAGAGGCTGCACGGTATTTTGATGGCTAGTGCTTGTCCTAACGGCCTCTCCTAACAGCGACCAGCGGTTTGGGAGTAAACATGGCGTTGATGTCGATATCAAGCACTTCTTAAAGGGATACTCACCACTTAAAGGGATACTCACCATTTCATGGTCATTGCTGCTGCAGCTGTGACGAGGACCCCTGAAACACATCGGGAGACTTCCTGAGACATTTTGGCACGACTTCACCAACACTCGAGCAACATATATTCCGGAAATTCTCTGAGGATTTCACGTAAGGATAAGGGGTAAGCCATTTAGGACTGAGATGAGGAGGAATTTCTTCACCCAGAGAGTGATGAACCTGTGGAATTCTCTACCACACAAGGCCGTTGAGGCCAACTTATTAAATATATTCAAGAAGGAGTTAGATATATTTCTTAAGGCTAAAGGGATCAAGGGATATGGGGAGAAAGCAGGGACAGGGTACTGAATTTGGATGATCAGCCATGATCTCATTAAATGGCGGAGCAGGCTCGAGGGGCTGAATGGCCTACTCCTGCTCCTATCTTCTATGTTTCTACTTCGAAGGCAACAATCTTTTAACCACAGTGTTGATGCAAAGATCACAATTTTGAATTCTCTTAAAAACCAGTCTCATCATTAACGTTGCAACAGACTCACATTGTGCCACAAGCTTGATGACAGCGCAGGAATTAAACTGTGACTGTGTCTATCCTGCCTCCCCCCACCCATTACTTGTAAAAGGTATAAGAATGGCAGAAAGCCCTTTAGCCCGTCATGCCCATTACTTCAGCACACCAGGTAAAATCTGTAGAAAAACACATTAGCCCCGATGAGTACGGGGAGCCGGGGTGGGTACGAGGGAGGTCAAAAACATCCGAAGGACTCGGCAATCTTAACGGCAGGACCTCATTGATGTTTTTTAATTGGCCAAAATGGACAAACCAGCCGGCGGATGGGAGGCCGCAGCCATGGACCCCTGGGGTCAGGAGGGGGGGAGGAGCCCACGATTGGGAGGGCTAGGGAGAGGTCGGCAACCGGGGGCTGGGGGAGAAATCTGCAATTGGGGCTGGGCAGAGGTCGGCGATCAGAGCTGGTGGGGACGCTGGTGATCGGGCCTGGGGAAGCACTCCCTGCTACCCCTGGCCCACAAGCAGTGCTGAAAGAGGCATGTCCATTGTGGAGCCAGCACCACCTGCCTCCCTTTGACTGCCGAGTTTTCCGACCCCTGGGACACTCGGACGACCCGATAGCCGTTGCCGTAAAAAGGCGGTGTGGACGCATGCGCGGCCGGTTGGAGTTGCATTCCCTGTGTTTAACTTTTTAACACCCCCCCCCCACCGCCGACCCTCTCCCACCTGTTGTGGGCAGTTTAATATCGAGGCCGTTACATTAATCAAACATAATGTAGGAATGACAAATCTAGGCATAAGGTATGACAGTAATTGAGGTTTATTTTTTCTTCTACATTCTCGGGATGTGGGCGGCATTGGCAAGGTCGACATTTATTGCCCGTCCTCACTTGCCCTGAGAAGGTGGTGGTGGGTCCACTGCAGACGGTTTGTTACAGCTGAGTGGCTTGAGGGGCCACTTCAGAGTGCGGTCCACATTGGTATTATGTTAAAGCAGAGTTATTCAGCCACGTTTTGTCAAGGACAACAATCCTGAGCAGTAACTTGCTCAAGGATGATTCAGTGCAGAGCTGAGGGAGTGCAGCACTGTCAGAGGTGCCGTCTTTCGGATGAGACGTTAAATCGATGCCTCGTCTGGCCTCTCAGGTGGACGTGAAAGTGTTTGCAAAGGTTCTGCTGGGATGAATGATGCATTAAGTAAAAATTTATGTGTTACATAATGAAGAAGTACAAGAAGTTGGTCCAGTACTGCACTATTAAAGTGAAATTACAATTAAAGAGCATCGTACAGCTGTGGCTCAGTTGGTAGCACCCTTGCCGGTGAATCGGAAGAGTTGCTGGTTCAAGTCCCACTCCAGAGACTTGAGCACAAAAATCTCGGCGGGCACTCTAGTGTAGTGCTGTGCTGCACTGTTGGAGGTGCCATCTTTCAGATGATACATTAAACCGAGGCTCTCTCAGGTGGATGTAAAAGATCCAATGGCACTATTTTAAAGAGCAGGGGCCTTATCCCCAGTGTTTATCCCTCAACCAACATCATTAAAACAGATTATCTGGTCATTATCACATTGCTGTTTGTGGGAGCTTGCTGTGCGCAAATTGGCTCCTGCATTACAGCAGTGACGACACTCCAAAAAGTACTTCATTGGTTGTAAAGTGCTTTGAGATGTCTTGAGGTTGTGAAAGGCGCTATATAAATGCAAGTTATTTCTTCCTTTTGAAAGGTTACTGGTCAAACACCAGGTAGAGGGAGGTTAACTGCAAACAAGTGCCCAGAATGCGGCTGCCTTTGTGAGGATTATTGAGCAATTTTATTCGGTCCAATGGCATCGGCCAGTCAGCATTTTCTCTCCACTGGAATCCGATGTTGAAATCCTTCTCTTCTCTTTTATGTTCCATTCTTCTGACCAAGTTCATAAACCTATAAATCAAAGTGCAGGCTCAACAGAAGCACAGTGCCAATCTCTTGTCATGCTGCTAAGCAAACATGTCATTCCCCCGGGATTATGTTGTGACGGCTTAATACAACTTTTCTCATTGCTGCTTTGAAGTGAAAGAACACATTTAGATCTGTGAGCCTTTTCTTTGTGTCATCCTTTGTGTTTTCCCGTTTAAGCGCGTATGTTGTCGTAAGCGCCCGAGGTGGACTGAAGCTCACAGCTGTGCCTCCCTGCCTCAGACCTTTATCTAAAACTTTTATTTCAAAACTAGGGAAAGCAGTAAAATAGATTAGGCCGGTCTGTTTTGTTTCCTTAGTTTTTAAAGGCGATAATATCAAATGTTTGTATTAGTCATAATATAAATTGCCTGCATTAAGAAAGACTTGTGTTTATATGGGGGGCAATTTTCGCTGAATACTTTAGGCACTAAAGAGCCGCCAAGGTGGCCAAGGTGGGGTCTTAAGCTGCAACGCTGGTTTAGCCTGCGTTTAGCGCAAGGCACCATCTTGGTAAAGGAGTCGAAGCCAGCACGAGGAACGGCCACCCAGAGGCTCATTAAACAGCTGATTGCCACTAAAAACGCTCATTAAAGATGCTGCACGGTATTTTGGTGGCTAACGTTTCAACTAACGGCCTCTCCTAGCAGCAACCAGCTGTTTGGGAGTAAACACAGCGTTGATGTCGATTTTAAGCGCTTCTTAAAGGGATACTCACCACTTAAAGGGATACTCACCATTTCATGGTCATTGCTGCTGGCGCTGTGACGAGGACCCCTGAAACACAACGGGAGACTTTCTACAACACTTTGTCAAGACTTCACCAACACTCGAGCAACATATATTTCGCAAATTCTCTGAGGACTTCACCTAAAAAGAGTAAGTGCTGAGCTACTCCTCCTTATTGAACACCTTATAGGCATCACCAGGAGAAGGTAGGAAGCTCAACTCAGGGTCAAATATAACACCACGATTGTGAACAGTCTGGTTCAGCCTCAGACAGTTGCCAGGGAGAGGGATGGAGTTGGTGACTAGGAAAGGAGTATGTGGCGGGGACCGAAGACAATGGCTTCGGTCTTCCCAATATTTAGTTGGAGGAGATTTCTGCTCATCCAGAACTGGATGTCAGATAAGCAGTCTGACAATTTAGAGACAGTGGAGGGGTCGAGAGAGGTGGTAGTGAGGTAGAGCTCAGCAACGTCAGCGTACAAGTGGAAACGGATGATGTCGCCAAGGGGCAGCAAGTAGATGAGAAATAGGAGGGGGCCAAGGATTGATCCTTGGAGGATACCAGAGCTAACGGTGCGGGAGTGGGAAGAGAAGCCGTTGCAGGTGATTCTGTGGCTACGACTGGAAAGATAAGAATGGTACCAGGCGAGTGCAGTCCCACCCAGCTGGACGACGGTGGAGAGGTGTTGGGCAGAATTTTGTGGTCAACCATGTCAAAGGCTGCAGACAGGTCGAGAAGGACGAAGGAGGATAGTTTAATGAAGACAAAACTTTACCCCAGTTCATTGAAGTCAAATGTCTTACAACTAAGGCACAACTGAGGAGCCTATCAGAATGAGCCTGTGATAATGCTGAGCCAGTTTTTAAGGTGTAACTACATACTGAATGTGCTACAACCTGTAAAAATTGGCTCATTGGCCTGGGTAGTGAGCATGTCTTTTTCTGTTCGGATTAATTCAGGCAGTAGTATGAGAAGCTGAACATACCCAGGAGTCCCTGTATTAGCTCATCTCTATAAAAGCTCTGCCTGCTTCTTACTCGGTTCCACGCCCGCAGCCAGCCAGATTGAGAGGCCGGCTGGCTGCGGGCGGGTAGGCCTGCGGCACTAGGCCGCACGGAGAAGGGAGGGAGGGTTCTTGCGGGGTTCAGGCCGTTAAAAGGATCAGGTGGTGGGTGGGGGTTGGGCAGAGGATCAGGGCCAGGGTGAAGGGAAGATCATGGCCAGCCTCAACATCATCACTGACGGGGGGGAGGCCTGGGGGGTGATCGGAGGTGATCGCGGGGGGTGGATTAGGCAGGGACCCTGGATCCAAGAGGTAGGTATAAAGGCACTTACCTCCTGGATGCAGCAGTCCCCATCTTGCTGTAACTGTCGGGTTATACGAAGTGTGTGAAACCCGTCCAGCTGCTGTTAAAAACAAAATGGAGGTTAATAAAGAGGATTCCGGCCTCATTATAATATTGAAATTGACATTCCGCCCCCTAGCAGCGGGTTGGCTGCCCGCCCTCATCCTGCTTCCTGTCCTGCCTCCGTTAAAACAGGAAGTTGGCAAGTTGGAGGCGAGTTCAGGCCGGGAATCCGATTGTTAGCAATGTAACTCCCACACTCCAAACCCACCCATTTTTTTTAGGTTAAAATTCGTCCCATAATAGCGGATTTTAACTACCAGTGGGATCCTGGTGGGAATCTGCTGGTTTTAGTTAGTTTTAGTTAGCAGTATGTGGCCATGGCGATTTCAACCGCTGCACCTCATTAACATGCCGCCGATCCACTTCCCATCTAGAAAATCGGTCCCTTGGCCATCTGCCGGTACTCGGGTAAGTGTGGGGAAGGGGATTCTGACCGGGGATGGGGAGCCCAATCGGGAAGGGGACTCCGCCTGACCAACACAAAGGCCTGGAATGGTCTCTTCAGCTTCCCGATCCTCTTCACGCTGGCCTTCATCCCACCCAGGCCGAGGTTCACAGCAGCACTGGGGCTCAATTATGTAATCGAACCCCGATTAGCATATGTTAATTAAAACCCCACCTGCTTTGGGCAGGGCGACTTAGTAGGTAGCACCCTCGCCTCTGAGTCAGAAGGTTGTGGGTTCAAGTCCCCACTCCAGAGACTTGAGCACAAAAATCTAGGCTGACACTCCAGTACAGTGCTGAGGGAGTGCTGCACTGTTGGAGGTGCCGTCTTTCGGATGAGACATTACACCGAGGCCCCGTCTGCTCTCTCAGGTGGATGTAAAAGATCCCATGGCACTCTTTCGAAGAAGAGCAGGGGAGTTATCCCTGGTGTTCTAGGGCCAGTATTTATCCCTCAATCAACATCACTAAAACAGATTATCTGGTCATTATCACATCGCTGTTTGTGGGAGCTTGCTGTGGGCAAATTGGCTGCCGTGTTTCCTACATTACAACAGTAACTACACTTCAAAAAGTACTTCATTGGCTATAAAGCGCTTCAGGACATCGTGAGATCATGAAAGGCGCTATAGAAATGCAAGTCTTTCTTTACACATATCCAGAAGCAGCTCTTAAAATCGGAAATAGCGGGATCATTACTGGCCATTTTAACTGCCTTCCTTCATGGTTTCTGCCGGGCGGGTAGATTTAAAATCCCCCCCCAAATTTCTTCCATACCTAATTTTCCTCCAGTTTACACATATCTTCATCTCTAGCAACGTTCAGTTTGCCCAGGAGCGCTCCCAATTCTGTCTCGCTTGCTCTCTCTCTTCGAGAATCCCCTCTAACAATTAGATTGACTAACCACTGACTGCTATTAGAAAGAATGATTTTGCTACTGATCAAAATCTCGAACTGCAGTCGATTGAAATGTAAGCGCATGGATCCCAGAAGAGCCTTTGTTGCGATTCTGGAGAGAGAGGGAGAAAGAAACAAAATCTCTCACACGAACTGACTTCACATCTTCCCACATTTTTGAGACACGGAGTTTTGTTACACTCCTGATTGTCTGTCGAGAGCGGTTGTTTCTCTTGGCATCAGTTTAACACAATGCGGCATGAGAATTATGATGTGCTCTCAACCAGTCGTCTACTACAGTTGAGAAAACGCAGCCCATTCTGGCTGCCGTAGAGAGTACAGTTACAGCCCGACAGGCTGAACGTTTCACTGGCCTCCAGTTTCCTTCCAAAAGCACGAGGAGTGGTAATGAGGAGAGCGAGAGGATTAGTTAAATTGGAACATTATTGGAATATAAATCAGAAACGATTAAATTAAAATGCAATGGCGGAATAATATTGAAATACTGGCATTTAACTCAGAATAATATTGAAATACAGAGTCAATATTAGTGGAATGTCCTTTAAATAAACAAGCCTACTTGTTTGCGAATAAATCTGTACTGGCCTTGCTATTCCGACATTCTTTGGTCCCGAGTGTGGATATTGGCAGTCGCACAGAGTTAGAGGTATGAGTTTACCAACCAGCCCCTCGAAATATCACGATTCGTAGTCATGTGCTGGTTATTCCACCCGCCAATACCACGCATTCTGAGCCAGTGGCCCCGGCGGTGAACAGTTCAAAGGAAATACTAGAGTCTGGTTGGTTGGCCAAGCTGGAATGAGCAGAATCAGCTCCGTGCTGTGGGTGGGGGGGTAATTGTACTGACGGCTGTTGAGAAGTCTGTTCGGAAAGTCTAACCAGGAGTCACGCCTTGCGTGGCCAAACTTTATAGAGGTCATCTTGGAAATGACAGAAGGTTAAGAGGAAATTCAGGAAGTTTCCATATAGTTGCTGTAGAATAAACATTGGCTGGAATTTTCCCCTAAAAAGACAGGTGGGCTTGGAGCATGGGGGCAGTTAAAGTGTTAAAAATGGGATTCCCGACCTGATCCTGCCTCGAACCCACTGCCGGTTTTACCGGAGACGGGGCAGGGGCGGGAGACCAACCCGCTCCCAGGGGGCATTACCTCAATTTAAATATTGTAATGAGGCTGATAGCCTCTTTTTCCCCATCCATTTTGTGTTTAGCAGCCTGTGAATGGGCTTCACACAATTCGTGAAACCTGGCAGTTAAAGCGAGGTGTTGACTGCTGCATCCAGAAGATAAGTGGCTTTATACCTACCTCCTGGATCCAGGGTCCCTGCCTAACCAACCCCCCCGTGATCGGAGACCCCACCACGAGACCGCCGATCACCGCCCCCAGGCCACCACCCCCCCAACGATGATGATGAGGCTAGCCCCGATTCTCTCTCACCCCCTCCCCCGCAGATCCCCGGCCGAAACCCCCCCCCCACCGTGATCCCTGTCTGACCACATCCCCCGATGCCTGACCAACTCCCCCCCCCCCCACCCCCCCCATGATCCCCGTCTGACCACACCCCCTGATGCCTGGCCAACTCCCCCCCCCCCCCCCCCGCCACCCCGTGATCCCCGACCCCTGCCGATGCTCTCTCCCCCCTCCCGATCCCCGGCCCCTGCCGATTGCCAATCCTCCTCCCGCGATCCCTCCCCCAGACCGGCCCCTCACTTCTGAGGCCTACCCGCCTGCAGCCAACCAGCCTCTCAATCTGGCTGGCTGTGGGCGGGAAACCTGGCCTCTCGGGTTTCCCGCCCACCTCGGAGGCCCCCCGGCCCCCAACCCGCCTACCTGGGGAAAATTCTGGCCATTGTATTAGGTTTGGGTTAACCTCACCTTTAAAAAATGGCATAGTCAGTGCTGCCACAATATATCCCTCTGTGCCTATACCACCATCTTCTGTAGCCTGGTGCAAGTCTCCACTGTTGGAGAGAAGGGTGGATGAGCAGCCATTATCTGTAGCTGAAAGTTTAGGAGCAAAACCGGCTGGTTTCAAACAAAACCTAGCAGTCGGTATTCAGCCTGAGGGTTTAACGAGCTCTGCGATCTTGAGCGTGGACATTGGATATTTTGGTATACTTTGCTTAACTTAACTTAAGTCACCATTACCTTTCAGCTCTGCTGCATGCCTCCAGCAGGCCATTGAGGACATCCATGAGGCACAGGAGTGTGAGGAGTAGGGTTCTCAACCCTCCAGAATAGTCCCAGAGTCTCCAGGAATTGAAGTATAATCTCCTGGGCACAGCTGTGAGTAAACCGAAGAGAAAAATAATTGCGGAATTTAAAATGTTTTTCATTTTCTTTGAACACTTCTGTTTATTATTTTAAAAATTGGAAAAAAGAATGTTTTTATTTGCTTATGGGATCTGGGCTTCGCTGGCAAGGCCAGCATTTATTGCCCATCCCTAGTTGCCCTTGAGAAGGTGACGATGAAGGATCGGCAATATACTTCTAAGTCAAGATGGAGTGTGACTTGGAGGGGAACTTGGAGGCGGTGGTGTTCCCATGCGCCTGCTGTCCTTGTCCTTCAAGGTAGTAGAGGTCGCGGGTTTGGGAGGTGCTGTCGAAGAAGCCTTGGTGAGTTTCTGCAGTGCATCTTGTAGATGGTACACACTGCAGCCACGGTGCGCCGGTGCTGGAAATAGTGAATGCTTAAGGTGGTGGATGGGGTGCCAATCAAGCGGGCTGCTTTGTCCTGGATGGTGTCGAGCTTCTTGAGTGTTGTTGGAGCTGCACTCATCCAGGCAAGTGGAGAGTATTCCATCACACTCCTTACTTGTGCCTTGTAGATGGTGGGAAGACTTTGGGGAGTCAGGAGGTGAGACACTCACTGCAGAATTCCCAGCCTCTGACCTGCTCTTGTAGCCACAGTATTATTTGGGGGGGGGGGGGGGCGGGAAAGGTTGTTTAAGTGGACGGGTGGTTGGAAACTGGGGGCCATGTGATGGAACCACCAGGAATATGTCTAACCAGTGTTTTCAACGCTGTAGAGGGGGAGTGATCTGCTGGAGACAAGAGGCCATTGGCAGCTATTGAACAGTTGCCACTCGGGGTGGGGTGGGTGGGGCGAGGGAATCATAGAGTCATAGGGGGCAAAATTGGGTCGCGCCCCCATTGGGGCGCTAACTTCGCCGGGGCGCTGGGAGTGAATATCGTGGTGCTACGGGCAGCAGCGCCAAGCGCTGCGACATGTCGCACGGCGGTACTGCAGGCCTTCCTCCCCTTATCGGAGTGCCGGCAAAAGAGCCCGGCACTCAAGAGAAGTGCCGGGCTCATGGAGCGCAGCTGGCAGCCCGTGGGGGGTGGGAGGCTGCACAGGAGGCCGGGGACAGCAATGGGGGCAAGTGCTGGCAGGCGACCAGCAACAAAAATGGCCGCCTAGCACCTCCCCTTTAATTTGCGCTGCCCCGGCCGCAGGTAGGCCCCTTTGACACTGTCATACATAGCATTTGGCGGTAAGTCAGGGAGCGCTACCGAAGAGCGCGGCCGGGGCACTACGCACGAGGTGCAGCGCCACGGGGCGCTAACGGTTACCGCCGCTGCTAACCTCCCGCTGAATTTCATGGGAGATGTTAGCAGCACTGCACCCAAGTGCTAGTTGCTTTGAGTCTCAGGGTGCTAACGGGAGGTGCAAATCAACTGAATTTTTCCCCATAGAGCCATAACGGCACAGAAGGAGGCCATTCAGCCCATCGAGTCCGTGCCGGCTCTCTGTAGAGCAATCCAGTCAGTCCCATTCCCCCGCTCTATCCCCGTAGCCCTGCAAGTTTATTTCCCTCAAGTGCCTATCCAGTCTCCCCTTGAAATCATTGAGGCCTAGAAATTCAGTGGGCCTTGCGCCCACTTAGCGCCTAAAGAGGCCTTCTGCGCCGGCGGGGTTGGTAGCGCGGAAATTGAGTGCAGCGTTAAAGGCGGCGGTAGCCGGTAGCGCTGCGCCGGCACTGATGACGTCATCGGTGTGCGCAGCGCCCCGGTTCCGCTCCGATGCCGGCCCGACGCCCATATTCAGTTGCGGCCGCCTCTTCCGCAGCGGCCGCAAACAACGTTCGTGAAACACGGCCTTCATGCAGCGTTAGTGGGGCGCATAAAGGTGGAGGTGCGGCCGGCCGCTTTTTCGGCGGCCGCCTGCCCGCATCTCCCTCCCCGGCCTCCTACACCACCCCCCCCCCCCGTGGCATTGGTGGCTGATTCCCGCGAGCCCGGCACTTCTCCGTGGTGCCGGGCTCATTTGCCGGCAGAATCCAGCGGCGATCTCACGGCTGCAGGCAGCTCCTCCTTAAGAGAAGGAGGAGGCCTGCAGTACCCCAGCCTGCCGCACCGCATCGGGTGGCGCAGCTGGAGCGCTGAAATTCACTTTCAGCGCCCCAAGTGGAGGCAGGCACACCCTGTAACAGCGCCCGGTTCCGACTTGGGGCGCTAAAAGTGAATTTCTGGCGGGCGCAACGGGCTCCGGGCGCTGTGCAAACTTTTGGGCGCAACTGAGCTGGCGGGGCCATACCTAATTTCTAGGCCTGAGTGTCTCCGCTTCCACCACTTCCGTCGGCAGCGAGTTCCAGGTCCTCACCACTCGCTGCGTAAAAAAGTTTTTCCTCACATCCCCCCTGTATCTCTTGCCCAAAACCTTAAATCTGTGTCCCCTAGTCCTTGTACCATCAACTGGTGGGAACAGCCTTTCCCCGTCTAGCCTATCCAAACCCGTCATAATCTTGTACACCTCTATCAAATCACCCCTCAACCTCCTTTGCTCTAATGAAAACAAATCCAGCTTCTCCAACCTGTCCTTGTAGCTAAGAACCCCATCCCCAGAACCATTCTGGTAAATCTCCTCTGCACCCTCTCAAGGGGCCTTCACATCCTTCCGAAAGTGTGGTGAACAGAACAGAACAGAACTGGAGATCAATAATTTTCTGCCAAGCAGAGGTCTGTACTTGCAGAGGAGGGTAATACGGTAACTGCACATGGCAGATACTGGCCCTTTCACACTCCCTAGCCTCGTAGAGCCTTGTGAAAGAGGGAGTGCAACTGTTGAAACAAGCCAGGGACATGTACAGATTGAAATGCAGCAACACGGTGCTTGTCAAGCAGCGTTATAACAACTCTTGTAGTTTCTGAAATTTCCTGTAACATGTGAAGGTCTTTTGTCCCCTGGGTCCTATTCTCATTAATATATTCATGTAACGGGTGTCTTGGCATGGCCTGTGCTATTCTAAGAGCTTTAGCAACTACAAGTTGCCAGAGAAGGGCTTAATGAACCAAGAGAGTATTTCAAGCTGCATTAAGCAATGGGCGTGGACTGTTAAATTACATCTTGGCTGCTTGGTTTTTAACATGAATCAAAAATAGAACCACTCTGTCCTAGTCAAGTTCTCCAATTTCTTTACGTTTCTTGAATGCACCTCAAGAAAATGACAGATTTTCTGTATATAACAGACATATGGGTCTAGAAATTGGGTCTTAACCATTGTTGGGAGCAAGGGAGGTGTCGTTTGCCCCCGCCCGCCCCCCACACCCCATGCCTGAATGGTGAGGTCCTCGGCCCTCCAGATCGTGGGCCACAGGCCTTATTTTAATGATCCCAGCGAAGCGTGATGAGCTCGCCGGTCAAGAGGACGCCAAGTTTGCCACGGCTCTCAGGTAAGTGTCGTCAAGGAGCGAGGCCTAGGTCAGGGGGCGCAGGTTAGGTCGAGGGGGTAGGGCTCGTGGTCGGGTCTGGAGGTCCAGGATTGGGCATCGGGAGAGGAGGCCAGGGAGTCACAGGAGTGCTTACCTTCAGCTAAGTTACTTACCTTCTTTGGTGCAAGCGATCTAGAGGGCTGGTTTCGCTTAGCGCAGGGCAAACCAATCTTGGAAAGGGGGACCTCAAACAGGTTATAGGCCCTGACGTAAGAGAACTACTAGGCACTTGGTCTAAGCATTAAACAAAGCTTTAATCAACTGTTTTACAACATGGAGGTCTAGTTGTGTCCTTCACTCGTTCCTGTTAAGAATGTCCTGCGCAAGCTGGGCCCGTGCCCGAGTATTTATACTCTCCCTGGACAGCGCCACCCGCAGGCTGCTCAGTATTATTTCATAAGTCTTTCTTTCATGAATGACTGGTTCATGTCAGGCCCCTTATTTAGATGTGCAAAGCACCTTACACCTGCTTCAGGGCAGCAGGCGGTCAACCGGCCCGACTGCCTGCCTCTCTTCCACGGCCATGTTCGCGCCTGGGTGGCCCTGGAGCTGGCGCACGCGGTGTCCGCCGGCACGCTCGAGGCCTTCCGCGACCAGTGGGCGCCGCGGGGACTGGAGCGCATCATCACCCCCGGCAACCAAATTTTAATTTAATTTGTTAAGTTTTATTTAAAGTTTTATTAAGTTACAGACCCAAAGTTTAATCACCCAACCAGAAGAGTACACCTGCTTCAGGTCTTGTGCACTTCCGGCCAAAAATGTGCGCACGCTTCCTGCCTATATTGGGGTCTTAGTAGTCTGAATAGGCCCCGAAAAATGGGTGCTGCACGGACCAATTTCTAGGCCATGGTATCAGTAGAACATGTGTTTGGTGGAAAATACCAAGTTTTCTCCAAAATGACAAAACGCCCCTCTTCCCCAAAGATAATCTGTAAGTTTAAATATGTTAATGTCCTTGGAGGAGACTCTAGATATTGTTGTCCCTGTTAACAGAGTAGGCAGAAAGTTGACCCGAGTGATTAATCTGGGTTGTTTAGAAAACGGAATCTTTTTGTGACCCGACTGCCATCTGAGCATATGACTGGAGTCCTACCCGCTGACGGGAGGGACATAACTGTCTATGCAAGAGACAACATGGAAACACGAATGCTGTGGAGCAGGTGCCATCCTTTAAGTGGTCGCATTTGTGCCAGTACTGTTACTACCACAGAAAGGAACAAAACTGGATGCCAGGCTGGTAATTCTGCTGACTCACTCCATCTCCTTCCCCACATCCTAATGGTAAGTATTGACTGCCAGTGTCCAAGAGGAGGAGGTGGAACCCATTTTGTTTGTTGTTACTTTCTTATCCCTGCTCCTGCTAGGGTAGCCTTGCCTGAGTTGGTAGCACACTTAACTCTGAGCCGGAAGGCGGTGGGTTCAAGTCCCACACCAGAAACTTGAGCACAAAACCTAGGCTAGCACTCCCAGTGCAGTACTGAGGGAGTGCTGCACTGTCGCAGTGTGCCATCTTTCAAATGAGACATTAAACCCAGCCCCTGTCTGCCCTCTCAGGTGGATGTAAAAGATCCCAAGGCACTATTCAAAGAAGAGCAGGGGAGTTCTCCTCAGTGTACTACAAGGGAGTCAAGATTGGATCAGCCATGATCTTATTGAATGGCGGAGCAGGCTCGAGGGGCCGAATGGCCGACTCCTGCTCCTGTTTCTTATGTTCTTATGTGTCCTACATTGCAGCAGTGACTATACTTCAAAAGTACATCATTGAATGTAAAGCGCTTTGGGATGTCCTGAGCTCATGATAGGTGCTATATAAATACAAGTCTTTCTTTTACAAATCCACAGTGTCAGCAGCCCTCTGTGATACCCCACCCAGGGGACCGTTCTTCATGTGTAAGCCTAGACAATGCGTATTAGTGGGCTATGCACCAATGAGTGGCACCACAGCCTAGTTTGATCCTATCCTGGCCCAATATCCACTTTTTAACATGGTGCACTCTCATATAATAAATCATCTTCCATGTCCTGATAGCGCACTAGCAATCTAAGGTGTGGTGCGGTGCCGAACGTCTCCAATGTCAAACACATGAGTTGGCAAGTGCCAATTGATTTTTCCTTTCCCTGGCTTGAAAACACAGGAGCCAAATGCAACACCCCTACTGCTGCCAGGTTTAGACCAATTAACTCAACAAAGACCTGGCTTCAAAACTGAGATCTTCCTTGCCTGTGAAGCTCAGTACCGCATAAAGCAATGCATTTGCCCACTGAGCTCGTCAGGGAGCCCACACCTATTTCAGAGATGATGTCATGCCAGTGGTGCATGTACTTATTGCATGCGCCCATGCATGTAGTTCTTCTCATGAGGGATTTCCTTTATTAAGGGTGGAGTTCTCCTAACTTCCACTCTGGTGGGGCTTCTGAGCAGAAGTTAGTAATAGTGAGGTTCCAGTGTAATTGTGCTGATAGCTTTTAAATAGTGTGTGCTGTTTGAGTACAGTTATGGTGCGTGGCTAATCACTCGTGGAAGAAATTCTGCATGATGAATGGCTACTAGTGCAGACCTGTGTGTGCCTGCTTCCGATGCGGTTCTTGATGCTGTTGTAACCCAAAAGAATCAACAAATGCAGTTTTAGAAACCTCCATAATCTTGTGCAAAATTACAGAACTCGCTCAATGATCATGAATGTTTGACAGCTCCGCCATGTTTGGGCAGTTGTTTGGGCATGAGTTTGGAAATGTGTCTGGGGCCGTGTGTGGGAACGTGTCTGGGAC
This sequence comes from Somniosus microcephalus, assembly GCF_052327205.1. Classification (NCBI taxonomy): domain Eukaryota; kingdom Metazoa; phylum Chordata; class Chondrichthyes; order Squaliformes; family Somniosidae; genus Somniosus; species Somniosus microcephalus. The sequence continues at coordinate 15,129,282 of NC_141010.1, forward strand.
AGTGTCTGGGAACGTGTCTGGGAACATGTCTGGGGCCAAGTCTGGGCACTTGCCAACTCACGTATTTGACATTGGAGACGTTTGGCACTGCTCCACACCTTAGATTGCTAGTACGCTACCAGGGCATGGAAGATGACTTATTATATGAGAGCGAACCATGTTAAAAAATTAAGTTCAACAGTACACAACTGAACAATCATCATTGGAAGGCACAGCTCAAGCCCTTTAAGAAGAAAAAGAAAAGCCAGTCATCATTTATTTGACAAGGCTTTATATAGAACAGAACACAAGTGGCTACTGAAAGCTAGATTCCATCAGGACCCACTTGACAAGATCACATATTATAAGCAATACAGTAATGCAAACAGAGAATAAATCAGCATTAGGTAACATGAGAACATATAGTGCAGAAATGAAAAAAGATAAACATCTAAAATCAAAGCTAGTTCTGAGAGGCACTGGTGTCTATGTACGCAAAAGCTGTTTGGATTAGTAGTTTTTAAAAAGTACTCTCGTGTTTGTGTTGCTAAATAAGAGTATTATATGGCAGGGAAATGTCAGCTGATTGACACATCCCAGTCGAATCTGTACGCCGACTATTGTTAAAAAGCTGTGGATGCTGGAAATCTGAAATAAAAACAGAAAATACGAAAAGCAGACAGCAGGTCACCCAGCATTCTTTCATGGCTCTACAATTCTGCCACCAGGGTAAAACAACCATGTTAATCAGTTTAAATGTAGGGAGCGGGCGCACAAATGCCTGCTTCTCCTGAGCCAAGCTAAACAGTGTCTTTAGTAAAAGACAGATAAACATTTTGGTTGACAGCCTTCGTCAGAACGAACCTGCTGTGCGTTCCTGGCAAGTCCTGCTTTTATTCCTGAGTTGTGTTGCGTTTCGCTACCGTGAGTAAGTCTAGGCTGACACTCCAGTGGCGTACTGAGGGAGTGCCGCACTGTCAGAGTTGGCGTCTTTCAGATGAGACGTTAAACCGGGGCCCCGTCTGACCTCCCAGATGGACGTAAAAGATCCCGTGGCATTAATTCAAAGAAGGCATCAGGAGGGCTGCCGAGTGGAGGCAGGAGGGACAATCAAAGGTCAAGTGTTATTCAGCTCATCCAAGCAGTCAGTCACAGAGCTCACTGGGAGGGGCTTGGGACCGGCTCGGCTTCATGGCTTCTTGGGAAAAGGATGTTGTGCGACACAGGGGCACCTAAAGACGGAAACAAAAACAAAAAATACCTTCTTTGGCGGAGGTTGCAGGGTAACAGCTCCGACGGTAAGCCACAGCTCGTCGTTGTGTTGGAGATATGGGCTCCAAAATTCCTCAAGGGTTCCGCTGGTCTCCAGTCGTAACTCTGGCGAGTGGCCAATAGAACCCCCGGGAAAATGGCAGAGACCCAGTTTCCTCAATGCCTTGTCAGGGGTGAAACTTCCATCAGCCAATGGTCGGGGAACAGGCTCAGTCTCCTTGGGGACCCGCCCTATCAGTGGAGGCTGGTACAACGAGTGAGTGGGGGCACTGCAGCTTCCAAAGGGGCAGATCCGAGTCCCACTGGTGGGGTCCAGGTCCGGACCCATGAAGAATGCAGTTTTTTTTAAATTTAAGCGCTGTATGTAAACCTGCTCCCTTGCTCAGGGGACTGAGGGGAACATTTTTGGAGTGGGGTTGGAGAGGGGTTGGGGGTCTGGGCAGCCCCTGCCCCGGTGTGCCTAAGCCTGGCATGGTATAGGTAGGCATCAGAGAGATATCCATAGTGGCACTTGCGTCCTCTCTGAGTCAGAAGGTTGTGGGTTCACAGTCCCACTCCAGAGACTTGAGCACAAAAATCTAGGCTGACACTCCCAGTGCAGTGCTGAGGAAGTGCCGCACTGTCGGAGGTGCCGTCTTTCAGATAAGATGTTAAACCAAGGCCCCGTCTGCTCTCTCAGGTGGACATAAAAGATCCCAGGGCACTATTTTGAAGAAGAGCAGGGGAGTTATCCCCGGTGTCCTGACCAATATTTATCCCTCAATCAACATAACAAAAACAGATTATCCGGTCGTTATCACGTTGCTGTTTTGTGGGAGCTTGCTGTGCGTAAATTGGCTGCCACATTTCCCACATTACAACAGTGAATACACTTCATGTAAGGTGCTATAGAAATGCAATTCTTTCTTTTCTTTCTTTCTGAAGTGCCCTCCCACTGACCCGAGAACTCTGGTGGGGACACAGCCTGAGGAATTTCAGGGCCACAAGGCTCTAAATTCTCCTTATCCCGGTAACCTTTCTGCTAGTTTGTGTTACATTTGTAAAAGATCCCCATTTTCCTTTGTCTGCTGGTTCCTGTGAAATTGTGCAGTTTCTTCAAATTACTCACATCCCAGCTTCATTATCCTGTGAGAATGAGTGGGCGATGAAACAACTCCTCCAACATCACACACTTTGGCCGGGATTGTGCCGGCGCTCAGGGGGCGGGTTTGGAGGCGGGACATCTGGCAAAATCGCAAAGATTGACAGCAGGAAGCAAACCCGCTGTCAACCCGCCTCCAACCAATCTTCCCAAGTGTCGGGTCCCCAATTTGCACAGGGACCCGACACCTAGCGGCGTGAAGAGGATTATAGCCACTTAACTGCCTGTTAAAGGTTGTTAACAGGCAGTGAACAGGCTCTTTTGCAATTTTGACACTTCTACTTCGGGCTTCCCGATGTCCAGACACCACGCCAGGTAAATGTGGCGAGTTGTGGGTCTGCTGTAATGTTTCTGCATTGATGACAGCTGCAGAAGTGGTGTGAAGGATCCAATGGTGCACTGGTGAGTATCAGAGGTAAGAAAATGTTGGGAAATTCATTTTTAATGCATTTACACTTTTCTGTATGTAACAAGTTTTGAATTGGCTGTCTGGTCCCACCTCATTGGGAGAACCTCTCTCACCAGTGACAGATCGCTTCTGTAACCTCACCTGCAGCTGCCATCTGTTCTAGCCTAAGGAGGGAGTCACTGGAGAGCCTGGGTGCAAGAGCTCACCTGTGAACAGTCATTGTCAGTGTTTGCAGCACCTCAATGCTGTCAACCACTGAGAAATGAGCTGTCATAGAAAAATTGTGCGTGGTCCCTTTAAGAAAACCAGCAGATGACGCGTCATCAACTGACGTCATCTGACCGGCTTCATCTTAATTGGCGGGCTAATTGACGTAAAATCACGTCTGTAGGCCGGATGTAGTTGGGGGCGGGACTGGAACCCGGAAGCCACCTGATCCGCTCCCAAGCCGCATCGATCGAGAAAATCCCGGCCTTTGTGTCAAACGCACTGCTTCCCAGGAAGCCTGGACCTGCTCAGTAAATTGCAGAATCAAAGGCTGCCAATAGGAACAGCACCCATTTCTCGGAAGCTTGAACAGATGTGAAAGAAGAATGACATCATGGAGTGAGGGGGAGGGGAGGAGTGTCAGCATGGAGTGAGGGGGAGAGGAGTGTCAGCATGGAGTGAGGGGGAGGGGAGGAGTATCAGCATGGAGTGAGGGGGAGAGGAGTGTCAGCATGGAGTGAGGGGGAGGGGAGGAGTATCAGCATGGAGTGAGGGGGAGGGGAGTGTCATCATGGAGTGAGGGGGAGGGGAGGAGTGTCAGCATGGTGTGAGGGGGAGGGGAGGAGTGTCATATAGTATGGAGTGAGGGGAGGGAGAGGAGTATCATCATGGAGTGAGGGGGAGGGAAGTGTCAGTATGGAGTGAGGGGGAGGGGAGTGTCAGTATGGAGTGAGGGGGAGGGGAGTATCAGTATGGAGTGAGGGGGAGGGGAGTATCAGTATGGAGTGAGGGGGAGGGGAGTGTCAGTATGGAGTGAGGGGGAGGGGAGGTGTCAGTGTGGAGTGAGGGAGAGGGGAGTATCAGTATGGAGTGAGGGGGAAGGGATGAGTGTTAGCAGGGTGGGGAGGTGAGCAAGTTGGAACTGGAAAAGAGGGAGCAAAATGCCATTTGATCTGGGGGATGAGATGGGAGAAGATTTGCGCCCGATGGACAGAAATGGGGAAGTTTGCTCTATGTCACTGTGATAACCAGATAAGCAATCGGACTAAGCTGCCCTCGAGGGCTGGAAAACAGGAACCAGGCGGCCTCCTGGCCTGGTACCAGCCTCTTTCCTGCCCCTCAAATTGGACACCCTTCCATCGCACACAGAAAACACTGAGGTTAGCGGGCTAGAACACCCCCTCCCACCTCCTCTTCACGGCTGCCCCTGCTCGTTGTAGGTGCAAGGCAGACCCAGGTCCGCTTCTCCAGGGCAACATGAAGGGGACAGAGACCAGGTGTCATGAATTTCCACATCCTTATCCTCTCTGTAGCACTGGGAACCGAGACACTATAGAAGGGTGGAAGACTATCAGGCCCATGGGAGTTGATTAAAATTATTGGGGAAGAGCATAACTAGTGGCCATCAATATAAGATAGTCACCAAGAAATCCTATAGGTGAATTCAGAAAAAACACCTTTACCCAAAGAGTGGTGAGAATGTGGAACTCGTTACCACAGGGAGTGGTTGAGGCGAATAGTATAGATGCATTTAAGGGGAGGCTGGATAAGCATATGAGGGAAAAGGGAATAGAGGGTTTTGCTGATAAATTTAGATGAGGAAAGACTGGAGGAGGCTCGAGTGGAGCATAAATGCCGGCATGGACTGGTTGGGCCGAATGGCCTGTTTCTGTGCCGTATATCCTGTGTAATCTTATGTAATGACATAAGGGCTGATTCCCCGGTCAGGTGCTCGCGACATGAAGTGGTGCTCACAGGGAGCACTGAACAGCAAATCAAGGGCTTACACCCTTGCCTTTCTGTCCATTAATTTAAATAAATCAGGCACTGGTAGCCTGCGACCTTCTCATCGGGGCTCGCTGCAAACCCTAGTCCCACTGGGAGCAACTCTTCAGGGGTTCAGGTCTAGCGTTCTTGGCAAGGCTTGGAAGTGGCATGAATAGGAAACTGTGTGAGTTTATGCGCACAGGGAAGGTTGTGTAAGTGATGGTATGTTCGTGGTGGGAAAGCGGGCGGGGGGGGATGGGGGAAGGTGTACACAGGACTGTTCATGTAGTGAAGAGAAGGCTCTAATGCCAGTGTGGTGCGAATGCGCCTTGCTGCAAGGAACAGCTCTTCGGGCTACTGGGGCTTCCCGAGCAAAGGTCAGATGTGAGGGTCCCTGCAGAAAGAAAGAACGACTTGCATTTCTATAGCGCCTTTCAAGGCCACCGGACATCCCAACGCGCTTTACAGCCAATGGAGTACTTTTTTGAAGTGCAGACAAAGGAAAATGGGGATCTTTTACAAATGTAACACAAACTGGCAGAAAGGTAACAGGGATAAGGAGAAGTTAGAGCCTTGTGGCCCTGAAATTCCTCGGGTTGTGTTCCCACCAGAGCTCTCGGGTCAGTGGGAGGGCACCTCAGAAAGAAAGAATTGCATTTCTATAGCACCTTACATGATGACCGGGCATCCCAAAGTGCTTTACAGCCAACAAAGTACTTCTTGAAGTGGAGTCACTGTTGTAATGTAGGAAACGTGGCAGCCAATTTGCACACAGCAAGCTCCCACAAACAGCAATGTGATAATGACCAGATAATCTGTTTTTGTGATGTTGATTGAGGGATAAATATTGGCCCCAGGACAACTCCCCTGCTCTTCTTCAAAATGGTGCCACGGGATCTTTTACGTCCTCCTGAGAAAGCAGACGGGACCTCGGTTTAACGTCTCATCCGAAAGACAGCACCTCTAACAGTGCAGCACTCCCTCAGTACCACACTGGGAGTGTTAACTTGCTCAAGTCTCTGGAGTGGGACTTGAACCCACAACCTTCTGACTGAGAGGCAAGGGTGCTACCCACTGAGCCACGGCTGACAGTTAGGCAGCAGCTATCCATGTCCAGTGCTGTGGCGCCAGCCTGACCGCCCTCAGTCCTCTGCGGGGTGGGGGCGGGGGAGCAGATTTTAACCCTAACCCTCTGGCAGAAACCAAGCAGGTGGGGCAGCTGAATTGCCCCAGACTACTTACCTGCTGTAACGCCGCCCGGATCCCACCGTTTCCATTTTCAAAGTACGCTTCTGGGCAGGCAGCTAATCCAACCGCCTAAAGCCGACGGGGTCCTAATTCACACATGGCAACCGGGGTCCGATGATGCATTCGGGCCCAGACAGCGACTTTAACTTGGGCTCTAACGGGGAAGCTGCCATGCGTTTCCCTCCAGGTGAAGGCCAGCGTGAAGAGGGTCAGGAAGCCGCGGAGTCCCCTCAGGTTAGTTAATCTTTTTTACTTTTCCCCTGTGGGGCCAGGAGCAGGAATGGTCCACTGGGCTCCGTGAGGGAGATTTAGGCATCCCTGCCCCAGACTTCCCCGCCCGGAGACCAGCAGCCGTTTCCCGCCCACTGTGGCCGGGAAAGTTGGCCTCCACAGCCTTCTGTGGTAGAGAATTCCACAGGTTCACCACCCTCTGAGTGAAGAAATTTCTCCTCATCTCAGGCCTAAATGTCCTACCCCGTATCCTGAGACTGTGACCCCTCGTTCTAGACCCCCCAGCCAGGGGAAACATCCTCCCTGCTTCCAGTCTGTCTGGCCCTGTCAGAATTTTATACGTTTCAATGAGATCCCCTCTCATTCTTCTAAACTTAACACCAGGCACCCATCGTTTACGAGCACGACTGAGAATATCACCACATCACCACCGCATCATTTAAATATGGGTGCTCCTACTGCCCCCTGGAAATGATGACAGGAAATTGGGTGAGAGCTTGCCTGGATGAGTGCAGCTCCAACAACACTCAAGAAGCACGACACCATCCAGGACAAAGCAGCCCACTTGATTGGCACCCCATCCACCACCTTAAACATTCACTCCCTCCACCACTGGCGTACCGTGGCTGCAGTGTGTACCATCTGCAAGATGCACTGCAGCAACTCGCCAAGGCTTCTTCGACAGCACCTCCCAAACCCGCGACCTCTTCCACCTAGAAGGACAAGGGCAGCAGGTGCATGGGAACACCATCACCTGCAAATTCCCCTCCAAGTCACACACACCATCCTGACTTGGAAATATATCGCCGATCCTTCATCGTCGCTGGGTCAAAATCCTGGAACTCCCTCCCTAACAGCACAGTGGGAGTACCTTCACCACATGGGCTGCAGCGGTTGAAGAAGGCGGCTCACCACCACCTTCTCAAGGACAACTAGGGATGGGCAATAAATGTTGGCCTTGCCAGCGACGCCCACATCCCATAAAAACGAATTTAAAAAAAAGCTAAAGTGACTGGGATCTGGTGCAATGAAAGCCTGCCCCGATCCCTGCCGCCACCGACCCAAATACCAGCTGGAAATTGGGCTGGAGGAGGAAAATCTCAGCTACCGTTCTTTTTTTAAATGATTTAAAAAGTTGCAGTACTTGGTAGTTTCACAAATTTGGAAAACCAGATGCTTAGATCTCCACCTACTTATAGCCCACTTTAGGGACAGCAAGGCAAGAGAGCCCCAGGTGGGCAGAGGAAACGTTTCAAGGACACCCTCAAAGCCTCCTAGAAAAAATGTAACATCCCCACCGACACCTGGGAATCCCTGGCCCAAGACCGCACAAAGTGGAGGAGAAGCATCCGGGAAGGCGCCAAACACCTCGAGTCTCTTCGCCGGGAGCAAGCGGAAGCCAAGCGCAGGCAGCGCAAGGAGTGCACGTCAACCCATAGCACCCCACCCACCCGCCCCTTCAACCACCATCTGCCCCACCTGTGACAGAGACTGTAGGTCCTGCATTGGACTCATCAGTCACCTGAGAACTCATTTTTAATGTGGAAGCAAGTCATCCTCAGTTCCGAGGGACTGCCTAAGAAGAGACTTTAGGGAAAAATGCAGCACAATCTTTAAGCGTTCTGAGAGTTCGATTCAGCTGAACTAACCCGTGTCCTACTGGAAGCAGGATGTATGCCATGTTGAAGCTAAGAATGAGTCCCGAATGTTACTGCTGCCAACGTTCAGCGGGGAGACTGTTAGGTTAGGCCTCAGCCTGAGTGCCTGTCAGACATTCCTGAGCTGCCTCAGGCTGAAAGTCCACATCACTTTCCCTGAAGATCGGACAAAAAAAAAGGCTGATGCAGCACTGGAGTCATCGTTATTCTTTTCTTTTCTCTTCTCACTCGTGAACTACAAAGATTGAAGGAAATGGGTCATAAATAACCCAGGCAGGAGAACACACGGTGGTTACTAGCTGCATGCAAGTCTGCTTTTAGAAGTGAGATCTTCAAGAAGGGCAGTTGATGGCGTTGATGTGAATGATACGGCTGTGCAGGTGATCCAAAGCACCTTCAATTGTATATGGTACATTTACAACAACAACTAGCGCCTTTAACGTAGTAAAACGTCCCACGGCACTGCACAGGAGCATTTTTAGACAAAAAACTTAACACCGATCCACATAAGGATAAATTAGGGCAGGTGACCAAAAGCTTGGTCAAAGAGGTAGGTTTTAAGGAAGTTCTTAAAAGTGGAAAGAGAGGTAGCGAGGTGGAGAGGTTTAGGCAGGGAATTCCAGAGTTTGGGCCTAGGCAACAGAAGGCACGGCCACCAAAGGTTGAGCGATTATAATCAGGGATGCTCAAGAGGGCAGAATTAGAGGAGCGCAGATATCTCGGGGGGTTGTGGGGCTGAAGGAGATTACAGAGATAGGAAGGGGCGAGGCCAGGGAGGGATTTGAAAACAAAGATGAGAATTTTGAAATCGAGGCGCTGCTTAACCGGGAGCCAAAGTAGGTCAGCGAGCACAGGGGTGACGGGGGAACGGGACTTGGTGCAAGTTAGGACACGGGCAGCTTTGGATGACCTCAAGTTTACGGAGGATAGATCGTAGGAGGTCGGCCAGAAAAGGGTTGGAATAATCAAGTCTAGAGGTAACAAAGGCATGGATGAGGGTGGGGAAAAAAAACAAGTGGGAAAAAAGGTGATCTTCATAACCATTATAAGCTAACTAAAGAACTAAAGGCATGGATGAGGGTTTCAGCAGCAGATGAGCTGAGGCAGGGGCGGAGTTGAGCGATGTTCAGGAGGTGGGAATAGACAGTCTTAGTGATGCCGCGGATATGTGGTCAGAAGCTCATCTCAGGGTTAAATATGACACCAAGGTTGCGAACAGTGTGGTTCAAATTCAGACAGTTGCCAGGGAGAGGGATGGAGGAGGTGGCTAGGGAACGGAGTTTGTGGCGGGGACTGAAGACAATGACTTCGGTCTTCCCAATATTCAGTTGGAGGAAATTTCTGCTCATCCAGTACTGGATGTTGGGCAAGCAGTCTGACAATTTAGAGACCGTGGAGGGGTCGAGGGAGGTGGTGCTGAGGTAGAGCTGGGTGTCGTCAGCGTACATGTGGAAACTGACGCTGTGTTTTCGGATGATGTCGCCGAGGGGCAACATGTAGACCAAACGCACAAAAACAGAGTCTCTTTTGGAGTGGCTCGACATTGTACGCTCTGTCCTTTAAGGGAAAAGTTTAAAAGGAAAATAAGCTCAAAACATTAATGCCGCATCAAGTTCAGAGTCAGTCAACTGCAGAATAGCAAGTTATTTAATTTTGGAATTCAGACATTAGATTTCCATCGGCCGCGCGCTGGCCGCACTGCGCCGAGTCAGGACCCGAGAGTGGGTCAGGACCTGAGAGGATTCGAGTACAGGAGCAAGGATGTCTTGCTGCAGTTGTACAGGGCCTTGGTGAGACCACACCTTGAGTATTGTGTGCAGTTTTGGTTGCCTTATCTGAGGAAGGATGTTCTTGCCATGGAGGGAGTGCAGCGAAGATTCACCAGGCTGATACCTGGGATGGCAGGAATGATGTATGAAGAGAGATTGGGTCGATTAGGCTTATATTTGCTAGAGTTTAGAAGAATGAGAGGGGATCTCATTGAAACTTATAAAATTCTAACAGGACTAGACAGCCTAGATGCAGGAAGGATGTTCCCGATGGCGGGGGAGTCCAGAACCAGGGGTCACAGTCTAAGGATAAGGGGTAAGCCATTTAGGACAAAGATGAGGAATTTCTTCACCCAGAGAGTGGTGAACCTGTGGAATTCTCTACCACAAAAGGCAGTTGAGGCCAATTCATTAAATATATTCCAGAAGGAGTTGGATATATTTTTTAAGGCTAAAGGGATCAAGGGATATGGGGAGAAAACAGGGACAGGGTACTGAGTTTGGATGATCAGCCATGATCGCATTAAATGGCAGAACAGGCTCGAGGGGCCGAATGGCCTACTCCTGCTCCTATCTTCTATGTTTCTATGTTTAAGGAGCGTCTTAAAAGGAGGAAAGAGAGGCGGAGAGGTTTAGGGAGGGAATTTCAGAGTTTAGGGCCTCGGCAGCTGAAGGCACGGCCACCAATGGTGGAACGATTATAATCAGGGATGCTCAAGAGTCCAGAATTGGAGGAGCGCAGAGATCTAAACCAAGGAAAGAAAATGCGTTTCCCTTTATATTTAATCCACAGCACCAGATATCTACTAAAACCACCCCGCCATTCCCCTGAGAATTGTTTAGCTGTTGTCTGATGTGCATACAGGACTGGATTGTAAAAGAAAGTCATGATGGGCTGCGATGCAAACCTCTAAACCTTATCTCCCACCCCTCCCCGAGTCAGCCATACCAGAGTCGCGTGGGGTGGCCGTGTAAAGTAGGTGGGAGAGAGTCTGTGGGACCTGCTGGCTTGTGACATGTGCAAAAAGGAAAAAGGGGCCACTTCTAAATCAAATACAACTCCATATAGCTAGGGCTTAGCCACAAGCAGGGCCACAGATGGGGGTTGCGGCCGGCAAACGTCTGCATTCTTTCCAGTGCCTTGGACTTTAAGTTGCTTACACTCTGCCGCCGTTCCTTCTGCTTCAAGCTGCAGCACAATCTTTGTCTGAACAGTTTGAAAAGCTCCTGCTGCCCCAGTGAATAGAACATCCTATGTGTACCGGGCCGGGGGAGAGCGCTGTGGGGTTTCTTATGTGCAAACCATCTTTTTGGCAGAGAAAAAAAAATCCATTTATACATTAGGGGGTACGTATCATGTTATGGTATAATGAATTAACAAAGCTGAATCAGACAGATTCTTTGATAGTGAAGTGATTTTTCAAAAAAAGTAATAGATCAGCCCAACAAAAGACATTTACATTTGAATATAGCCTCGAGAAGAGGGAACTAAAAAGAGACTTTCGCAAATGAGAAAAATTCAGCGCAGAGACCTTTTATTATAGTGCTCACATCAGGAGGTTGTAACTAGTCCCTTAGATCTCATTCCATCGCTGGTTTGGCTTTCGCCCGTTTCACAGCAGGAACCCACCCGAGCATATTTCGCAGAGGGTCGGCGCTACTAGGGGCTGTGTTCAAACAGAAATGGCATTTAGTTCCCTGATCTATTGCCTTGTCAAGTGGTTTCCCCATCAGCTCTGGGTTATTTAGCCCTATTAATGCAACAGTAGGTTCTGAAGTTAAATTAAATATTTCATTCAAGCACATATATATCCAACTAGTTCATACAACTCGCAGTGCAGGCAGGCACCTCAATAGCACGCTGTCTGCCCGAGGACTCTTAAGGGCTCTGTGTAGTTCATTCGGGTTTCAGTATTGTCCAATACAAATCAGCAAAGCAATTAGGTCTCAGTTGCTTTGTAACAGTAAATCCCAATTAAAAGCTCAATAAAAGGGGTCGTCACTGCTTTGCAGAGGGAGTGCAAACAAAGCAGGCGCAGCCAGTTGTGTCATTTTCCCCGGGGGTTCGCCAGTCTCCTGCTGCAAACCCCCATGGAATTTCAGCCTCTTGTTATCTGGAGATGGTAATATATGTGAGTTTGCAGATTGATGAAAATCAGCAAATTCATTATTCATCATTTTGAAAGGAAGTTGTTATCTCAAGTTTAGCATCATCTTAATTACCTGACCATTCAGAGCAATCCATTTAATCTTTAGATGGAGCCAAAATGCGTGTGCACTCTTTTGATGCACACGATAAACAAATAAACTGTAACTTAACAAAAACATTAAATGAAACTTAAAAACTTAAATCAAGATTTGGTTTCCGGGGGCGATGATGCGCTCCAGTCTCTGTGGTGCCCGCCGGTCTCGGAAGGCCTCGAGCGTGCCAGCAGACACCGCGTACTCCGTCTCCAGGGCCACCCGGACGCGAACGTGGCTGCGGAAGAGAGGCAGGGCAGTCGGGCCGAACGACCCCCTCGACCGCCCGCTGCCCGGACCAATTGATGGCCACTTTGACCAGGCCCAGGAGCAGTCCCACGAGGAGGTCCCCCGACCTGCCTGCTCCCCTCCGCAACCGGGTGGCCAAAGAACGTTTGTGTAAGAGCTGGAACTTTTTCCTGTAATTAGCTCCCTGCTTCACGATGCCTCTTGCACGTGATCTGGCCAAAGAGGGGCTTGTTATACTGTTTGACGACTGGGAAGTTACTGAAAAGAGACAAGAAATGGGCAGCAACGAGTCTGATGCATGTTTTACACCCCACCCGATTTTAAACCCCCTCTGAATTTCCTTTCCATTAAAGTCAATGGTACAAGAGATAAGAGCACTGTGGGAGTACCTTCACCACACAGACTGCAGCGGTTCAAGAAGGCGGCTCACCACCACCTTCTCAAGGGCAATTAGGGATGGGCAATAAATGCCGGCCTTGCCAGCGACGCCCACATCCCATGAACGAATGTAAAAAAAAAAATCACCCACTACCACCTGTTACCCAACTAAACAATTGAAATCAACACCTAAGATTTTGCATTCTTTATTGTTTGGGGGACAGTTGAAGTATTGTGTAAGTGTTGTAGTGTTGGGTTACTTGCTGTATTCTTCTGCTTCTGTGTAATTATCTTAGTTGTAAATAAATTGAGTTATTAGTCTTAGCCTGAGTGTAAAGGTCGAACTGTATGATATTTACCACCTTTCAGAGTGGACAGGTGAACTGCACAGAATTATCCCCAACTTATTTTTAACTTCAATCTCTACTTAAAACCATACCAGAGTGCAAGATCACTGGTCTTAGATCACATCATAAAATGATTGCACAGACTGGCCATTTTGTTATTCTATATTCTGTACAGCAGCGTTTCCAATGATCTGAGGCACAAGCAGCAGCAATGCTACAGTCATTCTATTGCTGCACAAATTGCAGGTTTTCTTTGACTTGTATTCAGTTGAAGCTTATTATTCAAAAAGATGCTGGGTGGAACTTTGGAACTTCGGAGCGCTGGCGGAGTGGTCACCACGGAAAGGAAAATCGTGCGAGGTGCGTAACGGGAGGCCAACGTGCGACCGCCTGTTCTACGCACTGGCTGAGAGTGAAAATTCCGCCCAGCGCTGGGTTTCAGCCTGAATCTGGAATAAAATGGATCAGCAAAGGTGCCGTAAGCATATTCTGGAAAATTACTTGGAGGACAGCCACAGCGGGTGAGATTTCTGAGAGACACTTGATTCGTCATTGGAGTTCAGATTAACCATCATCAGTGGTACGAACACTGGGATGAATGATACAGGAAGTCGAAAATTATACATTATTTTACATTATAATGAAACACAGGAAAATGATCCACCTCTGCAATAATCAAACTGCGATAATAAACCCAAAGAGTTACCGCTGTCTGCCGGTCCCGTGCAGTCCGGGAAACTGCTTTTCAAATGTTAAATTTCACTGTTAAAGGGGCAGCGCACCCCCACAAAAAATGAGGGGGAACATTGGTTACATGTACTATTTTATTGGGGGTAAGGTTAACCTAACCCACCCGTTGGGAAACCGCTGGGATTGGGCGCTTTTACACCACGCCTGATTTTACTCGCCATTGGCCGGGGCTGTGAAACCGGGTTTCCAGCCGATTCCCGTGGGTTTCCTCGCTGGACAGGCGAGGTTAAAATTAGCCCCGTAGTGTCTGTATTTTAAAATTATTTTGTCACACCTGATGCTTTTGTGTCAGTTCGGATCACGTGACACAATTCATGTCCAGCAAAATCCATGCTGTGAATGGATGGCAGTGAGAGTCAAACTGGCCCACAGCAGACTGAGCCCCAAGGCTGTTGCACTGTCAACTCATTTGAATAAGTAAGATCGCATGACACGATAGTAAAATACTGCGGATGCTGGAAATCCGAAATAACAACAGAAAACGCTGGAAAAACTCAGCAGGCCAGGGCAGCATCCGTGGAGAGAGAAACAGAGTCAATGTTTCAGGTCGATGACCCTTCGTCAGAACTGAGAAAAAAGCAGGAAATGAAATGGATGAAAAAGCAAGTTTGGGGGCTGGGAAATGGGGGAGGGGATGAAAGAACAAAAGGGAAGGTCTGTGAGAGGTGAAGAGACATTAAGAGATATTCAAGGCGAGACGAGATGGTAATAGGACAGGTAAAGAAACAAAGGATGGCTCTAGATGAAGTGTGAAATGCGCTGGCAGAGTGAGAGACAGCTGCCATGTGGGAGAGAAAATAAAGGAAAAGGCACAAACCAAAAGTGTGGATAAAAAATATATAAAAATATGATGGAGGCCGAGGTTATGATCTGTAATTGTTGAACTCGATATTGAGTCCGGAAGGCTGTAAAGTGCCTAATCGGAAGATGAGGTGCTGTTCCTCGAGCTTACGCTGGGTTTCCGTGGAACAATGCAAGAGGCCGAGGACGGCGAGGTCTGAGTGGGAATGGGGCAGTGAATTGAAGTGACAGGCGACCGGAAGCTCGGGGTCACCCTTACGGACTGAACGGAGGTGTTCCGCAAAGTGGTCACCCAATCTGCGTTTGGTCTCCCCTGACACCTTTGGCCTTATATTAGCAGTTGGGCTGCTTTTTGGGGGGTTAGCAGTTCAGATTCAAGGGGGTGTCCACACTTAAAGGTAAGTAGCTCCACATGGAGGCGAATACTGTTTCAGCCTTTACGGAGAATTTGAAGTATTTGACAGCCCTTTGCTGGCGCTGAGGCCTGAGGGTGGCCGGCTGTACGGGGAGAAGAACAAGAAGCAGTGATGGGCAACAATGAACTGAGAAGAAACTCAACATGGAGGTGCGATTTTTGGCATCTGTGTGCAGGAGCGGAGTGGAGCTGCGCTCGGCCCTCCGTTTCTTGGCTGGCAAAGTGAGTGTACTGCTGCATGAGGTGGGTGCGAGGAGGGTTGCCCTACACAGCACTCCGGGACACCGTCCACAGAGGACAGCACTGCGCCTTATCCAGCAAGAGGAGGTGGTCAAACTCAGCAGGCTGGTAGCCATTTCATAGAATCACAGAATAGTACATCACAGAAGGAGGCCATTCGGCCCATCGAGTCTGCACCGGCTCTTTCGAAGAGCAACCCAGTTAGTCCCACTCCCCCTGCTCTTTCCCCATATCCCTGCAATTGTTTCTCCTTCAAGTTTTTATCCAATTCCCTTTTGAAGGCTACTATTGACTCTGTATCCACCACCCTATCAGGCAGCGCATTCCAAACCCTAACCACTCGTTGCATAAAAAGATTTTTCCTCCTGTCGCCTCTGGTTCTTTGGCCAATCACCATAAATCTGTGCCCTCTGGTTAGAAACATAGAAGATAGGAGCAGGAGTAGGCCATTCGGCCCTTCAAGCCTGCTCCGCCATTCAACGAGATCATGGCTGATCATCCAAACCCTAGCACCCGGTCCCTACACCGACAGCCATCCCACACAAGCCCTATCCCCGTAACCCCGTAACCCCACGTATTTAATCCCCCCTAACACTAAGGGCCAATTTTTTATCATGGCCAATCAACCTAACCCGCACATCTTTGGACTGTGGGAGGAAACCGGAGCACCCGGAGGAAACCCACACAAACACGGGGAGAATGTGCAAACTCCACACAGACAGTCACCCGAGGCCAAATTTGAACCCGGGTCCCTGGCGCTGTGAGGCAACAGTGCTAACCACTATCAACACTTCAGCCATTGGAAACAGTTTGGGGACGAAATTCACCTTCTTTGTACCCGCCGTTAGCACCTCCGGGGGGCGCGAATGGGGCGCAAAGGTCTTACCGCCTGGGCGGGGGCGCTAGCAGCGCCTGCCCCCTTAGCGACATGACCCCTTAGCGTCCCACAGCAGAAATTAGGCTGCACCTTGCAAGGCTGCCACAGGCGATGTCAGCGACAGCCTTGTGGGTCGTGACCCGGGCAACACACTGCTGGCAGGGCGCGAACTAAAGGAGCTGTCCGGCTGTGCCCCGCGCCGACATTTTACATTTTGGCCGACCTCCAGGTCGGCCCCTCTTTGCGGCCCTTGGCGTGGTCCGTGGCCGCCATCATGCCATCGGTGCCGGGCTGCGGCCATGGCATCACGCCGCCCTGGTGGCCTAGTGTGGACCATCGGAGGCCCTGCAGAGTGCGCAGCGGCCCTCCCCTTTAACGGAAGAGGAGGGGCGCTGAAACGCGTCAACGCTATGCTCCAAAAACAACTCCAGCTTCTCCAGTCTATCCACGTGCTGTAATCCCTCATCCCTGGAACCATTCTAGTAAATCTCTTCTGTACCTTCTGCAAAGCCTTCGCGTCCTTCCCAAAGCATGGTGCCCAGAGAACTTTCTGCAGTGGGGGTCGGGGGGGGGTGAAGTTGGTCTTCAGCCGGAGCACGAAACGGGCCATAGCGAATCGGCAGGCTGTTTTACACTGTGCCTGATTTTATCTCCCCCTAATTCAATGGAAAAGTAAGACAGGCCGCCGATTCACTATCACCCGTTTCACACTACAGCCAAAGACCAATTCCACCCCTCTGTGTTCATACTTTCCCACATTACAACAGTGACTCCACTTCAAAAGTACTTCATCGGCTGTGTAGCGCTTTGGGACGTCCTGTGGTCCTGGAAGGCGCTATATAAATGCAAGTCTTTCGTCTTTCTGACTTACTTAATTCTTGGTTGGTGTTGCAATTTAAAAAGCACCATACCAGCTAGTGAGCATGGGAACTCCTTCAGGGATTGGCTCAACAGTTTTGCATGATTTAGAGAAGCAAGATAATTTTATGAGTCGTGTAACAACACTTGTGGTATTTTGTCTGCAACCGTCACTCGCCCAAGACCGGCATTTACAGGCCCCCCTGCTTCCACCTGTCACAAGAGACCTGGCTTTGACACCTTCATTTCACAAGGGAGGCCTTCACACAGCTGGGCCATCTGCTGCAGACTGACCTGCAAATACCCTGTAGCACAGTGATGGTTCGTCCTGCGGGTGTGCATTCAATTTTTATGCCGTTAGATTCTTCCGAGCCACAACCAATTCAATCCGTTATCCGTCTGCAGATGTCAGAAGTGTTTGCTAGGTTCCGCTGGGATGAATGATGCATTAAGTAAAAATGTATGTGTTACATAATGAAGAAGCACAGGAAGATGGTCCAGTACTGTAAAGTGAAATTACAATTAAAGCGCATCGTACAGCTGTGGCTCAGTGGGTAGCAATGACCAATGATTTTCGCTACCCCCCACCCCACCCCCCGACCATCAGCTGTGATGTCACTGTGTCAGCCGTGACTCAGTGGGTCGCACTCTCGCCTCTGAGTCAGAAGATCGTGGGTTCAAGTCCCACTCCAGAAATTTAAAAACAAAAATCTAGGCTGACACTCCCAGTGCAGTACTGAGGGAGTGCTGCACTGTTGGAGGTGCCATCTTTTGGATGTGATGTCAAACTGAGGCCCTCTCACCTGGATGCAAAAGATCCCATGGCACTATTTCAAAGAAGAGCAGGGGAGATATTCCCTGTGTCCTGGCCAATATTTATCCCTCAGTCAACATCTAAAACAGATTTTTTTGGTCATTATCACATTGCTGTTTGTGGGAGCTTGCTGTGCAGAAATTGGCTGCCGTGTTTCCTACATTACAACATTGACTACACTTCAAAAAGTACTTCATTGGCTGTAAAGCGCTTTGGGACGTCCGGCGGTCGTGAACGGCGCTATAGAAATGCAAGTCTTTTTTCTTCAAAAATTACAGCTAATGCACGGAACAAAATACAATAAAAAAATTTAAAATCCTACGTTTAACTCAAACGCTGCAGTAATAAACTCCCTTTAAGACCCTCCTTGACATGCCAGGATGGGTGGATTCAGCACCAGGCAAGTACTTGCATCAGTTGAAAGGTTTGGATTTTCCTCCACTATCCCGGCCTAAATCTTGCAGGGTAGCAGCAGAAACCGCAGGGAAATCAAGCTGTACGGCCTAACACCATCTTCCAACCCTGACCTTGATTTTCCTCCACCCGGCCCTATCGGGACCACCACTGGCTGCCCCTTCCTTGCCCAGTGTTTGTAAACTCCGGCCTCATACACATTCCCCACTCCCTTGGCCCCACCATTGGCGGCCGTGCCTTATGCCGTCTAGGCCCTCAGCTCTGAAATTCCCCCCCCCCCCAACCTCTCTGCCTCTCTCATCTCTCCGCCTTTAAAACCCTCCTTAAAACCTCCCTCAAACTGACCAAGTTTTTAGTCACCAGACCTTGTAATGCCTCCTTCTTTGGCTTGGTGCCAATTTTTGCAGCACTGTGAAGCACTTTGGAACATTTTTACTATATTAAAGGCGCTATATAAATGCAAGTTGTTGTTGCAGCATCCACACCCCCTGGAGAAATTAATAAAATTTGTTGAACTGAACTTCAAACAACTTAATTAAATGAAATATAACATATCTTTTAAAGCATTACACTGAATGTGCCTTAGTTTTCTTAATGCCTCATATACTTTTTGGTTTATTATAATTCAATGAAAAAGAAATATCTACACTGACTTTATGGTAAGCATTCTACAACACTGGCTCAGCTCAAATGTCCTCTTAGTATCTCTCCGACCTGTTACCAAAAAATAGATCGTTGTCAATTTCTGTCTGATTACGCTCCTGTGCAGCACCATGGGACGTTCCGCTACGTTAAAGGCGCTCTATTAAAGCAAGTTGTTGTACCTGCTTCTTCGTGACCCTGCGGCCCCTTTAAGAGTCCACCCGCCTCCTGGGTGCTGCGTCGGTGATCCCACTGCAGTACCGCCTCGATTTCACAGTCTTGCTGGGGGAGGGTCCCACCTGCAGCTCGCCGCGAATGTCTAAATGACCGCAACCCAGGAAAATGGGCTGGGCCAAGACGGGGTCCATCCGGGGTGTTGGGCAAAAGTCCCACCTTGACCATAGAAACATAGAAAAATAGGAGCAGGAGTAGGCCATTCGGCCCTTCGAGCCTGCTCCGCCATTCAATATGATCATGGCTGATCCTCTATCTCAATACCATATTTCCGGTCTCTCCCCATACCCCTTGATGCCTTTTGTGTCTAGAAATCTATCTCCTTCTTAAATATATTCAGTGACTTGGCCTCCACAGCCTTCTGTGGTAGAGAATTCCACAGGTTCACCACCCTCTCAGTGAAGAAATTTCTCCTCATCTCAGTCCTAAATGTCCTACCCCGTATCCTGAGACTGGGACCCCTCGTTCTAGACCCCCCCACCGCAGCCAGGGGAAACATCCTCCCTGCATCCAGTCTGACCATGTAGGAGCGGTGAAAGGAACGTCCAGCCCAAAGCCTCTAATGAGGCTTCGGTGGTGCCTGCAGTCCATCCTGTCCCACAGCCGCAAAGGTCTTTGCTGCAAAATGTGGTCGAGCTTTTCCCACAACACAGAGGTCTGTATGCCTGATTCTCTGAATCATTGCAGCCCTCAGGGAGTTTCTGTACTGGGGTCGAAGCCTTAGAAAATTTACCTTATGGAGTCCAGGCTGTCTTGATGCCAAGTTGTCTTAGTGAGCGTTTCTTTAAGAAATGTCATTATTCTTATCAAGCTTGTCTTGTCACCATTCAGAATCCGACATAAGAGTTACACTTACAATTTTTATCAGACAATCAGAGTAAATCTGCACGACTTAAAAGTTTGCCAACACCACAAGCAACTACATCGACGTTGACAACACTGGATATTCTTTTCGCTATGTGTTAATAGCTTTTAACAATCTGCAAAACACACTTGCATTAAACAGCCATCTGTTTTGCAGGGTGTGCTTGCTGTGCCTGGTGTAATTTTTTTTCTACGGGTAAGGGAGACAAGGTGGTTGTGATGTGTGTGAGTTAGTATTGAACCTCTCGCTCTGGTACATTCGGCCTCGATTTCTGAGACTCTGCTGGGTGGCGGCAGGGGCAGTTTGGAAACTCGAGCCTTCCTCAAACTAACTAGCTACACTTTTTGTATCGCTGCTGGTTTTTGGGACAGGAGTGATTTGACAAAAAAAATGGCCTAGGTTCGTGGGGACCACTTCCTTAGTCTTTCAAATCTTAAGGAAGAACCTAAAGGAAAAGAAATAGAGCAAGGTTTACATTGCATGCCCCAGACAATGGCTCCCGAGACAGGTGAGATCAGAAGGCTTTTAAGTGCATCGTGCAACTAATTTGCAAATGAAAGAAAGAAAGACTTGTGTTTCTGTAGCGCCTTTCACAACCATAGGACGTCCCAAAGCACTTTACAGCCAATGAAGCACTTTTGAAATGTAGTCAGTGCTGTAATGTAAGAAATGTAGCCCTGCTTTGAGGATTTAGAAAGGGAGTGTTTGAAGGATCATTATAAATGGAGAAGACTTTTCTTCTTCTTCTTCGGCAGTCCCTCGGAACCGAGGATGACTTGCTTCCGCACTAAAAATGAGTTCTCATGTGACTGGTGAGTCCAATACGGGACCTGCAGTCTCTGTCACAGGTGGGGCAGATGGTGGTTGAAGGGGCGGGTGTGTGGGGTGATTGGGTTGACGTGCGCACCTTCCACTGTTTGCGCTTGGCTTCCGCTTGCTCCCGGCGAAGAGACTCGAGGTGTTCGGCACCTTACTGGATGCTTCTCCTCCATTTTGTGCGGTCTTGGGCCAGGGATTCCCAGGTGTCGGTGGGGTTGTTGCACTTTTTCAAGGAGCTCTGACACGGCAAGAGAGCCCCAGAAGAAGACTTACTAGATTATTGGAACACATCTCCAAACTCGCCCTCATCAATGCCCTCTACAGGTTTGTGGCTAACACCTCCTCAGAACCTGGTAGCTGCTCTAGGACATCAGGCCCACCTCCTGTCCTGGTTCTCTCCCAGTGGTTACGACCCCTGGCCTCTAAGCAGAACACATTCATGAAGATGTTAGCAAGTGCCTGAGCAAGCAGAGCTGCACTTCCTCCAGCAACGCCTCCAGCGAGTTGTTTTGTTACTGAAGGCCGGAGCCTTTGCTACTGCTCTAATGCCAGCAGAACAACTGCAGGCAACTCCCCTGACATGAATCAGTCATTCATGAAAGAAAGACTTAAGAAATAATACTGAGCGGACTGCTGGTGGCGCTGTCCAGGGAGAGTATAAATACTCGGGCACGGGCCCAGCTTGCGCAGGACATTCTTAACAGGAACTAGTGAAGCACACAACTAGACCTCCATGTTGTAAATCAGTTGATTAAAGCTTTGTTTAATGCTTAGACCAAGTGCCTAGTAGTTTTCTTACGTCATCCCCTTTAAAGGTGATCAGCGGCCCTTTAACGACTGCTAGCATGGGAAATTTACTGACGTACAGTTTCCAGGTTTGACTCCCTGTGCACGTTTTCTGCGCACAGGGAGTCTAATCAATGGAGGACGCGCAGCCTGCCTCACCAAAATGCAGTGAAGCCAGCCCTCCCTGCTACCAGAGCAGGGACATCCATGCCGTGGGTGAGCACAACCCCAATTCCGCCAGAGTCGTAGACCTGGGGCTTTGGTATCATCACAGCAGGAGAAAACTAAAGAGATCATAGAATGATACAGCACAGAAGGAGGCCATTCGGCCCATCGTGCCTGTGCCGGCTCTTTGAAAGAGCTCTCCAATTAGTCCCACTCCCCCCTGCTCTTTCCCCGTAGCCCAGCAAATTTTCCCCCCTTCAAGTATTTATCCAATTCCCTTTTGAAAGTTACTATTGAATCTGCTTCCACCGCCCTTTCAGGCAGCGCATTCCAGATCACAACAACTCGCTGTGTAAAAAAATCCTCATCATCTTCTGTGGGTTTTTTTTGCCAATTATCTTCAATCTGTGTCCTCTGGTTACTGACCCTCCTGCCAGTGGAAACAGTTTCTCCTTATTTACTCTATTAAAACCCTGTGTGATTTTGAACACCTCTATTAAATCTCCTCTGAACCTTCCGTGCTTCAAGGAGAACAACCCCAGCTTCTCTTAGATCTCAGATCCTTAATGTACCTAGAATCAGAGAAATTTACAGCACAGAAGGAGGCCATTCGGTCAACCGTGTCTGTGCTGGCCGAGCTGGCCAGCCTAATCCCACTTTCCAGCTCTTGGTCCGTAGCCCTGGAGGTTACGGCACTTCAAGTGCATATCCAAGTACTTTTTAAATGTGATGAGGGTTCCTGCCTCTACCACCCTTTCAGGCAGTGAGTTCCAGACCCCCACCACCTTCTGGGTGAAAAAAGGTCTCCTCAACTCCCTTCTAATCCTTCTACCAAATAAATCTATGCCCCCGGTTGTCGACCCCTCTGCTAGATCCTTCCTATCCACTCTATCTCAGCCCCTCCATTTTATACACCTCAATTAGGTCTCCCCTCAGCCTCTGTTCCAAAGAAACACACACACACACACACTCTCTCCCAAGAACAGTCTCTTCCTCGACAGCCCTTAGCCTCCCAACGTGAAGGGATAGGAGGCCTCGGTTTCCTGGCTATACCAATGCACTGGAACGCTTTACATCATTCCAATGTTGTTCAGTACTGTACCTCTCGCAATCTCTCCGCATACTTGTCCGCTGCTTCCTCCACAGAGAGTGTGGGGTTAATCGCGACCACATGATTATTAGGAATGGAGATCTTGGAGAATAGATGTTTCTGAAAGCGGTAATGCAGTGGTTAAATGTGACAGATACCGGTTCAGCCAGGTGTGGGACAGCAGGTTACAACATAATATAAGAATGGAACATTCCGAAAACTTACCTGAGTAATTATTGACAACATAAAAAGACGTGGGTAAAAAGTTAAGACTTGTTCCAGAGTTTATTGAATGGTGCAATAATCCCAGTTAGGCTGGAGAATTTTGACTGCACCTTGTAGAAAGCTTTACTTTGGCTAATCTTGATTGCCCATCGCTGCTGTTGCTGATGCTCTTTTCTTGCCCATTGGATAATTATATGGAGGCATCAATGTTGCTTAAAATAGTTTTGTAGCGTACACCTGATTGACTAATGAGAATTATTCACTAATTTATTCTATTTGCATAGGACAGGCTAAATCAGTTGTCAAACTAGTCTTCCACCACTAGGATGGGCCTTTGGGGGAAAAATTGGGTTGCCATGCACCTCCCGTTAGCGTCCCAAGGGGGCGCTAACGGAACGCAAAGCAACTAGTGCCCAGGCGCGGTGCCTCTAACGCCTCCCGTGAAATTCAGTGGGAGGTTAGCGGTAGCCGGTAGCGCCCTGCGGTGCTGCGCCTTCGGTGATGACGTCATCGCCGTGCGTAGCGCCCCGGCCGCAAACTTGGATCACGCCCCCTGACCTACCGCTGGATGCTACCGTCATGGTGCCGTGTTTATGGCCGGGGCAGCGCAAATTAAATGGCTCCTCTTGAGTGCCGGGCTCTTTTGCCAGCATCCCGCTCCCCGGTGGTCCAACAGGGCCCCGGTGCACACAGCACTAGGCCCCTCCCCTTTAATCAGGGGAGGGAGGCCTGCAGTACCGCGGCGCTACGTGCCGGCGCGTGTGGCGCTGCTGCACATAGCACCGCGATATTCAATGGGAGCGCCCCAAGAGGGAGGGGGAGCGCTTCCAGTAGCGCCCCGCCTCCTGCTTGGGGCGCTACCATTCAATTTCGGGTGCAGGGGCGCTAGAAGTAACACCCTGGTGAATCTACGTTAGACTCTCAGGATGGACATCTCCTCTGTCTCAAAATCAGCTTGAACTATCCGATTTCTAGCAAGTCAGCTCACAGGATACGCCTTTAAGTAAGCCTGTCAGAAAGGTCAGAAGGATAGCTGATATGGGAAATGGCGCACTGGGGTGTGTCTGTCTTAGACCAGGGTCAAGGCATGTCATTTGAGGCCGAGTACAGGAAAATTTATTCTGCAGCTGACATACTTTACTTGTCATGGGAGTGCTTCAAACTGACACTGTGCCAAAAGTGGAAAAGTTAATGGCTGCCCAGCACTGACATCTCTCGCTTTGATAAAGACAAAGGTCACCAAAAATAAATAAATAAATAAACAGTGGAATTCTGTTGCTGGGCTGAGAATTCTATTTGTCCATTATTCTATTGTCAGCTGTAGCTCAGTGGGTAGCACTCTTGTCTTTGAGTTAGAAGGTAGTGGGTTCAGAGTCCCACTCCACGAAACTTGAGCACAAAAATCTAGGACTGACACTCCAGTGCAGTGCTGAGGGAGTGCTACACTGTTGGAGGTGCCGCCTTTCGGACTGGGGCCCCATCTGCTCTCTCAGTTGGACGTAAAAGATCCCACGGCACTATTTTGAAGAAGAGCAGGGGCGTTCTCCCCGGTGTCCCGGCCAATATTTATTCCTCAATCAACATCACTAAAACAGATTATCTGGTCATTATCACATTGCAGTTTGTGGGATCTTGTTGTGTGCAAGTTGGCTGCCGCTTTTCCTACATTACAACAGTGACTCCACTTCAAATAAAATACTTAATTGGCTGTAAAGTGCTGATGGTCCGGTGGTCATGAAAGGCACTGTATAAATGCAAGTCTTTCTATTATGTGTAGTTATGACCCAAATATTGAAGCGAAGAGCCTTGGGACATTTTATTACATTAAAGCATTAAAGGCGCTATATAAATACAAGTTGTTGTTGCTCTTTTTTTGTGTGTTTTTTTTTGCTGATGTTTAGTCATCAATTGAAAGCCTCTTTGCAATAATGATTTTAGACACCTGAATCATCAGTTTCTTTATCTCTATGAATTACTGCAGGGTAACAGTGCCTATATACTATTCGCAAAATGGCACCTCCAATCTAAACTAAAATAACAACAGAAAATGCTGGAAAAACTCAGCAGGCCAGGCAACATCCGTGGAGAGAGAAACAGCACCAACGTTTCAGGTCGAAACCCTTCGACAGGACTGAAAAAACACAGGAAATGAAACAGATTAAAAAGCAAGTTTGGGGGCTGGGAAATGGGGATGAGAGAACAAAAGAGAAGTGAAGAGACATTAAGAGGTATTCAAAACCAGACGAGACGGTGATAGAAATAGTAAAGAGTCAAAAGACGGCTCTAGATGGAGTGTGAAATGCGCTGGCAGAAGGAGAGACAGCTGACATGTGGGAGAGAAAACAAAAAGGGGGGAAGGGCACAAAAGAAAGGTGTGGATAAAAATTATATTAAAAAATGTAAATGGGGCCGAGGTTATGATCTGAAATTGTTGAACTCGATATTGAGTCCGGAAGGCTGTAAAGTGCCTAATCGGAAGATGAGGTGCTGTTCCTCGAGCTTACACTGGGTTTCTGTGGAACAATGCAAGAGCCCGAGGACGGTGAGGTCTGAGTGGGAATGGGGCGGTGAATTGAAATGACAGGCGACCGGAAGCTCGGGGTCACCCTTACGGACTGAACGGAGGTGTTCCGCAAAGCGGTCACCCAACCTGCGTTTGGTCTCCCCAGCGTAGAGGAGACCAGTCTAAACTACCTCGAAACAAGGACTTATGGAGCAAGAGGTTGAACTCGTCATGAAGGAGATGCTGAGGGGGTTTGGTCTTCATCTTCAGGGTCAGAACGAGTCCACCAAACCCCAGGACTAGAAGAGAGTCTGAGGAGAAGTGGTTGAGTCGTCAAACATAAACCTCTCTCGATAAAAGAAGCTGGCAGGATGTTGGTAAACAAGTGATTGCCTTCAAGAAGATTCTCAAGGCAGAGATGGTGTTCATTTGTCAGACTAGGGGAGGCATTGAAGGAGAACATCTCACCCTGAAATCCTTGATTTTTGCCGAGGAAAACAAATGTTGGCGCACCTCCCTGCTTTGTTTCCATGGAGGGGGGTGATGGATATGACACTGATAATATCCGCACTGACTCTGGTAAGTGTCTCTCAGTCTACTTAGAGAGATAGACATGTAACAAAAGCGTTGTGTCAATAATATACATAAACATAAGATATAATATAGTGGGATTTGCTCTGTCTTTTATTTATAACACAAATTATACATGTGAACCTACAGACTGTGTTAATGACACACAGCAAGCACAGAAACTCTTTTCCTAGTATCTATTCCTTACTCTTGTTTCTGTTCAATAACAAGCTTAGAGGAGTCTGCGCGCAGATCAAATAGGTCTAATATTCATTAGGTCTCGTCCATAATATCAGGAAAAGTACACACATTACGGAATAGACTTCCAGAGTAGTGTAGCTGAAAACCCTGGAAACAATTGGATGCTTCAATGGGGGGAGACTTTAGGATCCTTCTGGACGGATGAATTAAGATGGGCTGAAAGGCCTTTATCAACCTTGTGATCTTGTGATAACTGGTTCAATTGGTAATTTGATAATTGTGCAGTAGCAAATTCCGTCTTTGACTAACCAACTGGAAAAAAAAACGCGACCTTATGCCAATTCCAGCGAAAAAAAAGGTTAAGCTGCAATAAACATACCTAATAGTTCTGTTAACTGAGATTCATTTGAACTAGATCTGGAAGAGGAGTGGTCAGAGAGATCGATAAAACACAGATGAGCAAGTGGTGATTGTTGGCAAAGCAACAGAAGGAAGTCAGGTTGTTTGAGGCAAGAAGAATTCAGTTCAAGAAGTTGCAAGCTATACTGATGCAAGGAACACGTACTGGATTTGGAGATATGGAAAACTGCTGCCATCAGAAGAAATGACAGCGAGCAGAAGATGGGCTGGAGCTGCTGCTGAAAAGGTATGGAATATTTAACAAAGAATAGGCATTAGGATAGGTGGGGCTAATGGCATTAATTAGTAAGGAATAAACTAGCTAAAGCGTGGATTTAACAGCAAAAGAGATAACATTTTAGGAATGGAACTAATACGGGCAGCAGAGTAATAACTGTCAGGTTCCATCAGCCAGCAGCTCACCGTGAATAGGTAGCCAGTCAGCAAGGAAGAGAGACTGCAATGAATCCTAAAATGATAGCCATGGGGCATTTCAACATCCCAGAGGTAAAGTGTACAGATTGCGGTCGAGTGGAAGGACAGGATGAAAGTGAAAACAGATTAATTAGATGCAGTGAGTGACTGCTTCTTAACAAAAATATGCGAAGCGGGGTCTGAGGCTGGATGCTATATTAGGTTAGTGTTGAACAGCCGACCAGAAATGATTAATAACCTGGAAGTGCACAAGCACTTGAGTACAAGTGATTACTGCATAGTTAAATTTGTTGTAATGTAGGCTAAGGCCAAAAATAATAATTACAGACCTGCAAGAATTTAGAAGATCAACTTCTGGGATTATGAGAAAACATCTTGGGAGGACTAAGTTGAGGGCAGGAAATACAATGACAAAAACCTGAATTTTTTTAAAGAGTGCTTAAAAGGAGCAATTTTCCTGTTTGTTACCGCAGGCAGAGAGTCTCACCTGCTCGTAGTGTACATCAGAAATTCAGGTGGCACTGCCCACGATTTTCCAACCATTTAAAATAATGCAGCACAAAGAGGTGTGTAAACAAAATATACTGCTGGGAAAGAAAAAAAAGGGGAGCGGGGAAAGCACAGAGCACAGGAATACAGAAATTGAAAACAATCAAAAGGATTGTTTTAAAAAAAACTCAAGAAGCAATTAGGACTCGGAGTCAGATTTGAAAATAAATAACCCGAGCTTTAGAGGACATTTAGAAAGGAAGATTGTTGACAGCGGCAAAAAGGAATCAAAAGAATTTGTTTCAGCGATGTATGGAGGTAGAGGAGTGTAAATTACCAGAGAGGTTCTTTAAGGCACGTTGGGTAGAAATATTATAGGGAATCAGGAAATGGCAGATGTGTTAAATGAATTCTTCGCAAATTCCATCTCCCAGTCAAAATGGCTCAGGAATCTACAACATATGTTGAGGTCAGTAAAGCATGTATTATGAAGAAACTGGAAGCATTAAAGGGCAGATATTTGGACTGCAGGTAATTTTACTGCCCAATTACTGCTGGGGAAAAAATTCACTTTAGGCAGTAGGGGTACTTTGAGCGGGGATGATGGCAGGCTGCATATTCCAATAGAGTTTAACACAGGAGTAGATGTTTGCGGTCAGTGAGTCAAAAAAATTGCAGTTTAGCTCATTATTGGGGCGAATCCAATTATCTTAATAAGTCTGCACGTTCTGATATTCAAACATCCATGCTACCAGTGACACAGGTCACAGCTGTACCAGACTTTAGTACATGACAGAATTTTCAATACAAGTGTTTAACCATTCAAGCACCGCGGCGTGTTTACAGATTGTCAGCAGACGGGATTTTTGTGTCACGGATTGGCATGTATGATGCAACCATGTTGCTCACGGGAGTTTTGGCTGTCGATTAGCTGAAATTCCAGACTTTAAAACTGGTTTTCAGAAAAAGAAAACACTTTTTGTTTTAATTGTTCTCAAAATGGGCAGTGGGAGCACGGAGGTAAATGAATAAATGTACATTAAGAACATAAGAAAAGTCAAGGTTGGGAGAAGATTATCCAATCCATCCAAGGTCAAACTCTCTAGTACATTAAGGGAGAAAAATTCAGTTGTTTGCGCCTTAAGAGGGTGCCAATTAGGGCGCAAAGCAACTAGCGCCTGGGTGCGGCGATTTTGTGGCGCTCGCGAAATTAACTAGACATTTTGCGGTGGCGCTAAACACTTCCGCCACGATCTCCTGCGCCGGCAGATTGTGACGTCATTCGAGTGCGCAACGCCCCGTTAGTGCCCCGGACCGGATATTGAGTGGTGCCCCCTGCCTTACCGCCTGCCGCTAGCAACGGCAGGTTGAGGGGAGCGTTATGCTGTCAGAAAGGGACTGGGGGAGCGCTATTTAAAGGCGTCCTTTTTTTGTCGGTGACATTTTTGCACCACGCAGTCTGAGAGAGAGAGAGAGAGAGAGATTTCTGGAGAGATTCAACGCTGTGTGAAGGAGTTTTGAGTACTGAGCAGCACTTTGCAGGTTTATTTTGATTTGCCCTTCCTTGCTTCGCCAGCGCTCTGAGTTAGCGTCTCACTCCTCGGTGTTTGCGCCTTAAGACAGGTGTGAAGCACCTGATTTAGCACTCCAATCACCTCCAGGGGCGATAAAAGCCAAGTTTGCTGTCGGAGGCGATAATTAGCGCCAGGCGCTGAACTTTGCGCACGGCCGATAACGGCGCCCCAAACGGGGCGATACTGAATTTTTCCCCCTAACTCTCTCATTATGGCTGTGAGAACAATTAAGCATTTTGTGTGTATAGTATCTGGGTATTGGCTTCTTTCTGTCTGTCACGCTACATATGGTGCAAACAGTAGAGTATAATTCGTGCTCTCCAATGAAATGAGAAATTTGCATTTTTTTACTTTTTAAATGAATACAGGTGCACTATCCCTTATCCGAAA
Source organism: Somniosus microcephalus (assembly GCF_052327205.1). Classification (NCBI taxonomy): domain Eukaryota; kingdom Metazoa; phylum Chordata; class Chondrichthyes; order Squaliformes; family Somniosidae; genus Somniosus; species Somniosus microcephalus. Next base: position 15,158,734 of record NC_141010.1, read on the forward strand.
CCCTTGGGGCCAGATGTGTTTTGGAATTCGGAATTTTTCGGATTTCAGAACGGATAATAATGCTTATAAATGGACAAGAGGCAGCCGTCGGGTTTACCCTACAACTACACCACTAGTGATGGATGCAAACCTGGCTAGGTAACCAGATTACTATAAAGAAATAGTTAACAGCAATGTTTCCTCAAAGTTGCACACGGCCACGCAGTAATCTGCAAACTCCCGTGCAAGCTACTCAAGCTTTTACACTGGAAATACCGAGAGACGCTCCACGAAAAAACTTTCGGTTTTCAGAGCTTTTCGAATTTCAGAATTGCGGATAAGGGATAGTTGACCTGTATTGTGAAAGCCCAATATTATTTAAATATTTATCCCTCAACCAACATCACTAAAAAGCAGATTATCTGATCATTATCTCATTGCTGTCTGTGGGAGCTTGCTGTGCGCAAATTGGCTGCTGCGTTTCTATTACAACACTGACTACAATTCAAAAGTATCTCATTGGCTGTAGAGCGCTCTGGGATGTCCCGAGGTCGTGCAAAGCCCTATATAAATGCAATTGCTTTCTCTATCTTTCTCTGGTTTACGGGTGGTTTGAGGACAACTTGATTGTCAGGTTAATGTTTGAGGAGCGCCACCCACCTCATATAATGGGCGAACCGTGCTAACACGAATGGGCCCAACAGAAGCGGTGGGGACCGTGCCCAGATATTGGGCGGGTGAAGACATACTCCAAGTCATAAGGAGCAATGGCTCCACTTACAAGAGTGGTGCGAGATGTTGAATCAGAGGAGAATATTTAAAGTAAAAGGCCGCGTTGCCCCGTTGCCCGCTTCTCCCGTGTAAATGTGTAGATCGTAATGTCAATCGGCGCGCAATGCCTGACGTGATGCGCGACCGTGATTTTGGACATCGTCGAATGCCACAGCCTGAAGCAGCACGTTCGGCGCTGGGCTGTGTGCTGAAATCATTCTGATCAGCAGGCAGCATCAAAATAATCTGCTGCCTACAACTTGTAAACGGAACGCGAGCAAATCGCGCCCCGCGGTCCAACCGCCCTTTTTCAGGCCTTACCGAATTTCTTGGCCAAAGATTCCAAAACCTAAAAGAGTCAACCAACTCTGTTCTGATTAACTATAATGTTTCTGATTTATTATCTAGATTCCAAACTTTTACTGCTCTTTGATTTTATTAAATTTTTCCTGATCGAAATTCATTTTCTACTCATTTCCATTTCTGTCCTCTGGTCTTACCTTTGTGGCTTACTTTGAAATAGTAATCTGGATTTATCTTATTAAACCGTACAATATTTTTATATATCTGTATGAAATCTCCCTTCGACCACCTTTTTTCTAGACTGTAAAGTATAGGTTTCTCTAAAGCATTGCTGTACTGGAACAACACATAATCAGGAGTGGCACCCAGGCACTGTTGAAGAACAAAGCTAACGGGGCCAATTTTCATTTGGTAAAATTGGTGTTAATGGGGTAGTAAGGGTCTACAAGTGGGGCTGGTAGCCTTCCCACCCTGATAACTGCGACGCTCGGCCTAATGTGATGGACAGGGCCAAAAACACCTGCCTGTTTCAGGCGGTAGGCCTCTTTTAATTTGCAAATTGGGTTCAATGATGTACATAGGACCACGACTGCCATTTTAAGATTGAACTGGTTGGCACGTGCCATGCTCTGATCAGATCCACGAGTAATAGAGCCGAAGAGGCTTAGAAAAGTTTCGTTTGAAATTCATTTTGAGAGGCTTGGAGCAGTAAGAATGTTCCTCCAGGCTCCACAAAAGTACTGCGGGCTGTGTCCGGCCCGGGCTTGCGTCCTGCACCTCAGCTCTCCACCTCCCCCCCCACACCGCCCTTTCCAGGACCCAAAGGCAGCTGTCGGTGGCGTCCTAGCCGTGGGCCAAAGCTGGTGAGCTGCCTCAGCATATCCGCACCCCCCCCCCCACACCCTTTGGCGTCTGTGGCTCGCCGGTCCTAATCAAACGAGACCCGTGTCTCAAAATCACGAGGGCCTCTTCACTGTGGGTAAAGGTGACACACTCTGCCCATTGGCCGCCCAAATGTCAAAATCGACCCCAAGATAACTAGAGCACGTTGTGCACTGACAAAAGTCCTGTGTTCTTTGCGTCAGCCTTGAGCCAGAGAGTCCCCCTTCATTACAGCACAGCACAGCCACACATTACGTAGGAGATCAGCACACAGGCAAATCCTGTACCATGTCATGGGCCAGCGAGCTGATGTTACAAGTTTCAGAGATAGTTAACTGTATCCAGACGGTAGATATAATGGAAAGCGGGCCTTGCTGTCACGTATTTCTTATGAGTAGAATAGATTTTAGGATTCTATTCCTCACCATATATTTCCTGATCATTACGATCATGTTACATAGAAACGTAGAAGATAGGAGCAGGAGTAGGCCATTCGGCCCCTCGAGCCTGCTCCGCCATTCAATGCGATCATGGCTGATCATCCAAATTCAGTATCCTGTCCCTGCTTTCTTCCCATATCTCTTGATCCCCTTAGCCTTAAGAAATATATCTAACTCCTTCTTGAATATATTTAATGAATTGGCCTCAACTGTCTTCTGTGGTAGAGAATTCCACAGGTTCACCACTCTCTGGGTGAAGAAATTCCTCCTCATCTCTGTCCTAAATGGCTTACCCCTTATCCTTAGACTGTGACCCCTGGTTCTGGACTCCCCCACCATCGGAAACAGCCTTCCTGCATCTAGTCTCTCTAGTCCTGTTAGAATTTTATAAGTTTCAATGAGATCCCCTCTCATTCTTCTAAACTCTAGCGAATATAAGCCTAATCGACCCAATCTCTCTTCATACGTCATTCCTGCCATCCCAGGTATCAGTCCAGTGAATCTTCGCTGCACTCCCTCCATGGCAAGAAGATCCTTCCTCAGATAAGGTGACTAAAACTGCACACAATACTCAAGGTGTGGTCTCACCAAGGTCCTGTACAACTGCAGCAAGACATCCTTGCTCCTGTACTCGAATCCTCTGGCTATGAAGGCCATCATACCATTTGCCTTCTTAACCGCCTGCTGCACCTGCATGCTCACCTTCAGCGACTGGTGCACAGTGTTAAACCCCCATGACCCCAAATCTCTTTCCCTGTCAGAAGTACTCAGTGAAGTAACATGTTCTATGGGGGAGGGGGGATTCCCAGAAAACAGGGTAAAGTTACTAGTTAAAGAGATATCAATAAAAGAGACTGAACCACTGAAAGATCCTTGAAGTTCTAAGACAAGGTAAGAACACTAGACTATGTGCTACCATGTAGCTGGCCCTCAATCCTTTGGTGAATGGGAGTTATGTCCTATTTCACCTCTCCCACTTTCCCATTTATGAGAGCGATAAGGGCATTTCTCAACAAACCTTTAATTGATCGCATTGACATCGGACCATCGGTTTGACCCATCGCAGCCCTGTGCGCCACTCCTCGCCAACCACTGCGCACTCGGTGTGTTCATAACTAACATTTCATAGCGATAATATTTGCAGTACAGGAAGTTGAATCGTCAAGGGTGAAATTCTTGTGCAGCCTATTAAACTTCTATGAAACTTTTTTTTAGTGCCCCATTTTAATTGCATTAGGCGGAGCATCTTGTAAAAGGAAATGAACAAGTTAGCAGCATCACAAATTTTACAAAGTACAGGTTCCTCGAAAAGATTGAAAGAAAATAATGCACGGATTGGAGATAGCAAAATAAAATGGTGAAAGCGAGAAATAGAATTGCACTTTGAAGTGTCTAAACTTTAATTGCTGCTGAAAACAATGTGTTGAGCTATGAAACAGATTTTTTTGAAACACTGAAAAATTTTGGTGAATGATTAGTAATGAGCTTCATCTGTGCCTCTTAAAATTTATGAAGGTTTGTCAGCCATCTTGGATAGAGCCTTTTAACGTTGCATGGCTTTAGAGGGTGAATTTTAAATGTGATTGATTCTCTGAGCCAGTTTACTACGTTCTTCCAGTAAATTATAAACAGGTGAAGAAACACATGAAATGTTTTGCTAAGACATGCAGGCCAACTTTACCCCTGCATGCAGGCCCACAGGGAAAATGATGTTAGAAGCCAACTGCACTAGGCCTACAGGCCCTCAGAGAGATGTGATTGAACCACAGTGAACACAAGCCAAGCTGCAAACATCTGGCCTGCATTTACTACCTCTGACCTTGACTCAATACGCACACTCTCTTTGGTCATGGTCCCTTTTCTCTTGACTTCAAAGTGGGCTCCTCCCAGGAACAGGCTGTCTCATGCTGCCTTTGAAGTTTACAGCCTAACCTTTATCTAATTCCCATATCCATCTTTAGATGGAAAAATGGCCCGGAGATATCCTAATGATATCCCAAATTTCCCAAATGGTTTGAAATGCCTTTTCGCGACCTCCTCTGCGCTGTGCTCTGGAAGTGTACTAGTTTCCAACCCGTCATTCAATGATAAAAACATATGAATCTAATAAAATGGGTCTGTACGTTAATTTGAGAGAGGCAGCAGACTCTGGTATGAGAGCTAATGGTCTGTTTACAGTAGTTATGCTGGCACGATTAGTTGACTTTGTTATAAAATGTATCAAAAGCACAGTATGAATAATAAAGATGTGACATAACCGCAGGCTCAATGGACTAAACATAGGAAAAACCACCCCCTCAACATGATATAGACCACAGGCCAGCAGAAAGGATATGATTTCAAATGTACATGCTACCCTTGATGGTGTAATAGTACATCAGTCTCATGTTTTATAGACTTTCTTGAGATAAATGTTAACTCATTAGCAACAAAATATGCTATTTATCAACAACTTATGTTGCTTGTTCTGGAATGGAAAGATGCCAAAGACATGGATTTGGGGAGTAACAAGTGACATGGGTGTGCGGCCCACATGCCAGCCAATTGTGTATCAGTTAAAGCTACGCTTCACAATTCTACAATTGTGGGCTCAGAACGCAGCACTGCCTATTCTGCCAGCCTGCCTGTCTCACTTTATTTTCCCCCCAAACCTCAAGTACGCTACCAGTTGAGAGCCACATGACAATAGTTCATATTGTAGCAGAGTAAGAGGCGACTTGATTGAAACATATAAGATCCTGAGGAGTCTGGACAGGGTGGATGTGGAGAGGATGTTTCCTCTTGTGGGAGAATCTAGAACTAGGGGTCACTGTTTAAAAATAAGGGGTCGCCCATTTAAGACAGAGATGAGGAGAATTTTCTTCTCACAGAGGGTGGTGAGTCTTTGGAACTCTCTTCCTCAGAGGGCGGTGGAAGCAGAGTCTTTGAATATTTTTAAGGCAGAGGTAGATAGATTCTTGGTAAGCAAGGGGGTGAAAGGTTATCGGGGGTAGGCGGGAATGTGGAGTAATCGGGTCAGCCATGATCTTATTGAATGGCGGAGCAGGCTCGAGCGGCCGAGTGGCCTACTCCTGCTCCTAATTCGTATGTTCGTATGCCAAAGTGCAAACTTTCCAGGTAGGCAGTGTGCCAGCTCAGAAGCATTAGTCTGACGACCAGATTGCTCAAGGGTTTGGAGCCCACAGTTCTAGGCTTGTGAAACAAGAGCTTTAGCTAATGCACAATTGGATGGCATTTTAATTCATTGGCCCAACACACTGATGTCAATTGCTGCACCCCCCAATCCATGGGCTGGGAAATTCCTTGAAGCTGCTCCTGCATTGCCGCCATTATGTTGCCGGAAGTGCAGTGAAAATCCCGCGCACGTACGTATCTTGCACATCTCCGATTCCCATCGCTCCACTCCTTGGCGGCCGTGCCTTCAGCTGCCTGGGCCCTAAGCTCTGGAATTCCCTCCCAAAAACTCTCCGCCTCCCTCTCCTCCTTTGAGACGCTCCTTAGAACCTACTTCTTTGGCCAAGCTTTTGGTCACCTGCCCTGATATCTCGTTATGTGCCTCGATGACAAGTATTTGTTTGATAACGCTCCTGTGAAGCGCCTTGGGATGTTTTACTGCATTAAAGGCACTATATAAATACAAGTTGTTGTTGGTGTACGGCGAAGTAACAATGGCGGAGTGGCAGCTTCGAGGAATTTCCTAGCCCATGTGTTTACCATCTTTCCAAGACCAGAACAAGCAGCATAGCTGGTGAATAACAGTTTATTCTATAGCTAATGAGTTCACATTTACCTCAAGAAAGTCTATAAAACATGATACTAATGTATTTTGTCATCAAGGATAGAGGGTGGTTGTCCGAAAAATCCTTCAAAGTACGACTAGGTCCCTTTAAACATTTCAACGTGACAACTTTGAGGACAATCAAACTGTGTCATTCGTGCATCTTAGACACAAAATTTGATGAATCTGCTGATAAGTAAAATGAAATGGGGACAATCAGAAAGAAAAGTAAATCACAAGGGAATGTTTTCAAAACCAAAACTGTGAAAGCACTAGAACTGGGCAGAGTAAAAAGTGACAAATAAAAACAAAAAATGCTGGAAACACTCAGCAGGTCAGGCAGCATCTGTGGAAAGAGAAACAGAGTTAACGTTTCAGCTCGATGACCTTTCCTCAGAAGTTAGTGACAGTTAGTACAGAGGCAGGGAAAGGGGGGTGAGGAGGAGGAAAGAACAAAAGGGAAGGTCTGTGATAGGATAGAAAGCAGAAGTGATAACAAGGTAACATTGGACATGAGAAGTACTGTATGTTAACCTTTTGACACTGAGGGGGAGATTCTCACAGGCTCCACTGGGCAGAAACAGGACAGTAATACTCTGAAAACCGTGGGGGAAACTTATCGCCCCATTTGTAAGCCCGCTCTGGCCAACGCCATCCTGAAACATAGAAGATAGGAGCAGGAGTAGGCCATTCGGCCCCTCGAGCCTGCTCCGCCATTCAATGAGATCATGGCTGATCATCCTAACTCAGTACAGTACCCTGTCCCTGCCTTCTCCCCATATCCCTTGATCCCTTTAGCCTTAAGAAATCTATCTAACTCCTTCTTGAATATATTTAATGAACTGGCCTCCACCGCCCTTTGTGGTAGAGAATTCCACAGGTTCACCACTCTCTGGGTGAAGAAATTCCTCCTCATCTCTGTCCTAAATGCCTTACCCCTTATCCTTAGGCTGTGACCCCTGGTTCTGGACTCCCCCGCCATCGGGAACATCCTTCCTGCATCTAGTCTGCCCAGTCCTGTCAGAATTTTATAAGTTTCAATTAGATCACCTCTCATTCTTCTAAACTCCAGCGAGTACAAGCCCAATCGACCCATTCTCTCCTCATACGTCATTCCTGCCATCCCAGGTATCAGTCTGGTGAATCTTCGCTGCACTCCCTCCATGGCAAGAACATCCTTCCTCAAATAGGGCGACCAAAACTGCACACAATACTCAAGGCCCTGTAACTGCAGCAAGACATCCTTGTTCCTGTACTCGAACCCTTTCGCTATGAAGGCCAACATACCAATTGCCTTCTTAACTGCCTGCTGCACCTGCATACTTACCTTCAGCGGCTGGTGCACAAGGACACCCAGGTCTCATTGCACTTCCCCTTTTCCCAATCTGTTACCATTCAGATAATAATCTGCCTTCCTGTTTTTGCCACCAAAGTGGATAACTACACATTTATCCACATTATACTGCATCTGCCCAATCACCCAACCTGTCCAAATCATACTGGAGTTTCTAGGCATCCTCCTCACAGCACACACGCCCACCCTGCTTTGTATCGTCTGCAAACTTGGAGATATTACATCTAGTTCCCTCGTCTAGATCATTAATATATATTGTGAATAGCTGGGGTCCTAGGACTGATCCCTGCGGTACTCCACTAGTCACTGCACGCCACTCGGAAAAAGACCCGTTTATTCCAACTCTTTGCTTCCTGTCTGCCAACCAGTTCTCTGGGGGCCTAATACTAGGCACCTGTAGCACCCGATTGTCTCAGACAGTCGGCCCTTCTAATATCCAAATCAGGGTCCTATGATGTACACAGGACTCCGATTACCATCTTTGGAGATGACTGGCAGAGCCTGCACGGTGCATGCCCAGTTTTACCCGGTGGCACAGCCAAGTAAGACCAAAATCGGTAAGTTTAAAATTACTTTTGCATGGGCCAGGGGGAAGAGAAATGCTCCTCCTGACGCCACAAGAATAACGTGGGCCGCTGCCTCTCTGGGATGCCTGATATGGCACCAGCCCAGAGTCGGCGAGATGCCCCCAGGTTTCGGAATGAACGGGCAGTGCCGGGTGGCCAGCTGGCAAAGCTCCGCCGATTGGCTACTCTACAGCTGAAATTGACCTCTGAATTGCTTTGGCATTTTTGAAGAACATGAGATCAGTTAACATCCAACACTGAAGTCACTGGAAATAAAAATCGGGAGAGATATAAAACCCGCTGCCAATTCGCTACCGCCGGTTTTACACCAACGCACAAAGTCTATCTCTTCTGCCGAGATGAATTTCAGCCGGTGGAAAAATAAAACATCTAACCAAGTGTAAATCATTGGCAAAATACCACCTCGACGCCAGAACCTGACCCGTGTGAAATGATGCTGTACAGACAAATAGGGCAGACTTTTGGAGAAAAGCTCTGATCTGGCTCAATGCATGTTTGTAATAAAAGTGTCTTCCAAGCCACAACAAAAAAAACATGTCCACTATTGCAGGTCATGGATGTGGTTAGATAGCACTGATGGAAAAGTCAACACACATTCCACAGTAGCTCCAGCAGCCGAGGACTGTCTAAGACGTATAAATAACTTGCGATGGAAATGCTCATCAAAAAAAAAAGCACTTTAACAAAAAAAGAGCTACAAGAGAATACACAAACATTCAATGCGCAAAGTCTTAATGTCGGCAAAGCCAAGGATGGATACAAAATTCTCCCTGTAACAGAGATACATTGTTTCACCAAGTCTCTAATCTCAGGTGTTACAATCTTAGTTATTATTGGTGCGCAAGGGCATGCAGGACCGCGTCTGCGCAACTTCCAGTTCGTTGGCAGCAGTCACCCTGGTTATCATTACAGGCCGTACAATAAGTGATGAAAGTAAAAAGGGCTTGCATTTATGAAGCATCTTTCATGTCCTCAAGACACCCAAAAGCACTTAAAAGCCAATGAATTATCTTTTTTTTTTGAAGTGTCATCGCTGTTTTGTACGCGACCACTTTGCAAACAGCAGTCAGATGGATGACCAGTTCTTGACCAGGGTCTTGACAAAGGGTTTGACCCGAAACGTTGACTCTATTTTCTCTCCACGGATGTTGCCTGGCCTGCTGAGTTTTTCCAGCATTTTCTGTTGTTAGATGGATGACCAGTTCCAACTGCTTTGGCGGTTCTGGTTGACAGATGAATTTAGGCCAGTAGAATTTCTTTGAAAAAAGGTCATGGGATTTTTCACGTCCACCTGAACAGGGCCTTGGTTTTAACATCTCATTTGGATGTTCATTGTGATTATATATTATGAAAGTCCTCAAAGTTGCTTTTCCGTAAGTTCTACACAATTTCGTGTTTAAAATTCTTTAACAAAAACGGTGACAAAGTTCTGCAGTGATGCATAGTTAAATGGAGGCGACAGGGGAATGAAGGAAAAGGAGGGGAGCACTTTTTATTCAAAGTACTCCTGTACCAATAAATCATAGACTGGCCATTAAATTACTTGATCCTTTCATACAATGTCAGTTTTATTGCAGGCATGGAGACGCCACAGACAGGGTACATTCCAGGGCATCTTCCTTGTAAAAATTGGGAGCTGGGGGGGGGCTGCTTCTTCTGAAGAGCGGCATTGGAACTGTGGAACCCCTGGCAGCCACGTAGACACTTGTACCTCTGCCGATAGCATGGTTTCAAAGGGCCCCATGGCTCCAGAGTGGCCACAAGCCTGCCCAAAGTCATAGACCCTGCTGTTGACTATGGAGATGCTCTGGGCTGCTCCCTGTCAACTATATCACAAGTGGCCTAGCAGTGAGGCAGACCCAGCACTAGTGTCTCTATATTGGCAATGAAAAATCAATAATGGTGAATCATTACCATAAAAGTATTTATATTCAATTTTATAAGTGGCTCTGATTGATGGATATGACACTTATTGCATTGTGTATTTCTACACAACCAAAAGTAAGTTTGCCAAACTTTTTCAAGAAAATGGTGCCTCTTTCAATTTGTCCATCCAATCAAATAGAAGAAAGCTCCAGTTCTTTTAATGGAAATGAATGGAAGATTCTCTGCTCGCGAGTTACGGTCTTGCTGGGTGTACGCAGCTTTTACAGTGTTACAAAATTAGTGTTGTGGAAGAGGCTGGTTCCTGAGCAGACCGCACTTTAAAACCTCACGTGCCTCTTGTAGTTTCCCCAATAACCAGTTTCTTACAAGTAGAATGTTATTTATAACAAGACTTTACTCTTATCCAGTGAATAAGTGACTCCTAGGAGAGATTAATTACCAGGCAGTAATCTAACACAGGTTCCAGATGACATCATAAACCAGTAGATCAAAGCTCAAGCAATCCCTAACGGCCACCTGAACAAGGAGATTTTCTTGGAATTACTGCAGAATATGTTATTTGTTACAATATATACTTTGCACTTCAAGAAATGATTTCATTTGATTTGCATCATTCATATGCCAACAGTTTCTATCTGTGGAAATGGCGAACCAGAGTCCCTCAGTGAACATGCTTTGCCTCACTTACTTCCTTGCCAGTATGGAGACATTTGGGCTGGGTCTCTCGCAATGCTAGGCCGCTCGTGATATAGTTGACAGGGAGCGGCCCAGAGCATCCCCGTAGTCAACAGCAACGGCTACAGCTTCAGACATGGGGTGCTGTGAAACTATGCTATAGGCATTTAAAATTTCCCATCCTTGTTTTCAAATCCCTCCATGGCCTCACCCCTCCCTAACTCTGTAACCTCCTTCAGCCCCCACAACCCCCCGAGATCTCGGCGCTCCTCCAATTCTGGCCTCTTATACATCCCCGATTTTCATCGCTCCACCATCGGTGGCCGTGCCTTCAGCTGCCTTGGCTCTAAGCTCGGGAATTCCCTCCCTAAACCTCTCTGTCTCGCTACCTCTCCCTCCCTCCTCCTTTAAGACACTCCTTAAAACCTACCTCTTTGGCCATGCTTTTGGTCACCTCTTATGTGGCTTGGTGTCAAATTGTGTTTGATAACACTCCTGTGAAGGTCCTTGGGGAATTCTACCATGTTAAAGACGCTATATAAATGCAAGTTGTTGTTGTATCCAAATATAGACTGGGATAGTAATAGTGTAAAGGGCAGAGAAGGGGAAGAATTTCTGAAGTGTGTTCAGGAGAACTTTCTTGATCAGTACGTTTCCTGCCCAACGAGGAAGGTGGCATTGCTGGATCTCATTCTGGGGAATGAGGTGGGGCAAGTGGAGCAAGTGTCAGTAGGGGAATATTTAGGGAACAGTGATCATAGTATCATAACGTTTAGATTAGCTGTGGAAATGGACAGGGAGCAATCTAGAGTAAAAATACTTAATTGGAGGAAGACCAATTTCAGTGGGTTTAGAACGGATCTGGCCCGGCTAAATTGGAATCAAAGATTGGTAGGCAAAACTGTAATAGAACAATAGAGTCATAGAGTCATAGAGTCATAGAGTTATACAGCACAGAAAGAGGCCCTTCGGCCCATCGCGTCCGCGCCGGCCATCAAGCCCTGTCTAATCTAATCCCATTTTCCAGCATTTGGTCCATAGCCTTGTATGCAATGGCATTTCAAGTGCTCATCCAAATGCTTCTTGAATGTTGTGAGGGTTCCAGCCTCTACCACCTTTTCAGGCAGTGAGTTCCAGACTCCAACCACCCTCTGGGTGAAAAAGTTCCTCCTCAAATCCCCTCTAAACCTCCTGCCCCTTACCTTGAATCTATGCCCCCTTGTTACTGACCCCCCTACTAAGGGGAGAAGTTCCTCTTTATCTACCCTATCTATGCCCCTCATCATTTTGTACACCTCAATCAGGTCCCCCCTCAGCCTTCTTTGCTCCAAGGAAAACAACCCCAGCCTGTTTAGTCTTTCTTCATAGCTGAGGCGCTCCATCCCAGGTAACATCCTGGTGAATCTTCTCTGCACCCTCTCCAAAGCAATCACATCCTTCCTATAGTGAGGCGACCAGAACTGCACACAGTACTCCAGCTGTGGCCTTACCAGCGTTTTGTACAGCTCCATCATAACCTCCCTGCTCTTATATTCTATGCCTCGGCTAATGAAGGCAAGTATCCCATATGCCTTTTTAACCACCTTATCTACCTGTTCCGCTGCCTTCAGGGGCCTATGTACATGTACACCAAGGTCCTTCTGATCCTCTGTACTTCCTAGGGTCCTACCACTCATTGTGTATTCCCTTGCCTTATTTGTCCATCCAAAATGCATCACCTCGCACTTTTCAGGGTTAAATTCCATTTGCCACTTTTCCAATGGGCTGCCTTTAAAGAGGAGATGGTTTGGGTACAGTTGAGGTACATTCCCACAAGGGGGAAATGTAGGACAACCAAAGTCAGAGAGAGCTCCCTGGATGGCGAAAGAGATAGAGAGTAAGATGAAGCAGTAAAAGGGGGCATATGACAGATGTCAGGTTGAGAATACAAGTGAGAATCAGGCTGAATATAGAAAGTTAAGAGGGGAAGTGAAAAAGAAAATAAGAGGGGCAAAGAGAGAGTATGAGAATAGATTGGCAGCTAACACAAAAGAGAATTCAAAAGTTTTCTATAGGCATATAAATAGTAAACAGGTAGAAAGAGGAGGGGTGGAGCTGATTAGGGACCAAAAAACAGACCTATGCATGGAGGCAGAGGACATGGCTGAGGCACTAAATGAGTACTTTACATCTGTCTTCACCAAGGAAGAAGATGCTGCCAAAGTCATCGTGAAAGAGGAGATACTGGATGGGATAAAAATTGATAAAGTGGAGGTACTGGAAAGGCTGGCTGTACTTAAAGTAGATAAGTCACCAGGACAGGATGGGATGCATCTTAGGATGCTGAGAGAAGCTAAAGGTGGAAATTGCGGAGATACTGGCCATAATCTTCCAATTCTTCTTCGCAGAGTAGATAGAGAGAAACTGTTCCCATTGGTGGAAGGGTTGAGAACCAGAGGACACAGATTTAAGGTGATTGGCAGAAGAACCAAAGGAGACATGAGGAAAAACTTTTTTACGCAGCGAGTGGTTAGGATCTGGAATGCACTGCCTGAGAGGGTGGTGGAGGCAGACTCAATCGTGGCTTTCAAAGGGGAATTGGATAAGTACCTGAAGAAAAAAAATTTGCAGGGCTACGGGGAAAGGGCGGGGGAGTGGGACTAGCTGAAGTGCTCTTGCAGAGAGCCGACACGGGCTCGACGGGCCGAATGGCCTCCTTCTGTGGTGTAACCATTCTGTGCTTCTATGATATACATCAGATCAGGTAAAGACAGCAGGTTTCCTTCCCTAAAGGACATTAGTGAACCAGTTAGGTTTTTACAACAATTTGATAACCTGCACGGTCACTTTTACTGGTACCAGGTTTTCACTTTCAGATTTTTTAAAAACGGAATTCAAATTCTCAAACTGCCTGGGTGGGATTGGAGCTCAGATTCTCTGGATCAGCTAGTCCAGTAACATAACCACAACACGACCATCCCACACTACAAGCCCTTGGCTTTTTGTTGATGTTTCTCACTAATACTAATTTTTTAAATCCATACAAAAATGTACTTATCTGTGCCATTTTTATGTGGCTTGAGGCAAACTTAAACTAAACTCTGTTTTTCAACATCAAGTCACACCTCCCAGGCTGCAGTATAAAGCAATGGTTACAGCTTGCCAGACAGAGTTTTTTTAAAATTCGCTTCTGGGATCTGAGCGTCGCTGGCAAGGCCAACCTTTATTGCCCATCCCTAGTTGCCCTTGAGAAGGTGATGGTGAGCCGCCTTCTTGAACCACTGAGGGCAACTTGGAGGTGGTGGTGTTCCCAGGCGCCTGCTGCCCTTGTCCTTCTAGGTGGAAGAGTTCACGGGTTTGGGAGGTGCTGCCGAAGAAGCCTTGGGCAAGTTAGTCTTCCCGATGCCATGCCGTGCACAGATTCTAACATTCCGTCCAGAAGTGACTTGCACTCGGGCTGAGAATTCTGTGATTAAACTGAAAAATACTCGTCATATGTAACAGTTGAACGCAGAAATGCCCCCCCCCGGTGCTCAAAGGGTTAAATAGCGCAGAACTGGTGAAAGGTAAGCTGACATATCGGTGTGTGTCAGTCATTATTTGGAGAAGCAAAGTGATTTTTATTCTGAGAAAGATTCTGGCTCGTCTCTGCTTCATGCCACCTTCCATCAGGACACCCTGTGAGAGGGTGGTGAGTCTTTGGAACTCTCTTCTCTCAGAGGGCAGTGGAAGCAGAGTCTTTGAATATTTTTAAGGCAGAGCTAGATTCTTGAAAAGCAAGGGGGTGAAAGGTTATCGGGGGTGACGTGAATCGGTTATTCATGGAAGAAAGACTTGTGAAGTGATGCTGAGTGGCCTGCGGGTGGCGCTGTCCAGGGAGAGTATAAATACTCAGGCACGGGCCCAGCTTGCGCAGGGACATTCTTAACAGGAACTAGTGAAGGACACAACTAGACCTCCATGTTGTAAAACAGTTAATTAAAGCTTTGTTAAACCCTTAGACCAAGTGCCTAGTAGTTTTTTTACGTCAGGAGGTAGGCGGGAATGTGGAGTAATCAGATCAGCCATGAAATTACTGAATGGCGGAGCAGGCTCGAGGGGCCGAGTGGCCGACTCCTGCTCCTAGTTCGTATGTAAGTTTGTAAAGTACCCGAGTAGTGGAAGCAGACTCAATAAAAGCTTTCAAAAGGATAAATACTTGAAGGGGAAATAATTTGCGGGGCTTTGGGGAAAGGACAGGGGAGTGAGACTAATTGGAGAGCTCGGCCAAAGAGCCGGCACAGGCTCGAGGGGCCGAGTGGCCTCCTTCTGCGCTATGTCACTCTATGTTTCTATGATCCTTTGATTCTATGAACATTGCTGGAAGTCTGCCAGTGTATGGTTGTAATGTCACTTATAGTAAACTATTAAAACAGGGTCGCCTAATTTTAAAAAAAATCAGTCCAAACGCATTCCTTTTAAGGATCTCAGCATTTTCAAACTTATTACCGGTAATGAATACCGCAGTATCTATTTTTTTTTCCTTTTCCTTCACTTCACTCACTTTTTTGATTTTTGGGTGGGTTTTTTTTTAAACATAAACAGCTATTCCACTCAGCTATTCAGCATTGTCGCCGGCACATTTGGCGTTGTGTAAAAGTTTGACTGGAGTACATTAAAGTTTTCATGAAACTGCCTTGATTTCATGTAGTTATAACCTTTAGCATACCACAGAAGCAAGAAATACTTGTAATCCACAGAAAAAGAAAAGGTACAGTTACTGGAATGTGGGGTTATGTCTGGCTCATACTCATTGCAAATAGCTTTCACAGGTTGCAACATAATGGCCTTGAAATGACTCTGTCTGATACTAGTGTATAAACATTTAATGCATTCAACTTAAATTTCTTTGCCCATTATTTTAATAGAGGCATCAGCCCATTTAAAATCAATGGGTTAGGACCTCGTTGATGCTCATATCGGACATCATAGTTTCGAGGCCAAAGGATTAAACTGAAGCAAAAGCAAAAAAAAATCTGCAGATGTTGGAAATCTGAAATAAATTTTTTAAATGCTGGGAACGCTCAGCATGTGTGAAGAGAGAAACCGAGTTGCTCACGTTAAAACTGAGGTGCGTGTGGTGTTCATGTGCCTGCACACTTGGGTGTGACCGTGCCACTCTGCGGGTCTGCACAGGTGTGTGTTTGCTTACTCGTGGAAAGTTGATTTGATAGCTTAAAGAAAGCATTATTGACGTGTAAATGTCTAGTTTCATATCATTTGAAGTTTGATTCATAATGTATGTGTGTGTGTGTGTGTGCAGAATTAATATTTCACGATGCATAACTGCTGCACTGAGAATATAACTAAAAGCAGCACCCTGATTATAGGAACAGTGAAAGTAGAATGTCAGATGTTGATCATTTGTGCATTAATGTTTTGCCTATTCATCACAGGTGTTAGTCATAACAAATCCAAACAGGGAGCCTTTAGATGGCATCATTATTTAGTAACAGGATATGGCTTATTATGATAACATCACCTTCGCAACAGGCCACAATACAATCTGGTGTTAATCCACCTTATGCCACATTTATATTGTAGATCCACTTTTCCTGGAAGCTGTTATTCGACATATTTTGGCTTCTAGTGCTACATTCTAACAGGGCGAATTCCCAGTATTGGCACCAACTGTCCACGGAAAAGATCGCACATCCATGGTGGTTCAAAGGTCAAAGTTTGGGGTCGCGGCCTTTCCCCTTCCCCGTAAATTCAGGAAGCGCCACGTTGCTGGGTGTGAGAGGTGGGTTTGGAGCCCTGCCTGCCAGCAGCCACAATGAAATGGCAGCCCTTGGCAACCTCTCGAAGGGGGTCTCCATGCCACCAGAGGAACTGGTGCCATCTCATTTATATTCCAGCACTGTTGCCTCCAGCAGCATTCAAGCAACGGATACAGCTGCAATAATAATAGGTTTGACCAGAAGCTGCTGATCAGCTAACCCATTGCATTAATTTGCTTTAATCCTTACAGCAGAACACCGAAAATGAAGGTGATGTATTCGCTTGCCAGGGCAGCTGTTTTAAACAGAAAAGGAAAATAATGTCCCCGCTATTCCCTTGCAAGTGAATGGGACAAGGGTTCTGTATATAATAAATAAAATGCTGTAGAAATTGTGTTGCAGATGAATTAGTCCAGAAGCATTTTCCAAAATAAATGTTGCCCAAACTGTGTTTTTAAAAAAGCCATTCCCTTTACAGAAACTTCTTAGAGCAGTTTGGGCCGATCACGTTTTGGGGCCACCGGTTCAGGTTACACTGGCGCCACTGGTGCCCATCGCAGCTACAATAGGAGAGTTAAGACCGGTGTTTCTTACTTTGGAACTTTGAGCAAATTATGTTGGCACTTAGAAACCAGCATTGTGGCACTGGGACGGGCCTGGCGGGCAAGGCGGAGGATCGGGTGAGAGCTGTTTCCCCAGTACTGCATCAGTACTGTCAAAGAGTGGTATCTGGCACGGGCTTATGTTTTAAAGGATGAAAAGTGTAGGGTTCTCAAAATTCCCACATTCCCCAAAGTTATGGATAAAGGGACCCTGTTTGGACAAGTTATTAAAAACAGGGTACCCAAAATGGCTTCTGTAACCTCGTGACCAAAACCAACAGGATTTTAAAAGCAAGGCCCTGCAAACAGGCAGGCCCTGAAACAAAACTTAAAATGCAGGAATCTGTGAAGAGACTTTGTGGAGCCAGACAGCTAAAGCAAAAACACAGAATATGCATTCATTCGCCTTGAAACAGATCAGGTTAGAATGGGCCTAAATCAAGGCCATTAGGCTTCTGCATATTTAATCGGTAACAGCTCACAGTAGCCATCAAGTCAAGATGGGGACAATTAAGTTTTATAAATGACAAACAACCAGGACATTGAGGCCATTAGACCTGGAGACAACCACTCCAGAAGTCGTTAAAGTAAATGGCTGTAATTATTTTAAACGAGCCTGCCAAAAGTTAGACAAAGGACTGACCTGATTTGGCGCGCAGATAAGGGGGTGAAGAACGGGTATAATTGTAGGCCCATCAGTGGTGATCGCTCTCTTATCTCTAGCTCTTGACTCTTGGCTCTTGCCTTAGCTCTTGCTCCTGCCTCTCATTCTCGTGCCCTGGCCTTGTGGCGGGCTCTCTTCTCGCTCCCCATGTCGCTCAACACCCAGGACGCCCATTACACCGGGGCCAAATGCGGGAGGAGAACGGACCCGATTCGAAAGCACACAGGACATACAGGCCACAAACGGGCAGACGAGACGAGACGAGACGAAGAATACGGTAAACCGATAAGAGTAGAGAAGGGCAGCGGAAAGACGCGTTGGGGGAAAAACGCCTAGTTATAAGCTGTCGTTTGAAGAATAAACTGGCATTCGAAGGATGGGTAGCAAAATCAATGGACAATAATAGCCCTGTTTAAGAATAAACTGGTGTTCGAAGCTTGGATAGCAAAATCATTAGACGGTAAAGACCGCCAACCAACCCCCAACCTCAGCAATACCGTCGACGACCACCCGAGGAAGAAGAAGAAGACCCATCGCGACTCGACGATGACGTTAGCTGAGGAAAAGGAGGGTGCTTCGCATAAACAACTTCAGTGCTGCGCCCTGAGACCACGTGGCGACGGGATACCCCAAAGGACAGAAAGAGTGGACCTCAAAACCAACTCAGTTAAAGCAACAGGTTTCGGATTGGTGAGCATGAATTCTTGGCCCCTCATAGCTTAATCAAGTTAGGTATAGGGGGTGGGATAAGGATAAGGGGATTTTTAATGTATTTGTTTCCCTCGATGTGCCGTGTGTTCCCCATTCCCATATAAGTGTCATTATTTATGCCTGTATTCATATCAGTAATTCTCATAAGATTGTGTTTTATTCTGCTTTTAATAAAGTGTTGGTTTTTCTTGCACCAAACCACTTGTCTACTCGATTTTCTGTATCGCCGCCTGTACCTCAGTCCGGTGTCTAGAACCCAGGGGTGTGGGAGCGATTCGAACCGCTCAAAGACAGTCAGAGGTGAAGCTGACTGAGCACACGCCACCCCCTACAAAAGGCACCCTGGGAGATGTTTCCACTTGTGGGGGAGTCCAAACCTAGGGGTCATAAATATAAGACAATCACTAATAAATCCAATCGGGGATTCAGGAGAAACCTCTGTACCCAGAGAGCGGTGAGAATGTGGAACTCGCCGCCACAGGGAGCGGCTGAGGCGAATAGCACAGATGCATTTAAGGGGAAGCTGGATAAGCACACAAGGGAGAAAGGAATAGAAGGATGTGGTGATAGGGTGAGATGAAGAAGGGCAGGAGGAGGCTCGTGTGGAGCATAAACACCGGCATAGACCAGTTGGGCCGAATGGCCTGTTTCTGTGCTGTGTAATAAAATTCTATGTAATCGGGTAGATAATCTAACTTTCATTGACCCACAATACCCTAGGTTTACACATGAGGGTAGATTTTCCGAGTCTTTCGCCCATGGAGAGGTACTTTGCATTCCATGAACATGCAGCAGAAAACTGAAGCTCCACGATATCCCGATGCGCAAAGTAGCTCGCCACAGGCGAGGACTCAGTGCATTTATCCTAATGAGCTCAAACACATGAAAATCATGCCCAGTTGCTGGTGAAAATATTAGTTCCAACAGAATGTAACAGTAATAGTTACTAGTAGACTTCCTGTGGCATTGCTCACAGGCAACTTTGGGCCTGGAGCACAATGAGGGTGTGTCTAGCTACAAAGTTGAAGTTGTCCCATTATCGAAACTGCTCGAGTATTCTCCGTGGGAAAACTGGTCTAAATGGGCAATTCCTGGGAATTGTAGCAGCTTGTGAGCCCCCATCATCACAAGAGATCAGTTATAGCAGTTTAGAAATTTCAGGCTTCAGAACAGATGGCCCAATAGTTTTACTTAAAAGATTATTTTGCATCAATAACAAGGTATGACAGACATGCATTAGACACGAAACTTTTCCCGTCTCAAGGTAAGTCAGAGAATGAGTTCTTTTATAAGGACAGGAAGATTATACTGTGTAAAACAGAATATTCTTGGGGAAATATGTCAGCTGTTAGCTGAAGAACTGCAGCCTATTTCCCCCTGGAGAACACTATTGTTTATAACAGTTAAGGTGGAAAACTGATGACATCAGATCAACTGATTGACTTTAATAGATAGGAAAGTTGGGCAAGGCGTCTACCAGGCAGCCAAGCTGATACTGCCTATTTTATGTCGTGCCGTAGTTGAAAGTTAACCCAAGTATCTTTACAATAACTCACGAATGCAATAGAATGGTCACACTAAAAGATAATTTTATGTCTAATAGAGCAGAAGGAATGAATTTGGGTTTCATAGTGAAGCTACAAAAAGGCAGTCAAAACTAACTGTCTTCACTTTCCCAGTCTGTTTGCCTTGAATTCTTTTTATGATCTTGTGAATTCCACAGATGCTAGCACATTTTACAGTAAAGAATACAAGAAAACATGAACCAAGAAAAGGACATGCAGCCCAATAACTCCACCCCAATAATCCAGGAACAATCTCCCCATCATGGGTTGCACCATAACCATTTAATCTCCCGAGGGAAAGTTCTGCATGATTTTTGTAAACTGCAGAATATCCATCCATCCCAACATCTCAACTTTCCAACCCTGCTTTTGACCGATAACATTCCCTTCTGCCCCCTAGCCACCTCAGCAGCACAGGAATCATCAGGCCCTGCAGAGTATTTGAAAATCTACGGGCTCGATTTTCCAAGCCCCGAGGAGGCGGGCATGGAGGCGGGATAACACGTAAAATCTGAGAAATTGGGGGTGGGTGACAAACCCGCCCCCATCCCGCCTCCGTGCCCTTTTGCCAGGAGGCGGGAGGATGTGCAGCTTCGGGTCCCGTCTCCTGGAGGCGCAAAAGGCTTTTAATCCTTTTAGCTGCCTGTTAACAGGTAGTTAATGTTGTGTCCGTGTGTTGATAGAGACACTGAAGACAGGAGTTGGTTTCACAGGTGTTTACTAAACAAAGTCTGGAGGGGAACTAACTGATACAACACAATATACAGGCTTATATAGCCCGAGTGGCCATTACCGGCATTACAGTACACAGGGGGCTCTTAAAGGCACATACACTACAATTCCTCCCCTTTTAGCCAACCAATACATAATATTTTAAGTAATCATTAATTACATGTTACAAGAAAAATAATCTACACATTGCTGCAGTTAATTAATTATAAGTCAGTCTCTCTGGAGGCTTCCTGACTCGGTCTGGATAACGCCTCGGTGGTGTAATAGTTTCTGGTGGTGTAGTAGGTTCTTTTGGCAAGGCTGATTCGGCTTGAATGCCAGTGTCGGGTTCATCGGGTTCCAGTATCACCGGATCGGAGGTAGATATGGGTATCTCTACTTCATCATTAGGCGTATAGAGTTGTGGTGTAGGTTGTCCCTTTTCGGATGACTCTATGATTTGGTCAGCATGGCACCTTATTATGCTTTCTCCGATGTCTACAGTATACATCAGCGGTCCTAGTCGTGTGCAGATAGTTCCAGGCTGCCATTTCTCGGTACTGTAGTACCGGGCCAAAACTTGTTGACCTATCTGGAAGGTTCTAGTTGGCCTTTCGTTCATGCCTTGAAATTGCCGGTTCTCCACGTCCCTTCTGATGTTTGGCTTGATCAAATCCAGCCGGCATCTTAGGCTTCTATTGAAGAACATCATGGCGGGAGTTTGGTTTGTAACCATATGCGTTGCATTCCTGTATGCGAACAAGAAGTTATCCACCTTGTGCTGAAGTTTTATGTCTTCATTACCCATGGCCTTTATGGCCTTCTTGAAGGTCTGGACAAACCTTTCAGCCAATCCATTGGTGGCGGGATGGTATGGGGCGGACGTGTAGTGCTTAACCCCATTGTTTTTTAAGAACTTCCTGAATTCTTCGGACACAATTTGCGGTCCATTATCAGAACAGATCTGTTCCGGCAGCCCATTCCTGGCAAATATGGTCCTTAATACTGTGATGGTTTTCTCCGTGGGGGTGGAGGACATCTTTATTACCTCCGGCCACTTGGAGTGTGCATCAACCGCGATTAAGAACATTGAGTCCATAAATGGACCAGCAAAGTCGATGTGTACCCTTTGCCAGGGAGATGAGGGCCACTCCCATGGATGTAGAGGGGCTTGCGGTGGAGCGTTTTGGACCTTCTGGCATCCTAAGCAGCTCTTGGTCATTTCTTCGATGTCTCCATCGATACCTGGCCACCATACAAACGCCCTGGCTAGGTTCTTCATTTTCACTCCACCCAGATGCCCCTCGTGAAGCTCCTTTAGCACTTTATCCTGGAGTTTGGGTGGAATCACCACTCTGGATCCACACATCAAGGTTCCTCGGCACACTGACAGCTGTTCTCTTCTTTGCGAGAATGCTGGCAACAGTGGTTCGCCATGTGCTGGCCATCCCTTCACTGTTAAATCGTAGACTCGTGAGAGAGTCGGGTCATTTCTAGTTTCCCTTTCAATGGCAGAATGTGTTACTGGTAGACATTCGACTATGGTAGAGTGGAAAATCTCCACTGGGTCTACGGTAGGTGCTTCTTCTACCGTTGGCAACGGTAGGCGCGATAACCCATCAGCATTCCCATGCTGTTTTGATCCTTTGTATTCTATGTTGTATTGGTGTGCCCCTAGAAAAAGGGACCACCTCTGTAGCCTTTGCGCTGTCATAATGGGAACACCCTTTTTAGGGTTGAATATGGAGATGAGGGGTTGATGGTCAGTCAACAAGGTAAATTTTTGTCCGTGTAGGTAATGGTTGAATTTCTCCACTCCCCATACCAGGCTGAGTGCTTCCCTGTCGATTTGGGCATAGTTACGCTCAGCTGAGTTCAATGAGCGTGACGCAAAAGCTATCGGCCGTTCCGAGCCATCAGGGAATTTATGCGATAATACTGCTCCTATGCCGTAAGGGGATGCATCGCACGCCAGTCTGATTGGCAGTGATGGGTTGTAATGAGCCAAAACTTCTTTGGACGTGATTAAGTCTTTGCATTTATGGAAGGCACGTTTACAGTCTTCGCTTCATTTCCAAATTACTCCTGTTTGTAGCAGTTCATTAAGAGGGTGTAGAGGAGTTGATAAGTTCGGTAAAAATTTATGATAGTAATTTATTAATCCCAGGAACGACCTTAATTGTGAAACATTTTCAGGTGCTGGGGCTTTTATGACCGCTTCAATTTTTTCAGGTGACTTATGCAACCCTTCCTTATTAATTATGTGGCCACAATATGATATTTGATTCTGGAAAAATTCGCACTTGGGGCAATTTGCTCGTAGGCCCCGTTCTCTCAGCCTAGTGAGCACCTGCTACAAATTGGCAAGGTGCTCGTTGTCGTTTTCTCCTGTTACAAGGATGTCGTCTAGGTAGCATTGGGTCCCCGGAATCCCTTGGAGGACTTGCTCCATAGCTCTTTGCCAGATAGCTGGAGCGGATGCTACTCCGAAAACCAGTCGATTGTGCTGGTACAGGCCTTTGTGTGTATTTATCGTGAGATACTTTTTAGAGGCCTCTTCAACCTCCATCTGTAGATATGCCTGTGCCAAGTCAATTTTGGTGGAACGTTTCCCTCCGGATAGTGAGGCGAAAATATCTTCTATCCTCGGAAGAGGATACTGTACCGTGTGAAGGACCGGGTTTACAGTCACCTTGAAGTCTCCACAGATGCGAATTTTTCTCTGTTCTTCAGATTTATCATTATTCAACGTTTTCTTCATGACCGGGACGATGGGTGTTGCCCACTCGCTCCAATCTATTTTGGATAATACGCCTGCCTTTTCCAAATTCTCCAGCTCTGCCTCGACTGCTGGACGAATTGCGTATGGCACCGGTCTTGCCTTAAAAAACTTGGGAATTGCCGCATCTTCCACTTTTATTGAGGCGGTGATGCCTTTCAAGGTTTTCCTGATTCATTGATTCCTGATCCATTCACATCCCAACAGCGGTGGACCACCATCTTGTAGAACGTATAAATACAACTTCTGTATTTCCTTGCCGTTGTATACAACAGGCACCCTTATTTTTCCTTTGGGGTATACTTTCTGCCCCGTATATGTTTTCAAGATAATGGATGTGTCTTTTAAAGGTATATGCAGAAATAGCCGCTCGTAATCCCGTCGATTTATGACGGTCAGAGCTGATTCTGTATCTAGCTCCATTTTAACTGGGGACCCTGCTATTGTGAGGGTAACCCAAATGGTCTGGTAATCTTCTTTGGCAATTACATTATGTAATTTGAGAGAGCTTAGTCTCTTGTTTCCGGAGTCGCTATCGCTCTTCTGGTCTTCGGAGCTACTGTCCGTCATCATTTGTACCTTTCTGTGCTTTTCCTTATTGATTTTTTTTCTGTTAGTGGATTTTTTGTTTCCAGATCGGCATACACGTGTAATGTGTCCCATCTTTCCGCATTGCCTGCATGCTTTGTCCTTGAACCAGCAGTCCCTCTGGTCATGGGCGGATCTGCCGCAGCGATAACATCTCTCGAAGCCCCGTGTCATTTCATGGGTGCCGAAGTCCTGTGGCTTTTGCTGTATCTCTGCAGCTCCTCTTGCACTGAAAGCCTTGTCCAGTGTCAAATCTTGTTCAGAAAGTAGCCTTTTTTGTGTTCCTTCACTTAGGAGACCGCAGACGAATTTGTCTCGTAGAGAATCTGCCAGTCCTGCCCCGAATTGGCAGTGTAGGGTATCAACAATCTCCTTAAAATTCTTGTCTATTGGTTCAGCTGGAGTGATTAAGTTTCGTAACAGCTTGTATGTCTTTGCGCCCATTAGATTTAGAAGTACTGAAGCTTTTTTTTCATCTTCTATTCCATTTGCAGTGCAACATACCTCCACTCTTTCCACATATGTGGTCCAATCCTCTATCTCGTTATCAAAAGCATCAATATTGCCAGACTTAGGCATCCTAGAAAAAAAATGGCGCTTCCCGCGCTTTTCTTTCTTTTCTGCAGAAAAGATATGGTGCTTCCCGCGCTTCCCCGCCGCTGCTGCCAATGACAACGCTGTTTCCCGCGGTTTCCGTTCTTTTTATTTATTTATTTACAGTTGGAGACTCGTTCCCGCCGGACTCTCTCTCTAGGTCTGAACGCCAACCTGCTTGCAGCGCCGGCCGTCTCCCGAGTGCTCCCTCCCCATCTGTCACTGCTTGCCTCCACCTTCGCTGCTTGGCCTAGCTTCAGAGCCAGCCGCTGGAGCCCCAGCCCGACGCCCAGGAAGGATTATTGCAGTACCTGCCACCAGCTTGGCTAGCAGGTGAAACCACAGCTTTTTCTTTTTATTGATTTTTTTTTTCAACTTTGGACGCCAGAGGAATCGATGTCCTTGAGGTGCTGCCGAATTGCAGGTAAGTCCGTTTCCAATTCGTCGCCACTGTTGTGTCCGTGTGTTGATAGAGACACTGAAGACAGGAGTTGGTTTCACAGGTGTTTACTAAACAAAGTCTGGAGGGGAACTAACTGATACAACACAATATACAGGCTTATATAGCCCGAGTGGCCATTACCGGCATTACAGTACACAGGGGGCTCTTAAAGGCTCATACACTACAGTTAACAGGCAGAAAAAGGGGTTAGTACCATTTTACCTTCACAGGTGAAGGCTTCCCGACCTCGGAGAACCCCGCCGGGTTGGAGGAGACGTGGAGGAGGTCTGCGGCGGTCGGCGGCACCTGGAGGTAAGATGTAGAGGTGAGTGATGGGTGCAAGTGTGGAGTGGTAAGTATGCAAGGTGAGTGATAAGTTTAAAAAAGTGTTCACTTACCTTTTTTTACTTCTGTAGCCTTTAGCCGTGCTGGATCGGGAGAGCGGACATCCACCTTGTCAATTTTAGGTAATGGCTGATGGACCCTCCGATCCATCAGGCATCTGAAATTTACTATTTTACAATGTTTTTTCAGTCCTCACCACAAAAACGAATCAAACTCAAGAGAATGTCAGTGTTTGACAGCTTCACAGAGCTGTCTAACGCTGTCATTTCTTCTTTCAAGAAGTCTTGACAGATAGCACGTCTGACATTGACGTGATCTGTCAGTGACTTCTTCCCTAATTGGCTTGCTGAGCTCGCCGGGCGGGCTTAACAAGCTCAATCAGGGGAAAATCCCTCTTAAATACAGGCGAGGATGGAGGCGGGACATTGACATGACAAGCAGCAGTCCCGCCCCCAAGTCACCTCCATTGACAAAATCCAGCCCTACTTCTCCCTACAACCTCCAATCCAGTTCCCAGAAAGATATTTATCCACTTCTTTTTTTTAAGAGTTAACGGAAAAGATGCTGAGTATTTTTGCTGTCAGAAACTGTGTAACCAATTCATAACGATTGCTAAAATACTTTATAGAAGCAGGTGGATAGACTAGAGAAGCTGGGGTTGTTCTCCTTGGAGCGGAGAGGGTTGAGAGGAGATTTGATCGAGGTGTTCAAAATCATGAGGGGTCTGGACAGAGTAGATAGAGAGAAACTGTTCCCATTGGCGGAAGGGTCGAGAACCAGAGGACACGGATTTAAGGTGATTGGCAGAAGAACCAAAGGCGACATGAGGAAAAACTTTTTTACGCAGCGAGTGGTTAGGATCTGGAATGCACTGCCTGAAAGGGTGTTGGAGGCAGACTCAATTGTGGCTTTCAAAAGGGAATTGGATAAGTACCTGAAGGAAAAAAATTTGCAGGGCTACGGGGAAAGGGCGGGGGAGTGGGACTAGCTGAAGTGCCCTTAGAGAGAGTCAGCATGGGCTCAATGGGCCGAATGGCCTCCTTCTGTGCTGTAACGATCCTATGATATTTAAACATTACTTGAGACCGTATCTACTGAATTACATTTTTTAAAAACCACATGCACCTATGCATCTTGCCAGGAGAATTGCAGAATATGTTAAAGCTAATATAATACTGGTTTGATTTTCATTCACTTTACAATGGGGCCCTGGCACTCTAAGTGGACAGCTGTCAGAGCATTGAGTTTATTTAATATACTTGAAGCAATGTTGTTTGACCCTCAGTGGATTTTACATTTCAAATTGTATAAACATAACAGTGAAGAATCTTGTGGGAGGAGAGTTGCATTTGCCAGCCAAAATTGAGACCTATGCTTCAGATATTAACATCCTAAAGTGTGAATTTGTGCGAAGTGTGGTTCAGGTAAAAGGAGTACCATTTGAACACTGTTGAACGGTTTGGACAAGGTTGAAAGATATTAATGGCCCTTTTATTCAAAGAGCGTTATCGGAAAATGTTGTCTATTTCTATGTGTCCTCACTTTGTACAGGAATGAGCCAGTTGGGCCACTGATCCCCTATATTACTCGAACTCACCTAACCTGCCATCCAATCACACTTTAATGACAATAAACGCCTTGGGACGTTTTACTACGTTAAAGGCATTATATAAATGCAAGTTGTTGTTGTTTGAATGCACATTGACTCTACCACCTTGAGAGGAGAAGCTCTGGCTACAATCGGATCAGTAAGAGTGGAACTAAGCGAGGGCAGACCCACTGAGCTGGACAGTAGAGGAGGGGATGGTTGGAAGAGGATGGTTGGCCATGTTGAAGGCTACAGAGTGTTTGAGGAGGACGAGGAGGAATAATGCACCATGGTCAGAGAGAATGCCATTTGTGATTTTGTTTAGGGCCTTTCAGTTCTGTGGGTGGGGCAGAAACTTGGTTAGAGGGATTCAAACAGGGAGCTGTGGGAAAGATGGGCACAGATCTAGGAGGCAACAATATGCTCAAGGACTTTGGGGAGGATGTTAGAGATAGGCCAGTAGTTTCCAAGGACAGAGGTGTCAAGGGTAAGTTTTTCGAGGAGGGGGTGATGACAATGGTTTTGAAGGGGGGGGACAGTACCCGTGGAATGGGAACCATTTACAAGGTCAGTTAGCATGAGTGCCAGAAACAGAAGTTGGGTGGTTAGCAGTTTAGTCAGAATGGGATTGAGGGAGCAAGAGGTGGGTCTCAAGAACAAGATGAGCTCATAGCGGGTAAGATAGGAGAGAAACTCCATGGAGATGGAGCTTCAGGGTTATGGTGGGATGTTATGGAAGAGGTTTGGCTTAGTGAGTAACGGAAAGGTGGGAACCAGAAGAGCCAGCTGAATGGGTGGTGACAAAGAAATCCATGAGCTCATTCCACTTTCTGTTATAGGTGAAAATGGAAGGAGTAGGGGAGAGAGGTTTAAGGAAGCACTTGTTTGTGTTTAAAACAAGCTGGTGTTATCTTTCCTCTGAAGGATGATCCTAGAGTAGTGGATGGTTTTGAGAGAGGAAATTCCTGGATCTGTTAGCATCTGGAGCTTGAGGTATATGCAGATTACTGGGTTTAAAGTTTATGGGGTTGATTTTAATTTGCCGAAATCTGTGTCAATGGGGTGGTAAAGACCTCAAAATGGGTTCGCTCCATTACTGCCGACACTCTGGCCACTTTTACAGGGGTTTATCGTTGGGCTGCTTCTATTTAAATGAGGCCCAGGTCTCAAAATGTCTCTGGCCTCTTCGCTGCTGGAACGGATGGACTGCCAGTGAGCTCTGCCAAAAAGTTAAAATCAACCCCTACATGGAGTCCATGAAGGTCCATGGTACGCACCTAAATAGCAAAGACAAAGAAATTGGAGACCCTTGGGCTACTGCAATCACATTGGAACACCCATGTTTAGGTTCTAGCTTTTATTGATCTTAGGTTGCCCCTAAGGGCCTTCCCTGAGAGTGCAGGAAAACAGCCTGTGGAATTCCTTCCATTGTTTCTCTGGCCAAACCCTTTTATTTTTGGTCAGCTAAGTGTCTAACATGCCAAGCTACTGAGAAGTCCACACAGGTACAGTTACTGTTTGCCTTGGCATGGAAAGCCTTTGGGAACACCTTCCATTTACCTAACTGCAGAGAGTTTAGGCACAAGTTGGCAAAAGCCAAGACTCACAAGGATCCCCAATTGTCCTCAGTAGTGCTACTGGAGTTTAACCAACTAAAAGTGTTCACCTCCTGACTGAATAACCTAGGAGAAGCACCAAATCCAGACAGGGTGGAGGTTATGGGTTGACACTCTAACCTTAACAATAGAGGAGGATGCAAGTTGCTAACATCATTAGCGTCTGAAAACCTGGGGGCCCACTCTCTCCCATGGTTAGCCATTCTTCTCCCTTTCCCAGGTCAGATTCAATTGCAGAACGACTCCCAGCCACCTGCTCCAGCCACAATGCACCTCCCCTTTAAGAGGTGCAGGCTAGCTTTAAGTAGTGCAGGCTAGCTTTAAGTAGTGCAAGTTACTAACGATATTGGGCCGCCTGCTGATGCGTGCAGCCAATGAACAGCACAGGTAGCGCTGGCTGAATGCAGAACTCATTATAATTAGCAGGTAGCACGAAGTTGACGTGCTGCCTGCATGCCACTCAACGGGCGCGGGTTAATCGCACATCATGATTCCCCTCGCCTGTTTCCGCGGGCTAACCAATTTAACCCCGACTGATTTTTATATATTTGTTTCCTTTTGTAGCAGGCAAGGATCTCTATCAGCAAACACGCTCTCATAAGTAATTTCCTATTTATTGCAGTTTGTGGCCAAAGTTGCTGCGTCGTAAGATCCCAGTATCAACTGGAATATTAAATTGACCTTAATTTGTTCTTAAGTAAAACGTCCTGAATTTTCTTCACCTATGCAAGACCAAGAAGATCTGTTTCGAATGTGAAACAATTGCCACAAAAGTGTTTGACTGCAATGGATCAAAAGGCACCGGCCTCCAGTGAAAGTGATGCCCGGGTCTGTAGAGTAACAGTTCAAGCTAACAATTTATGATTCAGATCCCCACTGTCTTGGTGCCTGTTTGAGTCAACCTGTGATATGTGCTCGCCGCAAACCCATTCTGTCACACACAGTAGTCGGCTGTTTTTTGCAGGGAAATACCTCATTTTTCACACTTAATCTGAGCATGGTACCCAAACCACACTCAGCTTTTTTTTTTAAACTTATCATATCCATGTGAGTTCCCTCAAACTCTGGGTTGACAGCAACTGTCTAGGGTCAAAGGTTAAGTATGAAATCATCCACTGGAGCCAGAATCTGTGCCAACAGATGGCTCATAAAGCCCCTGGCATACAAAGAACCGCACTGTTTCCTACAGATCTCTTTAAGGTAAAGTATGAGTGATTTATTCCCTTTTTCTCCTAAAAAGTAAATGTCATTTAACAATACAATGAGTGGCGTCAAACACTCCCATAACTGAACTGGTTACCCTGAAATTTCACAAAGAGAGAGATGATGTTGGCCCATTTACTAATAAAAAATATTTTTAAAACAAATACTGGGGAGAAAAAAGTCTGTCCCAAAACTTTTAGAATCATCTACCAGGAAAGGTAGTAGAGTCAAAGGCATCAGGGATGTTCAAAATGCAGTTGGACGCTAGCCCAGGGGAGATAGATTATTAGAGGAATAAGCTTCAAATGGCCTTTCCTCATTGTTGACTTATCTTTTATTCCTAAATTAGACACAAAATGTAGATTTTTTTTTACAAACCTGCCCCATGCACCTTGCTTTGTGGCACTGGCCCTAAATGGAAGTACGACCAGTCAGAGTTGATAGTGAGGGTGATGTGTTCACTCTCTTCTTAGAAAGGAAATAGTAAAGCTCAATTGCTCTTTTTCCATAACGGTATGAGTGTACATACTCCCATACCAACATTAAGCAAGGAAGCCAGCAATGTAGCACTTATGAGGATTACGCAAGTCCAAATTGGACATATGTGCTCCATGAGTGTCGTGGCGAGCTATTCTCCTCTTCTATTGTTGGGTACAGAAGATTAGTGTGAAAGTGAGAGTGGAAAGTGGCATCACAACATCTGGTCACTATTGTGTAGCAATATCATGACCATGTTCTTTTTGAATGCTTCTACAGTGTCACTATAGATGGCAGTCAAAGCAAATCTCCCCCTGCGATATCCATTTAACTGCCTGGCACGAATAGATAATCATTGCTGCTTGAATGGAGTCCATGGGGGGTAGAAATTCGCATTGGTTTTTCCATTTAGTTCCTACTGCCTATCCAGCTCCACCTCCAGGTTAAGATTAGTTTGAGGTTCCTCATTTAAACACGTGGGCGTAGATATTCACCTTGGGCGGCAGCGCAGAATAGGCGGTATCGCATTGACTGCCCGTTGTAGGCCGCGCCCCATATTCAGTTCCATTGAATTCAATGAAAGTGAATACCGGGGCAGGCTGTATGAGGGGCAGCCCATGCGGTACCGCCCGTTCTGCACTTCCACGGATGACAAATTTCTACACCCAACTAATCTTGACCTGGAGCTGGAGAGGCAGTAGGAACTAAATGGAAAACCCTCCATGGCAGCTGAGTTAAAATGGCCCATGCGGATGGTTACTAAAGAGTGGCTCTTAAAGAGGGCTACTACAGCAGGACACCATTCTGTTTAAGAGTAATTTCCAGATCTGTGGACTAGAGTCTAAGGTTAGTCAAAGCACTGCAAGTTAATGCACAACTGCTGGACAAAGTAACATAGGTAAAACTGGTAACAGCAAAGATCAGGATTGATGTCAGGTAGCACTTCACAAAGAATGAGCAATACTGGGAATGATCATCTGGTTATTGAGTGCAGGAAGTTAGATTCGGTGATGCAGGAATCTTAGGTTTCTACGGCCGAATGTGCTAGATGGGCCAAATGACCCTCCTCATCTGTACTTGTCTTTATCTTAGTGACAAGTAATTTTGCCTGAGATTCCTACAAAAAATAATTTTATAATTATTTAAATGCGAAAGAATAGGAAGTCCCCAGATGCACTTCCTGGTTTATGTTGAGTCGGGGGGGGGGGGAATCTCCCAGGCTTCCCACTCTTGATTGCTATACATTGATTTCCACCAAAAATGTAGATAACGAATGAGGACATGATCTGGTTCACCAATGTGTCACCCTCATGGTAAAATAGCCTGCCAACACTCATGCATGAAGAATGTCATTTGGACCAGGGTCTCATGGGCTGCCAGTGCCTGTGGAGCGGTACCCGAGTGAGAGTCACCATCTTCAGGGGGGGAAAGAGAAAAAAATGAGTCATTTAAATAACGAACTCCAGTTTTCAATCTTTATGAGGTGTTTGATCATTAAACAATGTCACGGAGTTCCTGTTTTGCTCAGACAGGGACTTTTGTTTTTGTTGCAAGTTCCATTGTATCCCCATTGATCAACACTGAAAGTGACTTGTACAATAATTCGATTTGCAGATGTGAGCCAAAGCTCACATTTATCAGATTAAGACTGCAGCAGCTGAGTGACTGGGCAGAGAACTGACTAAAAGGGCTTCTTTGTAATCTTTTGAGACTAATAAAGAGGCACCACAGTAAGTAAAAAAAAAATGCCAAGCAGTTTTGGGTTTAAAAAAATAAGTTAAAACCTTTTCCTTAAAAGGAAGGCAAAAATGATGTCATCAGTCATTCCAGACTTATCTGCAAACCATTAGCCACAAATTACGAACCTCAATGAGTTGACATTGTCCTTGGCATCGACGTTGACGGGAGAATGTAGAAGATCCCGTGGCACTATTTCGAAGAAGAGCAGGGGAGTTTCTCCCCAGTACCCCTGGCCAATATTTATCTCTCAACCAACATCACTAAAACAGATTAGCTGGTCACTGTGTCAGTGTTGTGGGACCTTGCTGTGTGCAAATTGGCTGTGGTGTTTCCCGTATTACATCAGTGACTGCACTTCAAAAGCACTTCATTGGTTGTAAAGTGCTTTGGGACATCCTGAGGTTGTGAAAGGTGACATATAAATGTAAATTCTTTCTTTATCGGTTATTTTAAAAAAGTGTGAAATTTATTACAGGAAAGTTTTGGAAATGTAATTACAGGTACTGCTAACTATTACATATAACCTGGGGAGACATGCTTTTGAATAGATGTGGGGTTTGTAAATTGTTAGGAATTTCAACATTGCTCACAATTTGTTCGTTCTTATTGCATTTCCAGTTGGTTTGTCTTGAGCAGTTGTCATGGGCCCTTCTCTCTATCTCCCCTCCACACACAATAACTAGCCCCTACATGAACTAAGTTGTTCTTTTATACTTTAGAACTAGTAATTTCTTTGTGAGATCTGTGAGATTTATTTCCCCGTGGAAAGAACTGAAAGGGAAAGTTTATTCTTCTCAAAAATGAGAATCTGATCTGGCACAGAAACCGTGTTCTGACTGAGATTTTAGGCTGAGATTTTTTGACATTCAATATTTGCATTTCTGAATTTTTGCACGCAAGTGCTGTAAGACATTTCCTTTCTGCATTTCCATATAGACTTAACCTGGTGTCAATCTCTCATGACATTCTATACTAATATTAACAGAAGATGCATACATTTCTATAATCTGTATGCTTTGGCATAAAGGACCATTCTTAAAATTATTTAAACATGCTGATTTCCACCTCTGAAACATTGCCTGCCTTTTCCCAACTTCAGTCCCTCCACTGTTGAGAAATTTATCTGTGCTTTTGTCACCTGGGGGAAAAATTGGGTGTCGCCCATTTTGGGGCGCTAGTATCGGCAGGGCGCAAAGTTTAGCACCCGCCGCTAATTATTGCCTCCGACTGCAAAATTCGCCTCTATCGCCCCTGGAGGTGATTTGAGCGCTAAATCAGGTGCTACACACCTCTCTTAAGGCGCTAGCGTCGGGGAGCGAGGCGCTACCTCAGAACTCTACCGAAGCTCAGGCGATGTCCATTACCATGGAAACCAGACAGACTGGCGCCGTCCAGTTTTTAAAGGGGAGGGGCCATCTTGCTGGCCCGCCACACCCTGCTCATCGCAGCCTTGAATCTCGGCCTGGAGAGACCTCGAAAGCAATTGTGTTGGAAGCACTAATGGATAGGCCCAGGGAAAGAGCTCGGCGCTTAGAAACCTCAAAAGTGGTGCTCAGGACCAAAACTCCTTAGGACAGTGTTAAATCTCTCCAGACGTCTCTCTCCCTCTCAACCTCCAAAAATTTCACTGACAAGAAAAGGCAGTGGAAGCGCTCACCTTTAAATAGTGCTCCTCCAGCCCCTTCCTGACTTGAAAACGTTCCCTTCTACCTGTCGTTCCTAGCGGCAGGCGCTAAGGCAGGGGGCACGACTCAATATCCGGTCCGGGGTGCTACTGGGGTGTTGCATGCTCAACTGGCATCATGATCTGTGGGCGCAGGAGATCGTGGCGGTAGTGTTTAGCGCCACCGCAGAACAACTGGTCAATTTCGCGAGCAGCGCTAAAATCGCCGCGCTCGGGCGCTAAGTTCCTAGTGCCCCGTTAGCACCCCCCGGAGGCGTTAATGGGAGGCACTAACCAAACAAATTTTTCCCCCCATAGACTTTCTCATGTCCCATCACTGGCTTCCCATCCTCCACCCTCCAAAAACTGCAAGTGATCTAAAACACAGCCGTCATATCTGGTCCCACACTAAGTCCCACTCGTTCATCACCCCTGTCCTCACCTCTATATTGGCTTCCAGTACCCATCACATTAAATTTTAAATCCTCATCCTCAAATCCCTCCATGAGCTCATTTCACCCTATCTCTGCCATCTCCTCCAGCTTGATGTCCTTTCGCTCACCACTCAGTTCTCCAATTCTGCCCTTTTGTGCATCCTCCTTCTAACTGCCCCACCATCAGTGACACAGCCTTCAGCTACCTCAACCCTACTGTCTGGAACTCCCTCCCGAAACCTCTCCACTTCTCTACATCATTAAAAACGTTCTCTCCATTCAGGGCCCAGCATATGTTGCCTGATCTATTTCCTAAATTACAACAGGGACTACACTTCAAAAAAGTACTTCATTGGCTGTAAAGCGCTTTGGGACATCCTGAGGTCATGAAAGGCGCTACAGAAAATGCAAGTTATGCAAATATTTATTCCTTGGGAACATCTAGGCTGTTGTTCCAATTTATATGAGACTCATCTAAATATCTGTATGACGGTCTCCAAATGCTTTGGGGTAAAACTTCTGCTGGGGTTCTTCCGACCTCCCACCATAATTTTGTCAAAATCCCGGAGAAATGGCGTAAACGGTCATTGGGCTGAATTTTCCTTGTGGCAGCGGAGTTGCGGCAGGCCAGGACTTCCACTGCCCCTCTAGCCTCAGTGCAACCATGACCTACCTACCTGTTGCTGGGCCAGTTCAGCACCCAGCGAGCCATGCGCTGGGGCATATCAAAAACGCAGATGAGTTCTGCAAGAAGCGAAGGACCATAATTTGAATAAGATATTCTGCTCTTTAAATAACTCCGACGGGCGCTCCTGATGCCAATACTCGGGCATGGGCCCAGCTTGCTCAGGGACATTTTGTAAGACAGGAACTAGTGAAGTACAACTAGACCTCCATGTTCTGAAACAAGTTGATTAAAGTCTTGCTTTATACTCGAACCAAGTGCGTAGTGAGTTTTATTACATCACCAATATAGTGGGCGGGGCACTACCGGCTCGTAATGAGCGTGCACATCCTGCCCATCATAGTGGAAGCTTAGGCAGTCATTTAGTGCCTGAAGAATGGGCACCGCACGGTCAAATTTCTAGGCCATAGTTTCCGCAATGGCCAACAACATTCATTTACTACCTAGGCAGGAATATTGCAAATTTTGATACACCTCAATACACGGGTGAGGGACCTAATCTAATGAGAACGACTTCATACATTAGTGGTTGTAAAGGACACAAAATGGAGGCTGACCGGAGAGTGTGAAGGCAACCACATTTTTACTACGGCTGAGCTGCTTATTTTGATGAAGCAATTCATCAAATTCTTAGATGCTTTCTTTGGAACCAAATCAGCACCACCAACCACAAAAGGAGGACTAAAGTCAACAAGTATCGAAAGTTGCACAAACTCCACAGGACTGCCATAAATGGATTCATGGGTGGCCAAGATCAGCATGCAGTGCAGTTTTAAAAAGAGGCCCACTACTCAGCAAAGACGCCACTCGCCAACAGTCCCTTTGCATTAGGCAGGTTAAGTGAGTGGGCAAGAACATGGCAGATGGAATATAATGTGGAGAAATGTGAAGTTATCCACTTTGGTAGGAAAAATAGAAAAGCAGAGTATTTTTTAAATGGTGAGAGATTGGGAAATGTTGGTGTTCAGAGGGACCTGGGTGTCCTTGTACACGAATCACTGAAAGTTAACATGCAGATACAGCAAGCAATTAGGAAAGCAAATGGGATGTTGGCCTTTATTACAGAAAGACTGGAGTATAAGAGCAGAAAAAGCCTTACTACAATTATATAGGCCTAGAAATTGGGTTCTGGTCTTGCCAGGGCTGTAGCGCCAGAAAGTTTGCGCCAGCGGTAATGCGGCAGCGCCCGACGAAAATTCGGGTGCGCTGGGCCCAGATGGCGGCGGGCGCTAAAACCCTCCTTTAGCGCCTCAAAACGGGCGTGAACTTGGGTTTCCCGGCGCTAATCCCCCGCTGCGGCACCCGATGCGGTGCGGCAGGCGGGGGAACTGCAGGCCTCCTCCTCCTGTTAAGGAGGAGCTGCCTGCAGCCGACAACTGTCCGGCGGATTGACCCGACATCTGAGCCCAGCACCTCGGGGAAGTGCCGGGCTCGCATGAGACACTGATCAGGGCCGCGGGGGGGGAATGCAGGAGTCCGGGAAGGGAGGTGCGGGCAGGCGGCCGCTGGGAACGCGGCCGGCCGCCGCTCCACCTTTATGCGCCGGCGCACACTGGGGGAAGACTCTGTTGCCAGAGTCTTAGTTGCGCCTGCCACGGGCGAGGCGGGTGCAACTGAATTTCGGCTTGGGGCCGGGTTACCACGGCAACCGGGACGCTGCGCACACCGATGACGTCATCGGTGCCGCGCAGCGCTACCGGTCTACCGCCGCGGAAGGGCCCCAGGCAATTTAGGAACCGGCGCCAATTGCAGCGCTAGGCCCTCTAGCGCCGCAAAATCGGCGCTAAGGGCACTGAATTTCTAGGCCATAGGGTCTTGGTGAGTACACACCTGGAGTACTGTGTACAGTCTCTTTAACTAAGGAAGGATATACTTGCCTTTGAGGGAGTGCAACGAAGGTTCACTAGACTGATCCATGGGATGAGGGGATTGTCCTGTGAGAAGATTGTGGAGACAAGGCCTATATTCCCTAGAGTTTAGAAGAATGAGAGGTGATTTCATTGAAACGTATAAAATTCTTACAGGGCTTGACAGGGTTGATGCAGGGAGGATGTTTCCCCTGGCTGGGGAGTCTAGAACCAGGGGCCACAGTCTCAGAATAAGGGGTCAGCCATTTAGGACTGAGATGAGGAGAAATTTCTTCACTCAGAGGGTGGTGAATCTTTGGAATTCTCTACCCCAGAGGGCTGTGGGGGCTCAGTCATTGAGTATTTTCAAGATGGAGAGAGATAGGTTTTTGGATATTAAGGGAATCAAGGGATACGGGGATAGTGCGGGAAGGTGGAGTTGAGGTAGGAGATCAGCCATGATCTTATTGATTGGCGGAGCAGGCTCAAGGCCTGCTCCTGTTTCTTAGGTTCTTATTTGTCACGCATGTTGGGTCCAACTGATAAATAGAGCAATGTCTTTCTTGTCCCTACAGATGGGTTATCATTCAACGTCACTGCATCTATTCTGGAGGAGGAGTAAGTTACAGCCTAGACTTTCCACATGAGCAGACAGTGGCCGAAATATCTTCAGCAGATGCTCCACCAGCACCCCACTTGGCCCCAGCACTTCTACCAGTTTCCGCCAGAAGTGGCGTCGGAGTTATAATATGTTCACCTAAATTTGGATAGATGTATTATAATTACACACAAATGACAGGAAACATATATTTCCTGTCATTTGCACCTTAAGAAGTTAAGCATGCAGGTGCAGCAGGCGGTTAAGAAGGCAAATGGTATGTTGGCCTTCGTAGCGAGGGGGTTTGAGTACAGGAACAAGGATGTCTTGCTGCATTTGTACAGGGCCTTGGTGAGACCACATCTTGTGTATTGTGTGCAGTTTTGGTCGCCTTATCTGAGGAAGGATGTTCTTGCCATGGAAATATCGAAGATTCACCAGGCTGATACCTGGGATGGCAGGAATGACGTATGAGGAGAGATTGGGTCGATTGGGCTTGTACTCACTGGAGTTTAGAAGAATGAGAGGGGATTTCATTGAAACTTATAAAATTCTAACAGGACTAAACAGACTAGATGCAGGTAGGATGTTCCCGATGGTGGGGGAGTCCAGAACCAGGGGTCACAGTTTAAGGATAAGGGGTAAGCCATTTAGGACAGAGATGAGGAGGAATTTTTTCACCCAGAGAGTGGTGAACCTGTGGAATTCTCTACCAAAGAAGGTAGTAGAGGCCAATTCATTAAATGTATTCAAGAAGGAGTTGGATATATTTCTTAAGGCTAAAGGGATCAAGGGATATGGGGAGAAAGCAGGAACAGGGTACTGAATTTGGATGATCAGCCATGATCTCATTGAATGGCGGAGCAGGCTCGAGGGGCCGAATGGCCTACTCCTGCTCCTATCTTCTATGTTTAATCAACATAGCTATGGCTCGAGGATCAGAATTTAACTCCAAAGGGAGCTAAATCGATCAAAAATGATCTGGATGCCCCAGAGGCCACTGGCCACTCCCTCTCCCTCTGTCAGATGCCTGGGAGCCCACCTCAACAATGCAACTGACCCTGGCTCCATGGTTGGGAGCACCCTTGTGAGGGAGGGGGGGAGAGAGTGCCTCCCCCCCTGAAGGAACGCTGAACTCTGCAAAAGCAAAACATTGCACCCTGCAAGTCACGGGAGCATTTTAAATCCTAGTTTAAGGGAGAAATCAGTACCATTGGCACAAAGAGTGTTGGAATAGGAAACCATTGAGGTTATATTGTTCACTAAAGACTGGCTGAAGCCCAATACCTTAAAATAAAACTCTTCAAATATTAGCAGATCAATACATAACATTGTTTTTGTAAATGAGTTAGCACTTCCATCAAATAGCAGGCAAAAGAATTTCATGCAAACATACGAATTCTTTGTAGAATAATATTTGAAGAGCTTAATTTTTAGGCATAACTTTCTGAGCAACAATTTGGCAAACTGTTAGGTTAGCAGAACCCCCCCCCCCAAAAAAAAAAGTCACCTTCAAATATTGGCGGGTTCGGCCTTTAGGAACAATCAAAATAAAACTGCCGACTTTTATCCTACAATATCTCAGTTCAATATGACAATATGAAATGTTCAGCCACAGAAAATTCAAAGAGATACCATTCGAAGCATTATCTTAGCGACAGAGTATGAATGATGTTATCTTGCTGTTTAGTGTTATTTTAATTTGCAATGAAATGTAGCATGAATGATGAAATGGATTGAAGGTTCAACTATTAAAAATCATTCTAATATACAACCTATATTTAAAAAAAATCACCATCCAAACAAAATCCTGGTCCAAGCATAACATATTTTTGGCAATAGTTGTATGTTCATCAGGATCCAACTGAGCTGTATTATATTAGTGTAGCAAAGAGCTTCAGTGATTCCACGTTTCAATGGCAATATTTACTCAAACCCCTGTTTCGGTCTACAAAATGATTTAAAGGTGTAACAAAATGATTATGTGCCTTTCTGGTAAGTGCTAAAATGAAGGCAATTGATTTCAAAGATACAGTATTTAATATTTACAAACACACACACACAAGATAATGCAATCTGCGTCTCCTGTGCCCTGGGCAGTGTTGCGTGTGGCAGCATTTCATTTAGGTGCTCCTTCTGCCAACACAGCCCGCAGATACGTTTTAATACAGAGACGCAAGTTGAACAGCTGCCCAGCGCACCGACTAATGCCTACAAATCTATGTAATTGAAAAATGTGGTTTTCTGAACCAAATTGACTGGAATTTGTTCTCTGTTGACGACTATTAAAATGTATCAATTGTACATTGTGCTGCGTAATGATTATAGTCGACTCACGTTGCTTAATAGTAAATGTTTTGAAAAGGGTATATTTCATTTAGATTACACACTATGTGGGTAACTAAAAACATTGATATCCTTTCAGTACATAGCTAAATCACAGCACATCTCAGATGACTGGAAGTGATCCAATATGAGTTAATTTTGCAATGTTAGTCCAACTTGAGATGGATAAAAAGGATACAGTATGAGATGTGTGGATTATATCCCATGAATACTGAAATAGCAAGTTATGGTCAGTCTTTCAGATGAGACGTTAAACCGAGGCCCCGTCTGCTCAGGTGGACGTAAAAGATCCCACGGCACTATTTCGAAGAAGAACAGTGATGTTATCCCCGGTGTCCTGGCCAATGTTTATCCCTCAATCAACATCACTAAAACCGATTATCTGGTCATATTGCTGTTTGTGGGAGCTTGCTGTGTGCAGTTGGCTGTCTCATTTCCCACATTACAACAGTGACTCCACTTCAAAAGTACTTCATTGGCTGCAAAGCGCTTTGAGACGTCTGGTGGTTGTGAAAGGCGCTATATAAATGCAAGTCTTTCTTTCAGTAACACAAGTGGGATACAAACTGTATTGCATGGGGTCTTCACAATGTATTCTCATTGTTTCATGTCTTCAACTTTGAATCATAAAAGAAAGCTATGTTTAAATGACGCTTGTGCTAGAGACCCTACTTCAGAACACAAGGCCAGTAGAGTTTAACCCCATGTTGGTGGCCAGGTTGTTTTTCCCCTTCTCAGATCTGGCAGACCCACTGGCCTAGAAATTCGGTATGGCCCCGCCAGGTCTTTTGCGCCCGAAATTTTGCGCTCGCCAGGATTCCCGTAGCGCCCGCCTAAAATTCAGTTGCGATGGGCCAAGACGGTGGCGGGCGCTATTGCAGGGTTTGGCCGCCTCGCTAGGGGCGATGAATGTCACTTTCAGGCGTCCAGCTCCCGCTGCGGCACCCGATGCGGTGCGGCAGGCTGGGGTACTGCAGGCCTCCTCCTTCTCTTAAGGAGGAACTGCCTGCAGCCGTCAGATCGCCGGTGGATTCCCCCGGCAAATGAGCCCGGCACCACGGAGAAGTGCCGGGCTCGCGGGACTCAGACATCAATGCCGCGGGGGAGTGGTGCAGGAGTCCGGGGAGGGAGGTGCGGGCAGGCGGCCGCCGGGAAAGCGGCCGGCCGCCACTCCACCTTTATGCGCCGGCCTTTCGGAGCTGCAAGACCCCGTTTCACAAACGCTGTTTGCGGCTGCCACGGGCGAGGCGGCCGCAACTGAATTTGGCCATCGGGCCGGAATAGCATTGCAACCGGGGCGCTGCGCACACCGATGACGTCATCGGTGCCGGCGCGGCGCTACCGGCTAACGCCGATGTTAGGGTCCATCTGAATTTCGGGCGATAAAAAACTTCAGGCGCAAACCACTTTATAGCCAATAAGTGGGCGCAAACGCAACTGAATTTCTAGGCCACTGAGTTTTACTCACATTTTCTATTTTTACTTTTTTGTTCTTATGGGTCTTTTCCGTATCTTTTCACCTACACTATTTACACATTCTTTTGTCCTTTAGCTTCCTGGCAGCCATGTTGTGAGGGCGAGTGGCATCGTTTGGGAGGTAAAAGAAAAGGGTCTGTTCGCCATGGAGCGGAGAAGGTTGAGAGATTTGATAGAGGTGTTCCAAAATCACGAGGGCTCCAGACTAAGAGTAGATGGAGGGAAACTGTTCCCATTGGCGGAAGGGTCACGAACCAGAGGACACAGATTCAAGGTGATTGGCAAAAGAACCAATGGCGACGTGAGGAAAAACTTTTTTTTACGCAGCGAGTGGTTAGGATCTGGAATGCACTGCCTGAATGGGCGGTGGAGGCAGACTCAATCATGGCTTTCAAAAGGAAAAAATTTGCAGGGCTACAGGGAAAGGGCGGAGGAGTGGGACTGGCTGAAGTGCTCTTGCAGAGAGCCGACACGGGCTCGACGGGCCGAATGGCCTCGTTCTGTGCTGTAACCATTCTATGATCATCTAACAGTTTTCTATTAAGCAGTTTACAGGTCATTCACCCATTTACTCACTTACTGTGATCGATGTATCTGTTGATTGTCTCCCCCTCTCCCTTTAATCCCTCTATTTTTTTCCAGCCTTACCCAAACACTTGTTTATCTTTCAGTCTTCAGTTCTGATGAAGCGTTACCCAGTCTAAATGCCAATAAACTGTCTTTTCTCTTTATAGATGCTGATTGACCTACTGTGCCTTTCCAGCAATGTCTGTTTATTTGGGATTTCTAGCATTTGCAGTTTTTTCTTTTTCCTTTTTACATTTAAATGTCTGATGTATATAGGACTGAATTCCAGTGCAGAGCTCAACACTATCCAGGACAAAGCAGTTCACTTGATCGGCATCCCATCCACTGGCATAAACATCCACCCCCTCCACCACTGGCATACCCGTTGCTGCAGTGTGCACTATCTACAGGATGTACTGCAGCTCCAACAACACTCCAGAAGCTCAACACTATCCAGGACAAAGCAGCCCACTTGATTGGCACCCCATCCATCACCTTAAACATTCACTCCCTCCACCACCGGCGCACCGTGGCTGCAGTGTGTACCATCTACAAGATACACTGTGGCAACTCGCCAAGGCTCCTTTGGCAGCACCTCCCAAACCCACGACCTCTACCACCTAGAAGGACAAGAGCAGCAGGCGCGTGGGAACGCCACCACCTCCAAGTTACCCTCCAAGTCACACACCATCCTGACTTGGAAATATATCGCAGTTCCTTCATCGTCGCTGGGTCAAAATCCTGGAACTCCCTCCCTAACAGCACTGCGGGAGCACCTTCACCACACGGACTGCAGCGGTTCAAGAAGGCGGCTCACCACCACCTTCTTGAGGGCAATTAGGGATGGGCAATAAATGCTGGCCGTGCCGGCGACGCCCAGATCTCATCAACGAATTTTAAAAAAATTGCCAAAGCTTCTTCTGCAGCACCTCCCAAACCCATGACCGCCACCACCTACAAGGGCAGTAGGTACATGGGAACACCATCACCTCCAAGTCACACATCATCCCCGACATGGAGACATATTGACGTTCCTTCATCGGCGCTGGGTCAAAATCCTGGAATGTCCTACCTAACAGTATTGTGGGAGTACCTTCACCACACAAACTGCAATAATTCAAGAAACAGGGCAGCCACCACCTTCAGAAGTATAACTAGGGATGGGCAATAAATGCCAGCTTTGCTAGTGATGCCCATAACGCAAATAACCCAAAAAGTACTTCATTGGCTGTAAAGTGCTTTGAGACGTCTGGTGGTCGTGAAAGGCGCTATATAAATGCAAGTCTTTCTTTCTTTCAAATGATTAAAAAAAAGGTAGTAGGTTAGTTATCATGAGTTGGTTTGTGATGTGAAGATGTATAAATGTAGCTGTCAGCTGCAGACTAAGTGAATGCTAATTAGTCAATTGGTGTGTCTACACAATTAGGAATGTTAATAATTTCTCATAATATAAATTTTTAAAGGGGAAAGGGTTCCAGTAATTAGAATGAAAAAAAGGAAAATACTTACATTTCTATAGCGCCTTTCACAATCATCGGACGTCTCAAAGCACTTTACAGCCAATGAAGTACTTTTTGGAATGTAGTCACTGTTGTAATGTGGGAAACGCAGCAGCCAATTTGCACACAGCAAGCTCCCACAAACAGCAATGTGATAATGACCAGATAATCTGTTTTTTAATGACGCTGATTGAGGAATAAATATTGGTTAGAACACCGGGGATAACTCCCCTGCTCTTCTTCGAAATAGTGCCATAAGATTTTTTACGTCCATCTGAGAGAGCAGACGGGGCCTTGGTTTAACGTCTCATCCAAAAGACAGCACCTCCGCCAGTGCAGCAGCTCCGCAGTACTGCACTGGAGTGTCAGCCTAGATTTTTGTGCTCAAGGCTCTAGAATGGGATTTGAATCCACAACCTTCTGACTCAGAGGCGAGAGTGCTACCCACTGAGCCATGGCTGACACGGTTGAATGTGATGTGCTAAATATGCTGAAAATCATGAGGGGTCTAGGCAGAGAGAAACTGTTCCCATTGGCGGTAGGGTCGAGAGCCAGAGGGCACAGATTTAAGGTGATTGGCAGAAGAACCAAAGGCGACATGAGGAAAAAAAAATTTTTGCAGCGAGTGGTTAGGATCTGGAATGCACTGCCTGAGAGGGCGGTGGAGGCAGATTCAATCGTGGCTTTCAAAAGGGAATTGGATAAGTACCTGAAGGAAAACAATTTGCAGGGCTACAGGGAAAGGGCGGGGGAGTGGGACTAGCTGAAGTGTTCCTGCAGAGAGCAGCCAAGGGCTCGACGGGCCGAATAGCCTCCTTCTGTGCTATAACCATTCTATGATTCTATAATTCTATGATATCATCATGAACTACAAAACAAATTGCATCAAGATCAGAACTATTACATCGTGTACTAAAGCAAAAACCTTCTCTACAAATTGCTAATAATTTGTACCCTTCCAAAATAAAATATTACATAGGATTACAAAGGATATACAGCACATAAACAGGCCATTCGGTCCAACCAGTCCATGCCGGTGTTTATGCTCCACTCGAGCCTCCTCCCGTCTTTCCTCATCTAATTCTGTCAGCATAACCCTCTATTCCCTATAATTCAATATAATTCAAGATCTTTTGATGAATTTACTTGTTTACTTTGATTGTGGAAATGTCTTGCTATTCCTTAACTTTTTCTGCATTCTAAATTTTCAAAAATGTTAGTTCATTTAGTGGATTTTTTTTTACATCTTTGTGTATATTCTTGCATTTAATCAAAAGCACATTGGCAAAATGGGAGTGAGGAATATTAAATGGTCAAAGTTCATTTGTGAAATTTAATAACATTTTGGGCCTGAAAGGCAAGTCAGGAAGCACACATACTCAAATGTTATTATATAATATGGAGCACTTTAATAGGAACACGACAATAGTGAACAAAATACATCCTTTATCTGATTATTCCCATTAAACAACAAGCATTGAGAGTTTTGTA
Source organism: Somniosus microcephalus (assembly GCF_052327205.1). Lineage (NCBI taxonomy): Eukaryota > Metazoa > Chordata > Chondrichthyes > Squaliformes > Somniosidae > Somniosus > Somniosus microcephalus. The sequence goes on from NC_141010.1 coordinate 15,203,359, forward strand.
ATGACAGAGCACTGGAGTCATTCGAACCAATATCAGGCAGTGGTTGTACATTATATGATATCAGGGTGTAAAACTGATTCACTGAATTCTTTGGAATTAGAACTACAGCATAAAACGTGCTGGCGATACGGTCTCTATTTATAAAAAAAAATGAGCATGCGTCCAGAGTCACAGTACTATGTGGATAACCTTGTGCAAATTAAACTAACTATTGCTTCCATTTAAAGTTCTTGCACATATTGTTCAAGTAATGAATCGCTTGTTGTTCTGGCCTTGAGCCATGACTATAAACCAATAACTTCTCTAGTACTCATTAGTTTGGTCCAAAAAAAATGAACTGGTGCCTTAGACATGTTTCCGTAACACGCAAATTCCCATAATCTGGCATACATTTAAACATTGAAGTCCGTAAGAACATAAGAATTAGGAGCAGGAGTAGGCCGTACGGTCCCTCGAGCCTGCTCCGTCATTCAATAAGATCATGGCTGATCTTCGACCTCAACTCCACTTTCCCGCCCGATCTCCATATCCCTTGATTCCCCTCAAGTCCAAAAATCAATCTATCTCAGCCTTGAATATACTCAATGACTGAGCATTCACAGCCCTCTGGGGCAGAGAATTGCAAAGATTCACCACCCTCTGAGTGAAGAAATTCCTCCTCATCTCAGTCTTAAATGGCCGACCCCTTATCCTGAGACTGTGCCCCCTAGTCCTAGACCCTCCAGCCAGGGGAAACAACCTCTCAGCATCTACCCTGTCAATCCCCCTCAGAATCTTATATGATCACCTCTCATTTTTCTAAACTCCAGAGAGTATAGGCCCAATCTACTATGGTACAATTTTGTGCAAAAATAAAAGGGCCGCGTTGGTCCTATTTAAATGGAGGTACGGAAGAGTAAGTGATCTTCTGGCGATTATTCCAAATATCAGCAGAGTGAACACGATTTTGCTCGAGAAGACCTTACCGTAAAGTTCTGATAGAACAAACTAATGGCAGCATTGCCACATGCTTCTCGCAGTGAAATGGATGGTACTAGCTGTTCAGGTACAAGAAGCTCCCAAGCGATAGTCACCACTCGGTGCTGTGATTGACAGCTTCAGCCGCCTCATACCCAACAACAGTAGCTCATAGCCCTTCCTGGAACCTCCGGAGCCCTTAACTGGTGAAACGAGTAAACCAGGAAAGGAATGTCTATGGCATTTCTCATTTGTGTCAGCACATCATTGAGGCTTTGCCACTCCTCTGGGACAAGAAAGATTCCCGCAGAGACATCAGACAACACTGTCGCCTAAAGGTATACAGGGCAACTGGAGGCTTCTTTGGTATACTCGAGGCAACATCACTATCAAGATGACAGCAGAAACACCACTGGGATGTGTAGTTATTGGACATCCATGCAGACAGTTGGTTTTCCATCTTTGCTTGAGGAGCTTCTGAGAAATCCAGTTTAGCGCTGACAACCAGTAAATAAAAAGGATGGGGTGGGTATGGGGTGACAGGACAGTATTGTGAGCAGCGAGGAGGTTAGAGAATGAGGGCAGGTGGCCAGAGCTGAGGTAAGGCTAGTGGAACATCCAGGAAACAGTGAGCATAACTTAATTCGTTTCAATATAAAAATAAACTGTAGGAGAGGGAACAGTTAAAGATAAAGGTACTTGACAGTGGACAATCAAATCCAGGGCTGAAGGTAAAAATGGAAATCCAGCAAAATAGAGAAAAGAGGGGTGCAAAAAAGAAATTGGAAAGGCTAAGAGGGGGTATAAAAAAAGATTGACAGGGAACATAAGAAATTATGGTATAAAGGATCGTATAGATACAAAAAAAAAGAATAATTAAAGAAAAGGTAGAGATACATAAAACAAAATCTTCTAATGGAGGATGAAGGAATGACACAGATACTGAAAGGAAAGAACTTGCATTTGTATACAGCCAAAACTCATACTGACTTAGAAATTGAATCATGTTTGAGTTCAAGGCAGCGGTTGCTGTATGCACCTAAAAAGACCAGCGGCAGGACCATGGGAAATTGGTCCACTGGCCTCACTTGTTTATTACCGGTGAGCTGCAGGCACCAGTCACAACCCCAGAGGCAGTTTGCATGTTGGGACTAAGATTGAAGGCAGCAGGTAAGTCCGGGGGTGGGGGTGGGGGGGGGCGGCACGGGGGAAGGGGGTGGTGAAGACAATCAGGATGGGGCGAACACGGGCTGACAGCAGCTGCACTTTTAATGTAGAGCCACCCCTGCTCCACCTATCTCCATATTCAGCCAAGTATAAATTTGCTTACTTACCTTTTTGGTGACTGCCTCCGGTGGTCCCTTTAAAGGCCACCGGTTTGGCTGCTGCGCGCCCGAGAAAATGGCATGGCATATGCTGCGGTAGGTCACAATCCAGATTGGCAAAGGAGCCTGAAACTGGTGTTAGGCCCCCGATTTGCATAGGCAATGGGCCGAACGCCGGGTTTCAGGTGAGTGCCCTGGGTGACTACAGGGCGTCGTAACCAATATGGTGCATGGGACACTTCCGGCACGGATTGAGCGTACGCACACTGCACGCTATATTAGACCCTTCAGTGTCTGCTTCTTGCCCGTGAAGCAGGTGCTGCGCATTCAAATTTCTATCCCATTGTCTGGGTTCACATATGGAGAAAAGTCATTTGGCGAGATACCCAAGGACAGCTCGTATCCATAACACCTTGCCCAAGCCTTGCGCCTTGCCTTCAGGGCAGCAGAGTGGAATTGGCAAGAAAAAGGGTAACATGACTTTGGATGCTTCAAATACTGGAGCGGTTTTCAGTTGATGGAACAACTAAAAGCATTTAGCAATATTAATTGAAATTCTGTGCTGCATTTCATGCTGTAACTTTGAACAGGAAAACTGATGCCAGTATTTACAGAGTTAGAAGTGCCAATGTTATATTATAGGAGAATGCATGCTTTAAAAATATGCAACGGAATTAGAGTGCTAACGGGGTTAGATTCACAGGAAATGCATCATCGGTAAAAATATTCCAGGAGAACTTATGTCAGATGTAGTTAATTAAAATGATTGATCTGCTAATGTCTCAACCTTTATTGACTTTATAAAAATCATTCAACATCTGTATACTTTAATGAATTCAGTAAGATTTTGAAAGAAAGCAGATGAAAACATACCAAATGTATCCGAATGCAAATGAAAGAAATACACGGGCTGACCCAATAATTGCTTCAGCCATATTGAGGTCAGGTTTGTTTCATTTGCTGAACGTACATATGGCATAGTTTACCCTTGAATATTAATGGCACAGGATTCCTTTTGATTTTAGTTAGTCTGCACTAGCAGCCTTAAAAAAAAAATCAAAAGCACAACATCCTTTTCCAGTCTGTGATACAGAGGTACAGTACCGAGTCTGTACTGAATCAAAAGGCTGGTGTCTGTCTTCAGAACAGCTTAACATTGCTGCTCGTAGCAGGAATATGTTTCATATTGTCTACCCATTAGCGACTATTGATGTTTTATACGAAAAAGCTTAGCCAATGATAAAGTGTCTAACGATTACGGTACTGCTCTAATTTTTAATAAATGTTATAAATAAGGAATATAACACTGGCAGGTATCATATGAAGTCGCCATTTGTTTTCCTGTGTGTTTGTCTTGTTCTTTTTTCCATCCCCCTTTCCCTTATTCTGTTCCTTTTTAAATGCTGGTTATCTGTATTATCTTGTAGTCGTGAGGAGGAGTCTTAAGGCCGGAAATGTTGACTGGCTCCTGTTTTTCCCTAGACTGCCTGACTTGCTGGATTTTCTAATTTTTTCTGGCTTTGTTTACCTATTTTGTTGCCATTCTGTTTCAGAGGCGTCCATTTTCAATAGCGCATGCCCCGTGCAAGGCATTCTGGGCCGTGCCAGGCATTCTGGGCCGTGCCAGGCGTTCTAGGCCGTGTCAGGCGTTCTAGGCCGTGTCAGGCGTTCTGGGCCGTGTCAGGCGTTCTGGGCCGTGCCAGGCGTTCTGGGCCGTGTCAGGCGTTCTGGGCCGTGTCAGGCGTTCTGGGCCGTGTCAGGCGTTCTGGGCCGTGTCAGGCGTTCTGGGCCGTGCCAGGCGTTCTGGGCCGTGCCAGGCATTCTGGGCCGTGCCAGGCGTTCTAGGCCGTGTCAGGCGTTCTGGGCCGTGTCAGGCGTTCTGGGCCGTGTCAGGCGTTCTGGGCCGTGTCAGGCGTTCTAGGCCGTGTCAGGCGTTCTAGGCCGTGTCAGGCGTTCTAGGCCGTGTCAGGCGTTCTGGGCCGTGTCAGGCGTTCTGGGCCGTGTCAGGCGTTCTGGGCCGTGCCAGGCGTTCTGGGCCGTGCCAGGCGTTCTGGGCCGCGCCAGGCGTTCTAGGCCGTGTCAGGCGTTCTGGGCCGTGTCAGGCGTTCTGGGCCGTGTCAGGCGTTCTGGGCCGTGTGCTGCATGTTGGGGATAATTTATATCCGGGACTCCGAGCACTGCACGTGTCCCCACCAAGGTAATGTCAGAACTTCCTTTCTGAGCAAATTAAATAGATGGGTTAGGGAATGACAGATGGAGCCTAATGTAAATAATAAATGTAAGGTAATGCATTTCGGAACAGGAAACAGCAGATGTGTACACAATGAAAGCATGTACATTAGCCAAGGTGAAGGAGCAGCTGAAAATAAGGGATGGCGTAGTGTCCCGTCTTAGAAAAGTTTCCGTACGTGATTATTTCAGTATTTTATCAGCTACAAATAGTGGCTGATGGTTATTTTCCTCCCCTGAATTAACCCGAATTTGACAGTGGCAATGGCCAAAACTGGCCAATAATGAGCCAACTGGAGTAACGTGGCTTTCACACCTCTCAAGCATCCAAATTGACACAAAATCATGACAAAAATTCCTTTAACCCAACTGTGGAGTGAGCAAAGCTTAGTAGAAATGGTTGAACAGAGATTTCAAGAATCTGCAACCTGACCTATCTCCCACTGTTTGTCCTCCTCACCACTCGACTCCCAAACTCAGCCCCCTCACCACTGACCCCCAAACTCAGCCCCCTCACCAGTGACCCCCAAACTCAGCCCCCTCACCCACTGACCCCCAAACTCAGCCCCCTCACCACTGACCCCCAAACTCTGCCCCCTCACCACTGACCCCCAAACTCTGCCCCCTCGCCCACTGACCCCAAACTCAGCCTCCTCACCACCCGACTCCCAAACTCAGCCCCCTCACCACCCGACTCCCAAACTCAGCCCCCTCACCGCTGACCCCGAAACTCAGCCCCCTCACCCACTGACCCCCAAACTCAGCCCCCTCACCCACTGACCCCAAACTCAGCCCCCTCACCCACTGACCCCAAACTCAGCCCCCTCACCCACTGACCCCAAACTCAGCCCCCTCACCCACTGACCCCCAAACTCAGCCTCCTCACCCACTGACCCCCAAACTCAGCCCCCTCACCCACTGACCCCCAAACTCAGCCTCCTCACCACCCGACTCCCAAACTCAGCTCCGTCGCCCACCGGCCCACAATTTGGCCCTTCTCACTAGACCAGACACCTGATATCAACCCTCCTGACCCCACCTGACTGTAAGATTGGAGTGAATGAGAATTCAATTTATTTCACTCACACCTAAAGTTTTCTTAACAAGGGGCTCGTAGTTTTACCAGGTCCATCATCATAGTTGCTCACAGTTGCTCCTCTATTCAGTTTGTGGTGAAATCATAAGTGCATTTTATATAAACACATTCACGATTTTGTTACAAATAGCGCACAAAGGAAATCTTCCTCCTGAGATTAATCACATCCATTTTTTCATTACCATTAACACCCAGCATTAAAATACACACCTTGATCATTCTTGGAAGTCCCCGGTAGGGTTTGCGATCCCAGATTGCTGGTCAATTTGACGTCCTCAAAATCCCGGGATTCGCAGCGGAATATTCGCAAGACTTCAGGATTGTGGAAGGTTTATTAAGGGCGCTGGTGTTGTTGCCATTTAATTTTCCACTTCCTCTCACCATCCCCAGTGAATGACCAAAGCGGGTCATCGCCAAGGCTGGAAAGAGTAAAAGAGGTCAGTCAAGAAGAGAAAATGCTGAAAATACACAGCGAGCATCTGGAAAGAGATGAGATAGGTTAACATTTCATGTACAGATCGTTCATCAGAAGTGACCAAAGTTCTCTCCCCTGAACACTAATTCTCCTTTCAGATACCGGCAGGCCTGCTGTGTATTTCCAGCATTTTCCATTTGTGGGTCACAATTCCAGCATTTGCAGCTTTCTTTTTCCCTTTTATAAATCAAAGCGAGGTGGCTAAGTGGGCCCTAACTTGGGTATTAAAAGGCTGTAAATTGTAGCGGAAAGTGAAGACTGACATCGATAAGATGTTCCACATTTTGGAGATCCCGGAAAAAAGAATCTGTTGCTCAGTTGCTATGTCAGCACCATCTATAATGAAACGAGTTAAAAGGCAGTGAGGTTACCACAGGGCAGCTGGGGCCTCCTGAGTAAATCACAGAAAAATATTTGACCGTAGCTAACTTCCCGCAGCTTTAAAGGGACAGTCTCTGACTTACCTGAGAGGGAGGAATTGAAGTTAGGGCCAATTACTTGCTTAAAGTGGGGAGTGGCGCTTGCAAGGAGTGAGATATCGCCACTGCACAGCCTGCGATTTTCCGCTGTACCCTCACTGTGAGTGCCACTTTGCACTGCTAATCAGTCTTTTTTATATCTTTGAAGAATGGTCAGCATATGTGAAGACAGGGGTTAAAAATTCGCTGTGAGCAATATCACAAAATGGGTGGTATCGCATTGGACGCCCATTATACGCCCCACTTGATAGTCAGTTGCATTGACCAGAGGTAGTCTTTCAGTAAGATATGGAGGTAGTGATGATGCCTGTGTTGCATTGCCCAAAGTACTAAACTTAGACCCCTCAAAGATATCACACATCTGATGCATCATCTTATTTTTAAGTCAATACTGTGAATGCCTTCGGACTTTCTATTGGATTTTCCTATTTTGCGGTGAGCCTTACTGGTCTCTGGCAGGTAGTCTTCTGCGTTTTTGTCCTTAAATTTTCTCCTCTCCTCTCCTGAAAGCACAGGCTTTTGATGGTGCCGTCTGCCCTCGAGTACCTCAGTCAGGTAGCAACTCTTCATGATTAGACTTGAGCACCAAAATCTAGGCTGACACTCCCAGTGCAGTGCTGTGGGAGTGCCGCACTGTCGGAGGTGCCGTCTTTTGGATGAGACGTTAAACCGAGGCCCCGTCTGCCCTCACAGGTGGACGTAAAAGATCCCGTGGCACTATTTCGAAGAAGAGCAGGGGAGTTATCCCCAGTGTCCAGGCCAATATTTATCCCTCAATCAACATCACAAAAAAACAGTTTATCTGGTCATTATCACATTGCTGTTTGTGGGAGCTTGCTGTGCGCAAATTGGCTGCCGCGTTTTTTATATTACAACAGTGACTACACTTCAAAAAGTACTTGATTGGCTGTAAAGCGCTTTGGGATGTCCTGAGGTCGTGAAAGGCGCTATATAAATGCAAGTCTTTCTTTCTTTCTTTAGACGAGGAGTGTTGGTAGGGCAATCAACCATGAGACAAATTGTAGCCAAATGGGATCTTTGACTCAGCCAACATCCACACTTTCCAGCAAAAGTCACTAGGTAGAGATCAAGATTAAAAATCCGAGTCGCTGATGTTTCTCCTCCTAATCGTAATGACCTTACTGACACCAGGCAGCGATCAGCTTACTCAGCAGAGCACAGGGGACCTATGACTTTTCTGGACAATGAACTAAGCCATCAGGGATGCTTTTGGTAAGCTCTATGCACCCAAGCTTGTAGCAACATCTTATTACACCTTGTGGGCAGAATCAATACATGAATCAGGTTGACAAAATAACTGCCCGGTTCTGATTCTCCCATTAAGAAAGCTGTGGAGTTTTGTCTAAAAGTTACCCTTATCTCCACACCACGCATTTGTACCAACAAATGGAATCGTTGGGCAAGAAAAAAAACCAGCTGGTCCATCGAGCCTACTCCATACCATGATGGCCGGAGCATCATGACTAAAGACTTCTTCCCTCCACCACCCCCCCAACCTCCCACCCACCCCCACAGCCACGTAATAACCTCTGCCCCTACCTTTTTTCCCCCATTTTTTTTCTCTCCCACATGGCAGCTGTCAATCATTCTGCCATTGCCATTTACACTTCATCTAGAGTCATCTTTTGTTTCTGAACTTGTCCATTACCATCTCCTTTTGCCTTGCACCATCATCCCTTTTGTCTCTTAATCTCTCCTGCCTTCCACCCTATCACAGACCTTCCCTTTTGTTCTTTCCTCCCCTCCCCCCCTTTCCCTGCCCCTACACTTGCTTAAAAACCTGTTCCATCTCCAACTTTTTCCAGTTCTGACGAAGGGTCATCGACCTGAAACGTTGGGCTGGATTTTCCTCCAGCAGTCAGGAAGGAGGCGGGACTACAACTTTCGGGTTTTAGTCCTGCCTCCATCGACGTCTGGCCAATCCACGCAATTTTCCCTTGATTGACCTTGTTGAGCCCGCCCAGCAGGCTCAGCAGGCCAATTAAGGGCCACCCGGCAACAGGTGACGTCACAGACGGGAATTTCATCTGTCAGGACGTCCTGACAGATGAAATATCAGTGTTTCACAGCTGTTTGAAGCTGTCAAACACTGACAGTCTGACTTCTAACCTGAGTCCTTCTACACAGTCTCAGTTAGAACTCTCAGCAGCACTGAAACCTGAAGGATGTCACTTTTGACAGATCACAGCCGTTCAGCTTTCAGTGCCGGCTGAGTGATGGACTCCCGACGCCTAGAGGAAGAAAGGCTGTTAAAGTAAGTACAGGTAATTTAAACTTCTTTACACACTTCAGACACACCAAACACACTTACCTTTGCACTTATGCACCCATCACTCACCTGAACACCGACATCGCGACCCCTCCAAGTCCTTCAACCCGACGGCCCGCCTGCTCTAACCTGGCGTGGTTTGGAGCCGTCACGACACCCCTCAAAATTGGGATTAGGCTAAAAACTGCCTGTTAACTACCTGTTAACAGGCAGTTAATTGGCACTAATCCCTTCCCGCCTCGGGTCGGCGGGTCCCAGTGCGGGGCAGGTACCCGCCTCCTCTGAAACTTACGTGGAGGGGGGTTTTGGGCGGGATGGTGTCGGGACCCCCGAATTTGGGATTTTTGCCCCCCGCACGCCCAAAAGCCCGCCTCACGGCACACTGAAAATCTGGCCACTTGACTCTGTTTCTGGGGAGGCAGCGGCCCAGATTCTTTTGTGGGGCCTGAGGAGCATTGCTACATTCAAACCGTACCTTTTCAGGACCTCTTCGGTTCTCTCACCAGTGAAACTGGTTGGGGTGTGGGCGGTGCACATTCCGGCCAGTTCTGTCTTAAAATGATTATCGTATAAATGGTATATAGGACCTCAGTGTTCTCGCTCAGGCCAACATCCCCAGCATCGAAGCTCTGACCATGCTCGATCAGCTCCGATGGACGGGCCACATCGTCTGCATGCCCAATACGAGACTCCCAAAACAAGCACCCTACTCGGAGCTCCGACACGGCAGGAGAGCCCCAGGTGGGCAGAGGAAACGCTTCAAGGACACCCTCAAAGCCTACTTGAAAAAGTGCAACATCCCCACCACCGACACCTGGGAATCCCTGGCCCAAGACCGCACAAAGCGGAGGAGAAGCATCCGGGAAGACGCCAAACACCTCGAGTCTCTTCGCCGGGAGCAAGCGGAAGCCAAGCGCAGGCAGCGCAAGGAGCCCACATCAACCCAAGCACCCCACCCACCCGCCCCTTCAACCACCGTCTGCCCCACCTGTGACAGAGACTGTAGGTCCCACATTGGACTCATCAGTCACCTGCGAACTCATTTTTAATGTGGAAGCAAGTCATCCTCAGTTCCGAGGGACTGCCTAAGAAGAAGAAGAAGAATATAGGACCTCAACTGGCATATTAAAAGAGTCCTCCCACGTGAAGCAGGCTGAAAGTAGCAGCCCAGCGCTGGACCCTTGTAAAAATGGCAGCGGGCACAGCTTTGGTGTAGCAGCATGATATGTCTACCAACTCCATTTTGAGGCAGTTGCCAACCCGTTAATGCCGATTTCAACAAATAATTGACCCCCCACCCACCCCAGAATCTCAGCACATAATCCAGGCTGATGCTTCAGTGCAGCGCTGTATTGTTAAAGGTGCCATCTTTCAGAGGAAACCTTAAACTGAGGCCCCCCGTCGGCCCTCTCAGGTGGACGTAAAAGATCCCGCGACACTATTTAAAGGAGACCAGGGCAGTTTGCTCAGTACCCTGGCCAACACTTATGCCTCAATCAACAGCGTCAAAAACATTTTAACTGGTCATTTGCCACATTGTTCTTTGTGGGATTTGCTGTCTCATTTGCCTACACTTCATTGGCTGTGAATCACCTTGGGAACATCCTGACAACATGAAAGGCGCTATATAAATGCAAGTTCTTTCTTACCGCCTGAGAGTTACTATATATGCAACACGTCCAGTATCTACTTTTTTTTAATGTATTCACGGGATGTGGGCATCGCTGGCAAGGCCAGCATTTATTGCCCATCCCTAATTGCCCTTGAGAAGGTGGTGTTGGGCCGCCTTCTTGAACCGCTGCAGTCCGTGTGGTGAAGGTACTCCCACAGTGCTGTTAGGGAAGGAGTTGCAGGATTTTGACCCAGCGACGATGAAGGTTCGGCGATGTATTTCCAAGTCAGGATGGTGTGTGACTTGGAGGGGAAGTTGGAGGTGGTGGTGTTCCCATGCGCCTGCTGACCTTGTCCTTCTAGGCGGAAAAGGTCGCGGGTTTGGGAGGTGCTGTCGAAGAAGCCTTGACGAGTTGCTGCAGTGCATCTTGTAGATGGTACACACTGCAGCCACGGTTTCAGTGGATAGTATGTCCAAACTATCTGTACAAAGCAAATTCTCAACCATAACACTTCCATATGAAAAACTTAACGGTATCAAAACCAATGCCTTCCAGCATCTGCTGGTCTACTTTAGGTTATTTATGCAGCATTGATAGATAGCCTTTGACATGGTTGACCACTTCATTCTTCAATGCCTCTCCACCATCGTCCAGCTGGGTGGGACTGTACTCGCCTGGTTCCATTCTTATCCATCTAATCGTAGCCAGAGAATCACCTGCAACGGCTTCTCTTCCCGCTCCCGCATCGTTACCTCTGGTGTCCCCCAAGGATCTATCCTTGGCCCCCTCCTATTTCTCATCTACATGCTGCCCCTCGGCGACATCATCTGAAAACACAGCACCAGTTTCCACATGTACGCTGACGACACCCAGCTCTACCTCACCATCGTTTCTCTTGACCCCTCCACGGTCTCTAAATTGTCAGACTGCTTGTCTGACATCCAGTTTTGGATGAGCAAAAATTTTCTCCAATTAAATATTGGGAAGACCGAAGCCATTGTTTTCGGTCCCCGCCACAAACTCCGTTCCTTAGCCACTGACTCCATCCCTCTCCCTAACAGCTGTTTGAGGCAGAACAACTCTGTTCGCAACCTTGGTGTCATATTTGACCCTGAAATGAGCTTCCAACCACATTTCCGTGGCATAACTACGACCGCCTATTTCCACCTCCATAACATCGCCTGTCTCCACCCTTGCCTCAGCTCATCCGCTGCTGAAACCCTCATCCATGCCTTTGTTACCTCTAGACTTGACTATTCCAACGCACTCCTGGCTGGCCTCCCACATTCCACCCTACGTAAACTTGATGTCATCCAAAACTCGGCTGCCCGCGTCCTAACTGGCACAAGTCCCGTTCCCCCATCACCCCTGTGCTCGCTGACCTACATTGGCTCCCGGTTAAGCAACGCCTTGATTTCAAAATTCTCATTCTTGTTTTCAAATCCCTCCATAGCCTCGCCCCTCCCTATCTCTGTAATCTCCTCAAGCCCCACAACCCCCCGAGATATCTGTGCTCCTCTAATCCTGCCGCTTTGAGCATCCCTGATTATAATCGATCAACCATTGGTGGCCGTGCCTTCTGTTGCCTGGGCCCTAAGCTCTAAGCTCTGGAATTCCCTGCCTAAACCTCTCTTTCCTCCTTTAAGATGCTCCTTAAAACCTACCTCTTTGACCAAGCTTTTGGTCATCCGCCCTAATTTCTCCTTATGTGGCTCGGTGTCAATTTCTTTTGTCTTAGAATTCTCCTGTGAAGCGCCTTGGGAAGTTTTACTACGTTAAAGGTGCAATATAAATACAAGTTGTTGTTGTTGTAGCAATGTAGACACTGGTATATTTAACAAGTCGATTTTTCAGGATTCCAGGATTTACCACGTGTTCCACTGTTGATTTTTAATTTTAGCATATGTTAAACTTTTTTTGAATTTTCTGCAAATATTGCAAGATTATACAAGGAAATATGTCCGTGTTAGATCTAACACCGTGGTGCTGGCAAAGTCTGTCAAAGTCAGTGAACGAACTTCCTGCCGACATCAACAAACATGGCATGTTGGCCTTTATTGCAAGGGGGTTGGAGTATAAGAGCAAGGAAGTCTTTCTACAATTGTATAGGGCCTTGGTGAGACCACACCTGGAGTACTGGGCACAGTTTTGGTCTCCTTAGCTAAGGAAGGATATACTTGCCTTGGAGGCGGTGCAACAAAGGTTCACTAAATTGATTCCTGGGATGAGAGGGTTGTCCTATGAGGAGAGATTGAGTAGATTGGGCCGATACTCTCTGGAGTTTAGAAGAATGAGAGGTGATCTCATTGAAACATATAAGATTCTGAAGGGGATTGACAGTGTAAAGTCTGTGGGTTGTTTAGTTAATTAATACACAGACTCCAAGAGTAACTTAAAACAGGACTTTACTATTCGAAGGTCAGGGCGAATCTGCCCAATAACTCCTGACACAGCACTTATATACCGGTGTGGTCACCGTCGGTATTACAGTATACAGAAGCCAACAAAGTAGTGCCACACCTAAAATAGTTCTCTTAAAGGTGAGCGGTTACATACAATGGTTTTCTTAAAGGTAGACGGATACATACACTACAGACAGGGTAGATGCTGAGAGGCTGTTTCCTCTGGCTGGAGTGTTTAGAACTAGGGGGGCACAGTCTCAGGATAAGGGGTAGGCCATTTAAGACTGAGATGAGGAGGAATTTCTTCACTCAGAGGGTTGTGAATCTTTGGAATTCTCTGCCCCAGAGGGCTGTGAATACTGAGTCTTTGAGTATATTCAAGGCTGAGATCGATAGATTTTTGGACTCTAGGGGAATCAAGGGATATGGAGATCGGGCGGGAAAGTGGAGTTGAGGTCGAAGATCAGCCATGATCTTATTGAATGGCGGAGCAGGCTCGAGGGGCCGTATGGCCTACTCCTGCTCTTATTTCTTATGTTCTTAAACCTCGAGCTCCTGCAGATATATCAAAATTGTAAATCTAAGTGGTATTTCCCTTCAAGTGCAAGCAGAGTGAATTATTTACAAAATATTAGAAATAATCCAACCCCAGCTCAGGATTTTAAAATATTGATTTTTTTTTTCAACAAACGTTTCAAATATATATTTTTAAAATTAAATTCAGCTTTCTCTCCTCGCTTCTTGAACGCACTGAATGTTGCTGGGTATGATTCCACAGTTGTCACGGCCATCCACTACCATTCACGCGTGAGTCTAGGTTGTGGTGCTCTTCTCACCGAACATGCACAAGCACAGGTACACTATCCCGCAGGGATCACTTGGCAGTGAGCGGGAGTGGGGAGCCTGGCTGATTTTTGCCCTCCTTACCCCAGGACACTGAAGCCACACTGTAATCTAACACCTTTGCCCCGTTTGATATCAGCCAACTCAGCGCAGCCCTGGAATCAAGCCTGAGACTTTCTGGTGTCAATGGCTTTTTGCCACGTTTGGTTGTGCCCTTATCCACATGGCCATTAATCAGCCTCAAGGTGCGTTTTCTAAGAATTTATAAATAAGGAACTAGTACATCAACCGAACTGATTGCTCCCTGAGCAATATCATTGGCCGTGTGATTATGTGACAATATAATCAACATTATGACATTTAATTTAGGTCTTTTGTCATCCTTATTCCTTACTCTAAGTCTCCCCATGCAATGCACTAGTCTTAGCCTGAAGCTAGGCAAGTGAATAACCTACTCCCTAGCCTCCACCGATGGTGCTCTGTTCCCAGACACAAGAGTGACCTGGGGTAACAATTCCTCCAGTTTCTCAACCCGACCTGTGGGAAAGCACCTGGCCTCTGTTGACAACTCCTTACAATGGAATGCCTAAGATGAGGAAGTCTGGCCGGTGCTCAGCGGATGGGATCAATGGCGGGTCGGCAGTGAAATTTGATTTGATTGACAGTGGGTCGGGAACCCGCTGTCAAATTGCGCACAATTGCCTTTCCCAATATCGGGTCTGCCTGCGCTGAGCAGACCCGACTGGCAGGAGACCTAATTTAAACAATTATTGGCTTGTTGACAAGCCCTTAAGAGTGAATTTAACCTTACCTTTTGACTTTAACAGCTTGCCCACGCTGGTCCTGGACCCTGTCTGTTACTCTGAGGTGGAAGTTGAGTGGCCATTGAATCAGCTGATGAGTGACAGCTTGAAATGTAGTATAAAAGCTCCCACTTCACACCTGTTCCCTTTCCAAGCACAGAGGCTGTTGCTTTCTCCCTTTGGAACAGAAATTGAGCTTTATGCAGGCTGCAAGTGATTGGTGCAAACTCTCCAGCCAGTGTCACCTCATTGCAGCAGCCTCTCTCACCACTGACGGATCGCTTCTGTCATTTCAACTTCAACCGCTATCTACTCCATCAGCATGGGTACCATTTACACTCTCTCACCTTGGTCCTCAGAATCTGACCAAGATGAGCCCCAACACCAGCAGCAACAACAACACCAACCTTCTCCGCAATCAACTGATGCTGCACAGGACACAGGGCATCAGCACCCGACCACATTGCTGCCCGGGAGGCCAGTGATGGCCTCACCATGGCCAGATTTACTTTACTTGACACTGTACACCCTAGCTGCCCAATGATGCAGCTTCCCACCCCACACCAACACCATAAAGCACCCCTACAATGCCCAAGCCATTCCTTTCACACTCACCACCATTGCGGGGGGTACCGTTATGTCTCACCATTCACGACAACTCACTAAGCCACTTCCAAAGGTGCACACAAATCTGTCCAAGAATGCAGTGTTGAAAATAAAGGTTCCAATTTTTGACACCACATTAACAGAAACTTTACATGAACATTGCATAAAACACTCAAGTGACTACCCTTGTGTGTTGTTAGTTGGTTTGATTGCACTAGGATGAGGGTGAGTGTGAGGGGTGGCTAGTGAGATGGGGAAGTGATAATGTAGATAGAGAGGGATGCGTGGAGGTGCAAGGTAAGTTGGTGTGAGTAAGGATGTGCAGGGGTAGGGTAGGGAAGGCAGAGTGATGGAGATATGATGAGAGGCACAGCAGGATGAGGTTGAGTGTGGCTTTGTACTAACGTTTCGAGATCTACTGAGATCATTGAAATGTTTGCAGCACTGCACCCAGGTCCTCCTGACCACATCTCTGCTTGTGCCCTCCTCGGCAATGTGCATCCAGTCTGTGTTGATCTCCTGGGGAGGTCGCTTCTGCCCAAGGGAAGGGACGAGAACCTCCCTGCGTGCTGTGACTCCCTCCATAAGCATATGGAAGGAGTCATGGAAGAGCCTGGGTGCAGTCCTGTGCCTCATTATCAGTGTTTGCAGCACCTCAATGCTGTAGAACACTGACAGCACAAATGTCAAAATAAAGTTGGTCATGGTCCCTTTAAGGAAACCAGCTGATGATGCATTATCAAATGACATCATCAGACCCAATTCCTCTAATTGGCCGGGAAATGCGCTGGGCGGGCTTAACCAGCCCAATCAGGGGAAATTCATTTCAGAGTGGGATGGAGCCAGCAGTGGGGCCGCGACCCGCCACTGACGTCGCCCGCCCCGGACCCGCCAAGGTCAGTAAAATCGCCACCTGTGTGTGGAGAGTCCGATGGTCTCTTCACGGGGCAGTAGATTGGTGCCCCAATTGTAACAAGTACTTCTTTTTCAGTAATTCCAAGAATTCTCTGAATTAAGAACCATTCTTTGAAGCTGTGCATTTTTCTCATTGTACTTGTGTGCTTTGTAAACTGTGCTATCCCTGCATTATGGTATCACTGAAAAATTAATAGTAGATTGTTCAAACATCACATCCACACTGATCTCATACGAGGATGAAGTGATACTGAATATATTAATTAAATATTAGTATATAAAATATAAAGTAGTCAATTTCTCCTTTAATATTTCATTTTATTATATTAGATTATGGCAAAGTACTTTTTTCATACTGTGGCTTAATAATGCAACAAAAATTACAGTAAGCAATATTAGATTTTTAATGCTTTGATAACATGTTTTTAATTACAGCAAATGCTGTCTATAATTGGGGAGCTTTTTGGACAGGAATCAAATATCTATCACATTCACAAAGCAGGCACAATATGGAACGTTCACAGCATGTGGCAGTGAGATATATCATTAGTCAGTAGACCAAAATAATTTGAAATGCAGGCAATCCCATAATGAGTGCATTAAGGATTATTTGCGTGTCATATGCCCGTCACACTTAATCAAATCCCTGGGTCTATGTGGAATATTGCAACGTGAAATTCTTAAAATAATAACTTGGATTATAATAACCCGAGTGTGGGAGGCCGAGATTTGTCATGTTGATAATCCTTTTGAGGACTGAAAGGCACAGACAGCTTTCAAAATATAAACCTCTTTGCTTTCACACGTGGATTTTTAACATTCTGATCTACAAAGTATAATGAGAGAAGCGTATCGAACCAAAGAATGTTTATTAATTCAGGGTATTCTTGGAATTACTGAAAAAATGTCTTTTATTACGCTTTTTCCATTTGAGTGTGGTGATAAGGCTTAAGATCTTTGTTCCACATTGTTTACTGACATCAATGTCTTGCGTACTTTAATCGTCAATATGATACAGCCTGAACTATCTGAGTCCACTGTTCCCTTGCTCTTTGTCCAAGCGCATCGTCAGGTTGACTGCTAGTCCAAATAACGGCTGACAAGGCATCTACCAGCTGGTCACCGCTCTTTATTTCAAACCATTCCATCGCCACCCCCACAAGTCCACTTTAACACGACATCCCATTCTGGAAACTGACCATCAAGCTGTCGGACTGTTGTAAAAAAAAAATCCAACTAGTTCACTAGTGTCCTTCAGGGAAGGAAACCCGCCGTCCTTACCCAGTGACTCCAGTCCCGCCAATGTAGTTAACTCTTAACTGTCCTCTGAAGTGGCCCAGCAAGCCACTCCGCTGTACAAGGGAAACTCAAGATGGGCGATAAATGCAAGAGCCTTGCAAGTCAGGCCCACATCTCATGAATGAAAAAAAATCCTCCACTACGTTCGTGTATTTCTGTAATGGCGTACAATTTGCCGTGTTGGTCTATTGGGGCTGCCGTAAGTCATTCTGAAATCTGCAGTGAAGCTGCCATTTTTATTATTCAAAGCTTTCTGTACAATACTGCAGAGAAAAGAAAGACTTGCATTTATATAGCGCCTTTCATGACCACCGGATGTCCCAAAGCGCTTTACAGCCAGTGAAGTACTTATTTTTGAAGTGTAGCCGCTGTTGTAATGTGGGAAACGCAGCAGCCAATTTGCACACAGCAAGCTCCCACAAACAGCAATATGATAATGACCAGATAATCTGTTTTAGTGATGTTGATTGAGGGATAAATATTGGCCAGGACACCGGGGAAAACTCCCCTGCTCTTCTTCGAAATCGGGATCTTTTACGTCCACCTGAGAGAGCAGATGGGGCCTTGGTTTAACGTCTCATCTGAAAGACGGTACTCCCGACAGTGCAGCACTCCCTCAGCACTGCACTGGGAGTGTCAGCCTAGCTTTATGTGCTCAAGTCTCTGGAGTGGGTCTTAGAACCCACAACCTTCTGACAGAGAGGCGAGGGCGCTACCAACTGAGCCACAGCTGACACAGAGCACAATGATTTGATCATTGCACGACCTTCCAATTCTAAACCCAAACTGTTCTTCATGCATGCATTCTCTTATTTAGAGCCTTACTAATCCTATCAGCTGCATTGACGACACCAATGTTAACATCAAGCTCATAGGAGAGAGGTCATTTTCCGTGTACACGGCGACAGGGCAGAACCACACCCACGGTCGGGCATCACGGAAAGTTGGGGGGCAGAAACATACCCCATTACATAAGGTCAACCACTTCACTTATCTTGGAAATAAAATATGCAGCAATGCTAATATAGGAAGAGAGTTATTAGCTGAGAAGTTCAGGCTCTTAACAATTCGGACGTCTGGAGAAACGCTAAACTGTCTGTCAAAACAACGGTCAAACTATGTCGCTGCCCTGTGTCATGGAGGCAATGCCACAATCCCATGCTCCCATCAGGGAAGCGGCACTCATAGGGAGGGCAGATCTGAGATAGGGCCATAGCATTATAGTCCCGATTCTCCAACCTGTTCAAGTGTGGCTCCCCACTGGTGGTGCAGGATTGCAGAATTAAACATCAAAAATAAGACGCTCACAATCAGCTGGACAAATAAAGTGACAAATAGTCATGAAATGAACAAAGTAACTGCTCGTTAGTCAAGAACAGCACCTCAGGTCATGAGCTCAGAATGCAAAAAACTGCTGAATAATGTGCCAAGCACTGAACGGACAGCCAAAGGAAAAAGAGAAGCTTTTGGCAGGGCAGGGCACAGTGGAGTGGACTTCTGGAGGGTGACATTCTCCTCAGAAGAGATGCAGCAGCAAATACGTGGTAATGTGAAAGAAACTGGTGTTGACTGGAAGACAGTAGACCCCACAGACAGATAATTGCAGTGCACAGCATGGAAGAGAAGACACTGGTGTATGTCAAATGTTGTCTGATAACCCGCCTGTGAAGCGCCTTGGGACGTTTTACTACGTTAAAGGTGCTATATAAATACAAGTTGTTGTTGTTCTTGCTGCAGTTGTACAGGGCCTTGGTGAGACCACACCTTGAGTATTGTGTGCAGTTTTGGTCACCTTATCTGAAGAAGGATGTTCTTACCATGGAGGGAGTGCAGCGAAGATTCACCAGACTGATACCTGGGTTAGCAGGAATGACATATGAGGAGAGATTGGGTCGATTGGGCTTGTACTCGCTGGAGTTTAGAAGAATGAGAGGGGATCTCACTGAAACTTATAAAATTCTAACAGGACTAGACAGACTAGATGCAGGAAGGATGTTCCCGATGGCTGGGGAGTCCAGTACCAGGGGTCACAGTCTAAAGATAAGGGGTAAGCCATTTAGGACTGAGATGAGGAGGAATTACTTCAACCAGAGAGTGGTGAACCTGTGGAATTCTCTACCACAGAAGGCAGTGGAGGCCAATTCATTAAATATATTCAAGAAGGAGTTAGATATATTTCTTAAGGCTAAAGGGATCAAGGGATATGGGGAGAAGGCAGGGACAGGGTACTGAATTTGGATGATCAGCCATGATCTCATTGAATGGCGGAGCAGGCTCGAGGGGCCGAATGGCCTACTCCTGCTCCTATCTTCTACGTTTCTATGTTCTGTACACGCATCGCATATGAAAGCTCTTCTTTTGCATAAGGTGTACATCACTTGTGTAGGAGATGGATTCCACTTACAAAAGGCTGCTCCATCAACCCACATTGTTAGACAAATAAATACTACCTTCTGGCTTCTCCATCACCAGTGCAGCTTATCCTGTTTATTTATATCAGCTCTTCCACTACTGTGGCCAAATAAATGACACGATTTATAGCATAGATAGAGAAGAGTTGAGACTGAGACCTACAGACGCATTACCAGATGTTAATGAACCTTTGCTCAGTATGCACAATACAGGACAAAGATTGGAAGCCAAACACACGAATAGTCTTACAGTTGGCTGCCAACAATTTTGATATACATACTTATTGTCAGTTCACCTTAAGCAATTGAGAAATATATTTGTTTAAATTGTCGACACAAACCAGAGAGTCATCTTGGGAAGCCATTTCCTGTCGAGGTAGGTACCCTGTCAACATTTATGAGACATTTCTGTAAAGCAGCACTTTGGCTCCTGTTCAGATTTCCATCGGCTCCAACAGACAAACACAAAATTGTTGAATGGGTTCCATGTCAGTAAATGAGGATTTCTGGAGCCTAAGGGGGGTTAGAGATTAGTCTGGGCGAACCTTTGGGTCCAGAATCGGCGCTGTGCAACCAAGAGGCCCAAGGCCGGCCCAAAATTGGGCTGCGTGCCTCAGTTCCATAACTAGACGAGCCCTCGGCACCTGTAGCGCTTCCACAGGCAGCTCGCCCGTTGCAAGCACGTGTGTTTCTGGCCGCATGTCTCACCGACAGCAGCTCTCGGGTAAGTGCCAGGTGTCAGGTGGAGGACATTGGGAGGGGGAACTGATCGCAGCAGGCAGTGGCCAACCAGAGTGCCGTGGATCGAAGAGAAAGAAGCACGCCTGCTCCTCCTGGCTCTGCGTGAATTTGGGAAACCATTTTAAACTCATCTTCTCGATGCCCACAGGTCCTTAACCGCGTCCACGCCGGGAAAACCTGAGCAGAGAAGGCCCGACATCTGCTCCGATCAGAGGAGCCCAATTTCTAGCGGGGGACCTAAGGCAGGTGTTAGAACCCTCATTAGCGTAGGCAAGGGGCCTAACGCCTTCGAATGGAGCTGCTCCGCCAGCCTGAAAATCGTCCCGAGGCCAATATGCTGTTAGGCGCTATTCAAGTTTCCTTTGTTCCAATTGCTGTGCCAATGATAAAGGGAATCTCTGGGGAGTCAAACAGCAAGTGTGATTGGCTGCAAAAGGACTACACATATTGGGGGAGAAATTCGGTATCGCCCCGTTTGGGGCGCAATTATCGGCCGGGCGCAAAGTTTAGCGCCTGGCGCTAGCTATCGCCTCCGACTGCAAACTTGGCTTCTATCGCCCCTGGAGGTGATTGGAGCGCTAAATCAGGCGCTACACACCTCCCTTAAGGCGCTAACGCCGAGGAGCGAGGCGCTACCTCAGAGCGCTGGCGAAGCTCATGTGGTATCAGTCAGCAATGGAACACAGACACACTGGCGCCAGCCAGTTCTTAAAGGGGAGGGTCGATCTTGTTCTCCATCCACACCTTGCTCATTGCAGCCTTGAATCTCGGCCTGGAGAGACCCGTACATCAAATCTGCTGGAAAGAACAATGGAGTGGCCCGGGGAAAGATGTCAGAGTGCAGCCCCCATAGTCTCTTATAAATTGATGCAAGGAAGGTCAAATCAAAATGAACCTGCAAAGTGCTGCTCAGTACCCAAAACTCCTCAACACAGTGTTGAATCTCTCCAGAAGTCGCTCTCTCTATCTCTCTCAGAATGCGTGGTGCAAAAATGTCGCCGAAAAAAAAGGCAGGAGGCGGTCACCTTTAAATAGCGCTCCCCCAGTCCCTTCCCGACTGCAAAACGCTCCCCTCAACCTGTCGTTGCTAGCGGCAGGCGGTAAGACAGGGGGCGCCACTCCATATCCGGTCCGGGGCGCTACCAGGGTGTTGCACGCTCGACTGACGTTACGATCTGCGGGCGCAGGAGATCGTGGCAATAGTGTTTAGCACCACCGCAAAATGTCTGGTCAATTTTGCGAGCGGCGCAAACATCGCCGCGCCCGGGCGCTAGTTGCTTTGCGCCCCATTAGCGCCCTCTTAAGGCGCTAACAGGAGGCGCAAACCAACTGAATTTTTCCCCTTTTGTTTTTGGAACTGGAATTGATATTTTCCTACTTGACTCCGTCTGCAGCCCTTGTTCAGCCACTAAAGTTCCTTAATCTCAATCAAAGAATGAATTAATGAATTCCGGTCTGTGCGCCCAGCAGGGAGTCAAGCTCAAAGTGGGTGCAGGCCTGAGAATTGGGCCTACAGTATTCTAACCCTATCTTCGACTCATTCTCCATGTAGGCACAGCTCCTGATTTGGGAAGCATGGTATCAGAGAATTAATCTGATGATTTTCATCATTTGGAGGGAATAATTCTCTTTTTCTGGCTGGGTTTGTGGTGGGGCTGTTTTACTCACACTGATTCTCATTTTGTATCTTGGCCCATTTTTTTTTGCTACCCCAGGTTTGAATCTTCTTAAGATATCTTCCCAGCATCTCCTAGTACATGGCCCTGCATTGATTTCCATGTGATGGTCATACCCTTACCTGCTTCATATTTGGGGGACATTGGTGGTTCGTCCCCTGTTTCACAGAGAGCACGTCACTCGGCTATCATGCTACCTACTATGATTTGCACATCTTGATCTGTGCACCTTTATTTATGACGTCTGTGCTGGTCCATACTTAAATTAGTTAAGTGCCCGTTTAACTAGTTAAGTAATATTCCTGCCGGTGCTTTCTGATTGTCACTTAATTGTGTGTTACTGTTAACCCAATCTACTGCATGCAAAATAACAACAGAAAATGTTGGAAAAACTCAGCAGGCCAGGGCAGCATCCGTGGAGAGAGAAACAGAGTCAACGTTTCAGGTCGAGGACGTTTCGTCAGAACTGAGAAAAAAGCAGGAAAGGGAACAGATTTTAAAGCAAATTGGGGGGCTGGGAAAAGGGGAGGGGGATGAAAGAACAAAAGGGAAGGTCAGTGACAGGATAGAAAGCAGGAGAGATAAAGGGTCATTAAGAGATATTGAAGGCCAGAGGAGGTGGTAATAGGACAGGTAAAGGAACAAAGGATGGCTCAAGATGAAGTGTGAATGGCGCTGGCAGAATGAAGGACAGCTGCCATGTGGGAGGGAAGAAAAACGGCCAGACGAAAGTGTGGATTAAAATAAATAAATAAATAAATAATTATATATAATATATATATATGTGATAGGGGCCGAGGTTATGATCTGAAATTGTTGAACTCTATGTTGAGTCCAGAGGGCTGTAAAGTGCCTAATCAAAAGATGAGGTGCTGTTCCTCGAGCTTACGCTGAACTTCCGTGGAACAATGCAAGAGGCCAAGGATGGTGAGGTCTGAGTGGGAGTGAAGTGGAGAATTAAAGTGACAGGCCACCAGGAGCTTGGGGTCCCCCTTACGGACTGAACGGAGGTGTTCCGCAAAGCGGCAAACTTGCCGAAAACATGGTAAAGTCTAGTTCCTGCAAGTACATAGAAAAATGGCCAAAAGCTTTAACTGCCAGTCAAACCATTGCCTGTGCAGTAAGAATAATTTCACCCCAACGTCCCCATGGGAGCCCTGATTAGCTTTTATTGTGGCATTTGGTCATTTCATACTGCTTTTAGATGGAGTTTTCTCTCACCAGAGACTGATACCTGATCTTCCTTTGTCAGATGCTGACTGTTCCTTTCCAGTATTTGTAATAGCACGATTTTGTCAGACTAGCTGCAACTGAGGCGGCCCCTTACTACAGGCCGATCATGTGGCATTTAGACACGGATTGCGGTTATTGTAGACAAGTTACTACTAAAGTCAGGTTTTGGTTTAATTCAAAAATAAAATATTCAAACATCCTCTACAGGAGATCACCCATCTTACAAATTATGTCGGGTCACAATATGTCATGGGAAACCAAATATTATTGTCTGAAATAACGTGAGACTGTGAAGAATGTTACAATTCAAAATATGGGAGATATGTGCCTTTACACTGCACTGGTGTGGTGGCCCCTTTGGATAGGGCATTATTTTAGACCTGTTCTATTTCTCTTCAAACAACCATGATTAGCAGTGTCAATTATTTAAAATAAAGCATTTACTCTGAAGTTTTTCATTTCTTCCATGTGAGAAATTAGTATGTTCTCAGCATGTTTTAAATCAAGCAACGGTTGGTATATATATATTTTATTCCACGGGTACTTTGCTAACCTTCACTAACGTGTTAACTTTGAAGCTGTTACAGCTGAATATTCTTTGAATACATTTACATGGCAAAAAATACTGAAGTGTTTACAGATGTATTGAACTATTACCGTATTGAGTATTAAAGGCCGATGCTAGTGTGGGTCGTTCAATGCATTAGTGTCGCTATTGAAACAGAGAGCTTGTGACGGGCCAGACTGTTTCCATAGCAACACATCTTTCTGACAATACAAACATGGACCCTGACATGAATCAGTCATTCATGAAAGAAAGACTTATGAAATAATACTGAGCGGCCTACGGGTGGCGCTGTCCAGGGAGAGTATAAGTACTCGGGCACGGGCCCAGCTTGCGCAGGACATTCTTAACAGGAACTAGTGAAGGACACAACTAGACCCCCATGTTGCAAAACAGTTGATTAAAGCTTTGTTTAACACTTAGACCAAGTGCCTGGTAGTTTTCTTACGTCAGACCCGTTTAACAAACATGCCTTCCGAGTGCAGAGTCTCACACTCTGGGGGGTACACATCAGGAACTCATCAATGGGCGCCCGAGAAATTCTGTCCATTAAAATTGTAAAATGGTGCATGGTAAGTAATCGTAAAAATGGTGAGGATAATAAGTTATGACATGAAGTAGGCATTCATTTATTTTAAAATGATACAGGTTTTAAAATAGCCGAACTAATGTTTCTTTAAATAAAAGGTTGTTACCTTCCCATCCAGTATATGGGGCTCCATATAACCTATGGTCTTTCTAACCTATCTCTGAGGAGTTTGACTGAAGAATTAGAACTCCTGTTTGCGTGGAAGATGACCTGAATCAATACTAAGTGCAAACATGATTTAATTCTAAAGATATGTCCACAATTCTCTGTAAATACCTTTGAGATAGAGAACAAGCTCTCCTGCTATCTGTGCATCTGTGAATATTCTTTGGACTCTACCTTAATCACATGGCAGTTGGAGGCGTCCTGATGTTATGTCTGTAGATCTTGAATTGGTGCCTTCCTCAGAGTTTTGGCTGCCTTCCAATCTGAAGAAGCTGCAGTCATGTGAGATGGTTTCTAATACTCGAGGTTCACAAAACTGCCAATTCAGGTTATCTGACAGTATTGATTGGAATTTCTAGCCAATTCATTCTGACACTGATCCTGTAGCGAGCACTGCTTGATTGGATTAGTCAGTCAGTCTTAGATTGGGAAACAAACTGGGTGACACATTATTACTGATAGGTTAGACAACACTGGGAGCTTCCCACAATTGAGTTAACTTTTGATTTCGGATCAGTTTCGTTCATATTGGTTTAGTTTTGGGTACAATGACTTATTATTCCATAAACGTTTATATATCGTAAATATAAATTCAATAAAACACATGGGTCATATGCAGTGTTGACCATTGTGACCTTTTTTCACAGAAAATAAGTTGAGCAAAGATCTTAGAGGATTACGAGTGGGTAATGTGCAGGTGGAGAATTAGAAAGGTGACAGAGAAAGGCTTGGAGATAGAAAAAACAAATGAAAAGATAAAAATGAAAAGAATAATTAAAAGTAAGGAAGCAAAAAAAATAAACATTGGAACATAAAAAAAATGGAACAAATGATAGGAATAGGAAAACTAATGAACCAGGAAGCCAAAGAAAAGTTAAAGAAAAAGATAGAAAAAATACTTTTTCATAGGTACTAGTGGATCTCCCCGGGGTTGCTTTCAGTGAGTTGGGAAGAGAGTCCCAGACATTTGGCCACTAAACGGCCTCCTAAGCCTCCAATATGGTGGGCAGGAAGCACATTACAGCCGGAAGTTCGCCACCTGCCATATTGATAAAGGTCAAATAATCGGCGTGCAGTGCTAGCCCTTGTCCCTTTGTCCTTTGTCTAGGTCTTTCGGACAACTCAGGTCCTGCAGCCGTGCAGAAGGAGGGAGACAACCTTCCCGAAGTTGCATCATCACTCACTTGTATCTTTCCAAGCATCAGCACAGAAATTGGCACGCCAGGTGATATACATAGTGAGTGAGAGGTGTCTGCACTGGGTGATTCACAGAGCACAAGTGAGCAGGAGCAGGTTCAGGTGGAAGGGACAGCTCAGGCGACGGCTCGCCAGAAGGCAAGCTCGGGTCTTAGCTCTGCTGAAGAGAGCAGCGATGCAGACTGACGTAAAAAAACTACTAAGCACTTGGTTTGAGTATAAAACAAGGCTTTAATCAACTGTTTCACAACCATGAGCTCTAGTTACATCACTAGTTCCTGGTTACAAAAACATCCTGAGCAAGCTGGGCCCACGCCCGAGTATTTATACTTTCCTTGGACGGCGCCACCAGCTGGCCGCCCAGTGTTATCTCATGAGTCATTTCTACATGAATGGTGAGATTCATGACACAGACTTTAGGGGCCCGGCCTTTAAAACAAAAATGCTTTCTGCACACCAGCAATTGTTGAATGTATTGGACTGCCTGCCAGGGAGCGACCACAAATGTTGGAGATTGTGGAGGAGTCCACTACTAACTTATGGGGGGGTTTCTGGAACATGACATTGAGACAGTGCAGGCAACTATGGAGCATATGGTCACCTCAATGGAGACTACTGCTGGAACCTCCCCCACCAATGTGGCACCAGTAGTAGTATCTCACAGGGATGTTATTACTGGGGCCATGCTGGCTTTGAGCTCCACCATCTCCTTCACCTTAGACAGGCTGGGGTTCCGAATGGATGTGGGCTTCGGTCAGATCACGGTTCTCCTATGATCTACTCTCCAGCAGATCAGTGTTGAGACACAGCCCCACTGCAGGAATGGAATGTATTGCGCTCAGGAAGACAGGATATCCACACACTATCCACCCCTTCAACATGCAATGACCACCTTGATCCAGGAAACCAGCGGCACCATACTACCCTGGCACCTGCAAGGTGCTGCAGTCTGTAGCCATGCCCTCTCAGGCCCGACCTCCTTGAGGTCGCCGGCCACGAGCATCTCAACACTCGTCGTCTGAGCCACAGCAGCCTTCCACATCCCGTGCAGAAATCACTGGGGGAACAACTCATAGGAGTAGTAGAGTAGGCAACAAATCATTTAAGAAAGATACTAGGGGCTTACACCTGGGTGATAATTAGTTTGTAGGCATTTGTGCGAGCTAGTAAAACGATGAACCTTTTTGAAACCTTTGTGTGCAGTGTTCCTGTGGTAGCTGCTGACCCTGCAATGTCATGAATATCAATGTTGGTCTTTGGGTGGATGTGGTTTATTGGAGGGCGGAAGGACTGGAATAGATATTGGACATGATAAATGTTAGCATTCAACCGCCCTCCTTCTCTGGTTGACAACAACACGTTTCGAGTAAGCACAAGACACTTCGTAGTGGAGTATATGGAACAGACGTTATTGATACACAGTACAGGTGATCGATTGGCCAAACTATATACAAAGAGTGGCTTTTCAGTTTCTGTATCTTTCGAGCCCTCTGAATTACTATTGAAAACCATGCTCCTTTTACATCAAAGGAAAATATCATAGATAAGGTTGCATGACATATCTATTTCCAAATCCTTTGAAAACAGACTATTCCTGTAAACATTTGTAGTTGTTTAGCTCAAAGCTGATTCCCCTAAACAAGAGTCCCTGATGTAACAGTTACTAACATCTTTGAAGAATAAGCTTTATCAACCATTATCTTTCCGTACTATAGCTAATGGATACCTCCTACCCATGTTTGTTACCCTAGGTTCAATGAAGAGTGTAGAAGAATATGCCAGGAGCAGCACCAGGCGTACCTAAAGATGAGGTGCCAAACTGGGGAAGCCGCAACACAGGACTACATGCATGCTAAACAGCAGAAGCAGCATGCTATAGACAGAGCTGAGTGGTTCCACAACCAACAGATCAGATCAAAGCTCTGTAGTCCTGCCACATCTAGTCGTGAATGGTGGTGGACAATTAAACAACTAATGGGAGGAGGAGGCTCCATGAATATCCCCATCCTCAATGATGGAGGAGTCCAGCACACGAATGCAAAAGACAAGGCTGAAGTGTTTGCAATGATCTTCAGCCAGAAGTGCCGAGTGGATGATCCATCTCGGCCTCCTCCTGTGGTCCCCACCATCACAGAAGCCAGTCTTCAGCCAATTCGATTCACTCCATGTGATATCAAGCAACGGCTGAGCGCACTAGATACAGCAAAGGCTATGGGCCCCGAGAACATCTCGGCTGTCATGCTGAAGACTTGGGCTCCAGAACTAGCCGCGCTTCTAGCCAAGCTGTTCCAGTGCAGCTACAGCACTGGCATCTACCCGACAATGTGGAAAACTGCCTAGGTATGTCCTGTCCACAAAAAGCAGGGCAAATCCAATCCGGCCAATTACCGCCCCATCAGTCTACTCGCAATCATCAGCAAAGTGATGGAAGGTATCATCGACAGTGCTATCAAGCGGCACTTACTCACCAATAATCTGCTCACCGATGCTCAGTTTGGGTTCTGCCAGGACCACTCGGTTCCAGACCTCATTACAGCCTTGGTCCATACATCGATGAAAGAGCTGAATTCCAGAGGTCAGGTGAGAGTGACTGCCCTTGACATCAAGGCAGCATTTGACCAAGTGTGGAATCAAGGAGCCCTAGTAAAATTGAAGTCAATGGGAATCAGGGGGAAAACTCTCCACTGGTTGGAGTCATACCTAGCACAAAGGAAAATGGTTGTGGTTGTTGGAGGCCAATCATCTCAGCCCCAGGGCATCGCTGCAGGAGTTCCTCAGGGTAGTGTCCTAGGCCCAACCATCTTCAGCTGCTTCATCAATGACCTTCCCTCCATCCTAAGGTCAGACGTGGGGATGTTCACTGATGATTGCACAGTGTTCAGTGCCATTCGCAACTCCTCAGAAAATGAAGCAATCCTTGCCCGCATGCAGCAAGACCTGGACGACATTCAGGCTTGGGCTGATAAGTGGCAAGTAACATTAGCGCAACACAAGTGCCAGGCAATGACTATCTCCAACAAGTGAGAGTCTAACCACTGCCCCTTGACATTCAACAGTATTACCATCACCGAATCCCCCACCATCAACACCCTGGGGGTCACCATTGACCAGAAACTTAACTGAACCAGCCACATAAATAATGCAACTATAAGAGCAGGTCAGAGGCTGGGTATTCTGCGGCGAGTGTCTCACCTCCTGACTCTCCAAAGCCTTTCCACCATCTACAAGGCACAAGTCAGGAGTGTGATGGAATACTTTACACTTGCCTGGATGAGTGCAGCTCCAACAACACTCAAGAAGTTCGACACTATTCAGGACAAAGCAGCCCACTTGATTGCCACCCCATTCACCACCTTAAACATTCACTCCCTGCACCACCGGCGCACCGTGGCTGCAGTGTGTACCATCTACAAGTTGCATTGCAGCAACTCGCCAAGGCTTCTTCAACAGCACCTCCCAAACCCACGACCTCTACCACCTAGAAGGACAAGGGCAGCAGGTGCATGGGAATACCATCATAGAAACATAGAAACATAGAAGATAGGAGCAGGAGTAGGCCATTCGGCCCCTCGAGCCTGCTCCGCCATTCAATGAGATCATGGCTGATCATCCAAATTCAGTACCCGGTCCCTGCTTTCTCCCCATATCCCTTGATCCCTTTAGCCTTAAGAAATATATCCAACTCCTTCTTGAATATATTTAATGTATTGGCCTCTACTGCCTTCTGTGGTAGAGAATTCCACAGGTTCACCACTCTCTGGGTGAAGAAATTCCTCCTCATTTCTGTCCTAAATGGCCTACCCCTTATCCTTAGACTGACCCCTGGTTCTGGACTCCCCGACCATCGGGAACATCCTTCCTGCATCTAGTCTGTCCAGTCCTGTCAGAATTTTATAAGTTTCAATGAGACCCCCTCTCATTCTTCTAAACTCCAGCGAGTACAAGCCCAATCGACCCATTCTCTCCTCATACGTCATTCCTGCCATCCCAGGTATCAGCCTGGTGAATCTTCGCTGAACTCCTTCTATGGCAAGAACATCCTTCCTCAGATAAGGCAACCAAAACTGCACACAATACTCAAGATGTGGTCTCACCAAGGCCCTGTATAACTGCAGCAAGACATCCTTGTTCCTGTACTCAAACCCTCTCGCTATGAAGGCCAACATGCCATTTGCCTTCTTAACCGCTTGCTGCACCTGCATGCTTACCTTCAGCGACTGGTGCACAAGGACACCCAGGTCTCGTTGCAGTTCCCCTTCTCCCAATCTATTGCCCTTCAGATAATAATCTGCCTTCCTGTTTTTGCCAAGTTCACCTCCAAGTTCCCCTCCAAGTTGCATACCATCCTGACTTGGAAATATATCGCCATTCCTTCATCGTCGCTGGGTCAAAATCCTGGAACTCCCTCCCTAACAGCACTGTGGGAGTACCTTCATCACACGGACTGCAGCGGTTGAAGAAGGCAGCTCACCACCACCTTCTCGAGGGCAACTAGGGATGGGTAATAAATGCTGGCCTTGCCAGTGACGCCCACATCCCTATAACAATTTTTTTTTAAAGCCCCTGAAGTTACATTTTAATCACTCATGGCTGATGTCATTACTGGCATGTATTTCTTTACACAAGCACTTTTCGCATCAGAGGACAAGACATGCCTTCTCCTCACGATACTTCAAAGCAATCCTGTTTATATTGAAAAGCCTGTTGCTTCAAGATACAGTACAAAGAAGTTCGACTGTTAATCTTTTAACTCCCCAAGATGTCCAACATACATCTCACCAGGATGTCCAACAATAAAGCAGGGGGCAGGATTGTTTAGCTGAAGCACTCTGCAATGAGCTGCTGCCAAAGAGTTCTGGCTGCAGGCTAGTGTTGGAGCCTTCCCACTTCTTTGCCATCCTCAATGGCATTAGTGTCAGCTCCCTGATCATGCTGATGGTCCTCAACCAATGATGGCTCCATGTTTTGTCCCCATTGCAGAGCAAAGTTATGCAACATTCAGTAAACCACTATGATACAGGACACTCTCCGTGGACTTTATTGCAGCAAGCCACCAGACCCATCCAGGCACTGGAATCGCTGCTTGAGGGCTCCAATGGTCTGCTCAATGAGAGCTCTAGTTGATCCATGAATCTGATTTTAATGCTATTCTGTCATTGAGCATAGGTTCCTGAAAGGAATAATCAGCCAAATGTGCAGGGATAGCCCTTGACCCAAAGCAGCCAGAGTCTCACTAGTTGTGCAGGGACAAAGAGTGGGGGTTATGGAGGATTGCTGCAACATAAATGCGTCCCGGTAGCTGCCAGGAACGTGGATACACACCTACATGATGCATTGCTGGTTATCACACACCAATTGCACATTAATGGAGTGGAAGCCCTTGCATTTCACGAAAGCAGTGGGCACATCTGAAGGAACAGTGGGTGCAGTCAGTGAAGTGTTGGACTTGGGGGAAGCCTGCAATCTGCGCAAACTCCAGAGCCTTACCTTGCTGTTTCCAGTTGTTCATGGGGAATGTGATGAGAATGTTTTGTCAACTGCTTAATGCAAGAATGAACTGCAGACTGACTGATGTTGCTGATGTGTCCTGTTGCAGTCTGGAAGAAGCCAGAAGCAAAGGCAGCTCAGGGCTGCAGTGACTTTTGACTGGGACAGGCAATGCAGTGCCAGCTGTGGCAGTGGGTTGGGTTGCAGGTCTTGTTGCAGGAGGTGACACCACTCTGTGAGCGTCTCCCTATAGAGCAGCGCAGCCTGCTTATGCAATGCTCCTCAGCGAAGTGCAATTATGTTACCTGAGCCTATACACTCTGTTGGGAGGGTAAGGATTCCTGTCACTTTACCTCCTTCCCGCTGGTCTCCCTGCAGTTGCAGCTTCATGTGCTGCCGCCACCTATTGCTGCTTCTCCTCTTCCTCTAGCCAGAATGGACGTTAGAAGGATGCCCATTTTGAAAAAGATGCGCTGCCAGTATCCCTCTCTCTTAGGCAGTCCCTCGGAACCGAAGATGACTTGCTTCCACATTAAAAATGAGTTCTCAGGTGACTGATGAGTCCAATGCGGGACCTACAGTCTCTGTCACAGGTGGGGCAGACGGTGGTTGAAGGGGCGGGTGGGTGGGGTGCTTGGGTTGACGTGCGCTCCTTCCGCTGTTTGCGCTTGGCTTCTGCTTGCTCCCGGCGAAGAGACTTGAGGCGTTCGGCGTATATATGTATATATATTCGAGGTATATGTTCCATTTTCTGCTCTGTTCCCACTGATTCCCCATTTTAATGTCGCTGGTTTTGGCAGCGGATGAGGCTCTTGCCAACTCCAGTGGGAGCCTCATTAATATATGCAAATCGGGGTCTGGTGCCATTTTAACCCGCTCCTGAGTGAGGTGCCCGTTGAGGCCGCCTGCCAGGTACCAATGTCAGGAAACCAGAGAGATCCTGTAAGGTAAGTTAAAAAAAAAAATTCTTAGTGGGGCCAGCAGGAATGCTCCTCTGGGCCCCACAAAGAAAGTCGAGGTTTCTGCTGCCCTGGGCTACCCCCCAATGGACCCGCCCCCACCCCGGCCCCCGCAACCAATACCCTCGCAACATCTCCCCTCCTGGACCAATCCTGCTGCTGCAGCCTGCGCTTGTCACTTTCTACCCAAGACAGGCAATTAAAATGAGCCAGGCCTGCAACCAAGACGCCCTGTCACATGGGATTGCCATCCTCTCCCACTAGCTTCTCGCCAACGTTAAAATTGGTCCCCTCCTTTACCTCGTAACACGGTGACCGAAAAAAGAAAGGCTCATAACTGCAGTGAAGCCTAAATGAAGAGAGAAAAAGAAATACATTAATTGTTCAGCTTTCAGTATAAATAACAAAAAGAACAGCTACTCCATGTCTGGCTTTCTGCGAGATAAAATTTAAGTCGTTTTATTCAGAAGTTGACAGTGTTTAGAATGTAAACATCATCAACGTTAACATTTGTTCTCCAGTATGCTTTGGAATCAGAAATCCTATCAAAGGACAAACAGGACTGAGAATATCCTGTTGATGCATGGCGGTACATTATGCACACCGCACGATCCTCAGATTGTAACATCTCCCTGAAGTTAATGGCCAAAATATTTACTTCAATCCCAGGCTTTTGAGAGAAGCTGAGGTCGTCACTTAAAAGCATTAATAAAGCCACTCAAATGTACAAAAGACAACTTTATAGGCAAGCCTAATTAAGTTATTGTCAAATAAGTATTTTTTCATGTTTTTATTAAGATTAAAATCTTTTTAAAGGTTAACCGGCGAAACTTCAGTTAGTGAGGAAAAAACACAACAGAAAAAGGAGTTGGATTTTTTTTGAGCAATACATAAATTTAATATCACCCAATCAACAGCAAGAAGTTTGTAGCACAAATTTCTAAATTAATACATTTGATCATAATTAAATGTGACACTGAAGTGTTACACAGAAGTGTTACGGGCAGTGTGTGATATTTTGTAAGTAGCCGCTTCGTGCCGTCTCTTATCTTTCAAGAGAAGATGTGTGGGTAAACTGACCCCGTGGATTCCCACTGAAGATTGTAATGTTTGGAGAGACCAAGAAAGAGGGAGAGAAAATCCATTGAAAGGAAAGAGGACTTTGCAAAATGAGTACAAAAGAATTAAGTCAAAAAAAAAGAGAAAAATCAGTCAATGAAAATACAAGGTAAGTAGAGAGACTGGAGGGATTACATTGCATATAATACTGTGCTGTCTTGTTTTCAATATTCTGGCTTTCCTGACAGATGAAAAACTCCTGTATATTAGTTACTGTTTATTTAGCATTTACCCGTCTAGGATTGTTACAACCTGAGCTTTAAAAGGGATTACGTCATCCTGTAAGAAAATCCTAAAAGACTGAAGCTATGACCGAGGCACAGTGGCAGCAATGCTTCAGAGCACTGTCATTTTAATCGTAAGATTGCTCTCTAAATAGTTTCAGAGATGGGGTCTAAATTATAAAGGTTCCATGACTGCTGTAAGGTGTTATCACCTTGGTAATGTGTCCTGTAAGCAATTGGAACAGTGTGATCAGTGATGTGATGATCAAAATTCCCAATCTATATCACTCAACTTTTCATTTGCAGTGAACATAGCGTCTCTTGCATCATGAACACACCCCAGTGAACACCATTAAAGCAATGGAGCCAGGCCTTTTGGAGTTGTGATACTGGATGGGATAAAAATTGATAAAGATGAGGTACTGGAAAGGCTGGCTGTACTTAAAGTAGATAAGTCACCAGGACGGGATGGGATGCATCCTAGGATGCTGAGGGAAGTTAAGGTTGAAATTGCGGACGTACTGGCCATAATCTTCCAACCCTCCTTAGAAATGGGGCTGGTGCCAGAGGACTGGAGGATTGCAAATGTTACACCCTTGTTCAAAAAAAGGTGTAAGGATAAACCCAGCAACTACGGGCCAGTCAGTTTAACCTCGGTAATGGGGAAGCTTTTGAAACGATAATCAAGGACAAAGTTAACAGTCACTTGTCAAGTGTGGATTAATTAAGGAAAACCAGCATGGATTTGTTAAAGGCAAATCGTGTTTCACTAACTTGACCGAGTTTTTGGATGAGGTACAGAGAGGGTTGATGAGGGTAATGTGGTTGACGTAGTGTACATGGACTTCCAAAAGCCGTTTGATAAAGTGCCACATAATAGGCTTGCCAGCAAAGTTGAAGCCCATGGAATAAAAGGGACAGTGGCAGCATGGATAGGGAATTGGCTAAGTGACAGGAAACAGAGAGTAGTGGTGAATGGTTGTTTTTGGAGGAAGGTATACAGTGGTGTTCCCCAGGGGTCGGTACTAGTACCACTGCTTTTCTTGATATATATTAATGACTTGGATGTGGGTGTACAGGGCACAATTTCAAAATTTGCAGATGACACAAAACTTGGAAGTACAGTGAACAGTGAGGAGGAGAGTGACAGGCTTCAGGAAGACATAGACAGGCTTGTGGTTTTACTTTTTCTCCGCCGCTTTGATCTACGGTGACCTCCAACTTGCGTCAATTTCGCCATCATCGTTCTGCACCGCTACCGACTCTTATTCCTACGGCAACAACCTCCATCCTCGAACTTTCTACCCTTCAAATAGCTTCTGGACTTCACTCGCCTGCTTTGGACAGCGGCTCATCGATGCTCCATACCAGCCCAATCCTGCTCACATCAGCTTTGTCCTTCCCTGGGACCTTGGACTTTGACCCGGGTCTCCCGACTATTGTCTCCAACCTATTCCCTGCTACCAGGAAGTATGTATCCCATTAATTACTACATTTAAACAGACCTATGTAACTTGAGCTTTCCCCGTGTTCATTCGCGTGTGCACTTTGGCTGCCGCTCCGGTCCCAAGCCATTCAATACTTTTCCCCCCTCTTTTTCCTTTTCTCTCTATCTCTCTCTGGCCGCTCTCTCCTGTCGTTATGCCTCCTTTCATCTCTCCTCTCTCGGATACTCTGCCCTCCCAAATCCCTACTCGCCTGCCACCGTCCCAGGCTTGACTCCCTCTTAGATAAGCCTACAGCTTCCCTCTGTGCCTCTCTTGGCATCCTAAGAAGGGCCCATCGAGGCACTCGTCGCTGCCGCCTTATGAGCAGCAACCCCAACTGCCCCATCCTACTCACTCGCCGACCGTCCCACCCAGCGTGCCCACTGGGGGCAAATCTTGCCAATTTCCTCCCCAACCAACTCATCCTCCCCCAGCGCTGACCCTGTGGATGCTGGCAGTGAGGCAGCCATCACCGACCCTCTCCGCATCTCCCTCCAGAATGTCCGTTCACTTGCGAACAAGGCCCTTGCCATCCATGAGCTTATCATGGATGATTGCATCAACATCATGGCCCTGACGGAAACTTGGTTGAGGGGCGATGACACCTTACCCTTAAATGAAGCCTCCCCGCCTGGCTATACCTTCCACCACTTGCCCCGCTCAGACCGCCGTGGTGGCGGTGTGGCTCTCATCACCAAATCACACCTTGGTCCATCCCCCTATTCCTCCGGCACTTTCTCCTTCTTTGAGCATTTCACCTTATTCCACCCCTCTCACCAATCATTTAAAATTCTTGTTCTCTACCGCCCACCCAAGTGCCATAAATATTTTATTACCGAGATATCTTCACTGCTTTCCTCCCTCAGCCTCTGCACCAAACGACTTCTCATCCTCAGTGATTTCAACCTCCATCTCAATTCATCATGCTCTCTCTCCTCTGAGTTCACTAGCTTCCTATCCTCCCTTAATCTCTCCTTCCATGTAGACTCCCCAACCCATATT
This sequence comes from Somniosus microcephalus, assembly GCF_052327205.1. Lineage (NCBI taxonomy): Eukaryota > Metazoa > Chordata > Chondrichthyes > Squaliformes > Somniosidae > Somniosus > Somniosus microcephalus. The sequence continues at coordinate 15,239,546 of NC_141010.1, forward strand.
CACGACCACCCCTCGACCTTGCCATCTCATCGTGTCAATCGCAGATAAGACCATCTCTGACCACTTCCTCGTATCGCTCTCCACCCACATCCCCCTTCTGTGTCCACCCCTGGAAAAAACTCTCTCCCAACTCTCTTACAACTGCACTTATGAAATCCCAACTGTCGAGCCTTTGGCCCTCCATTCACCATGATATTTCTGCAGCTACCGATCTGCTCAACTGCACCCTCACCACCACCTTTGATGCCCTAGTCCCTATTAAAACAATTACCCTCTCTCACCCTGGCTGTTCCCCTGGTACAGCCCTCATCTTCACTCCCTTAAGTCCAAGGGACGCAGACTTGAACGGATATGGTGGACAACTGGTTTAGCCATTCACTGCCAGATCTGGCTGGACCACATAAAGCATTATCGGGTCCTGCTCTCGTCTGCCAAAATTGCTCACTATTCCAGAATCATTCTGGAATGCAAAGATAAACCCTGGCTTCTATTCCGCTGCTAACCATCTTCTTAAACCCCTCTCCCCTGTCTCCTCCACCCTCACCTCCGTGAGGAGCTCATGGACTTCTTTGTCTCTAAGATTGAGACCATCCGTTCAGCTGCCCAAGCCCTGATCTCACATCTTTCTCTAGTTTCTCTCTGATCCCTCATGACCTCTCCGCGCTCATCTTGTCTATGAGACCCACTTCCTGCTCCCTCGACCCTATTCCCAGAAACTGCTGACCACCCAACTTCCTTTTCTGGTTCCCATGTTCGCTGACATTGTTCAAGGTTCGCTCTCCTCAGGTACTGTCCCCCTCTCCCTCAAATCTGCCATCATCATCCATCTCCTCAAAAAACCAACCCTTGACCCCTCCGTCCCTGCAAACTACCGCCCCATCTCCAACTTCCCTTTCCTCTCCAAAGTCCTTGAACATGTTATCGCCTCCCAAATCCATGCCCATCTTTCCCACAGTTCCATGTTTGAATCCCTCCAATCAGGTTTCTGCCCCTGCCACAGTACCGGAATGACTCTCATCAAAGTCACAAATGACATCCTTTGTGACTGTGACAAAGGTAAACTATCCCTCCTCGTCCTTCTTGACTTGTCTGCAGCCTTTGACACGGTTGACTACTCCATCCTTCTCCAACGCCTCTCCACCGTTATCCAGCTGGGTGGGACTGCACTCGTCTGGTTCCATTCTTATCTATCTAATCGTAACCAGAGAATCACCTGCAACGGCTTCTCTTCCCGCTCCCGCATCGTTACCTCTGGTGTCCCCTGTGGTGTATGTGCCTTTAAGAGCCCCAGGTGTGCGTAATGCCGGTAATTGCCACTTGGGCTATATAAGCCTGTGTATTGTGTATATCCTTTAGAAACCCCCCCCAGACTTGCTTAGTAAATACCTATGAACCAACTCCTGTCTTCAGTGTCTTTATCTACACACGGACACTACAGTGGCGACGAAGTGGAAACAGACTTACCTGCAATTCGGCAGCACCTCAAGGACATCGATTCCTCCAGTGTCCAGAAGACTCAAGGAAGTAAGAGAAACTGTGGTTTCACCAGCTGGCCAAGCTGGTGACAGGTACTGCGCTAATCCTTCCTGGGCGTCAGGCTGGAGCTCCAGCGGCGGGCTCGACAGCTGAGACAGGCAGCGAAATCGGAGGCAAGCAATAACGGACTGGGAGGGTGCACTCGAGAGACGGCCGGCGCGGCAAGCAGGTCAGCGTTTAGACCTCCATCGGGAACGAGTCTCCAACAGTGAATAAACGGAAACCACAGTAAAACAGCGTTGTTATCGGTAGCAGCGGCGGGAAAGCGCGGGAAGCGCCATATCGTTGCTACAGAGAGAGAAAAAAAAAGCGCGGGAAGCGCCATATCTTTTCTGAAATACCTAAATCTGGTAATATTGAGGCTTTTGATGGCGAAATAGAAGATTGGACCACATACGTGGAAAGAGTAGAGGTTTATTGCACTGCAAATGGAATAACAGATGAAAAAAAAGCTTCAGTACTTCTGAACTTAATGGGCGCGAAGACATATGGGCTGTTACGAAATTTAATCACTCCAGCCAAACCAAAGGACAAGACTTTTAAAGAAATTGTTGATACCCTGCAGGAGCATTTAAACCCAACACCGCTGCTGATAGCGGAACGATTCAAGTTCTTCAAGAGAAATCAACACAAGAATGAAAGTAACGCTGATTACCTAACCGAATTAAGAAAGCTATCAAAGTACTGCCAATTCGGAGCAGGACTATCGGATTATCTTCGAGACAAATTTGTTTGCGGTCTCTTAAGTGAAGGAACACAAAAAAGACTGCTTTCTGAAAAAGATTTAACATTGGACAAAGCTTTCAGTATGGCTGTATCATACGAAGCAGCAGCAAAAGGAGCTGCAGAGATACAACAAGAGACACAGGACTTCGGCACCCATAAAATGACACAGGAGTTCGGAAGATGTTATCGCTGCGGCAGATCCACCCATAACCAGAGGGACTGCTGGTTCAAGGGCAAAGCATGCAGGCAATGTGGTAAGATTGGACACATTGCACGGGTATGCCAATCTGGACAAAATAAATCCACTGACAGAAAACAAAAAATCAATAAAGTACAGGAAGGTACAAATGATGACGGACAATAGCTCCGAAGACCAGAATAGCGATAGCGACTCCGGAAACAAGAGACTAAGCTGTCTCAAATTACATAATGTACTTGCCAAAGAGGATTACCAAACCATTTGGGTTACCCTCACAATAGCAGGGTCCCCAGTTAAAATGGAGCTAGATACAGGATCAGCTCTAACCGTAATAAATCGACGAGATTACAAGAGGCTATTTTCGCATATACCTCTAAAAGACACATCCATTATCTTAAAAACATATACGGGCAGAAAGTCTACCCCAAAGGAAAAATAAGGGTGCCTGTGGTATACAACGGCAAAGAAATACAAAAGTTGTATTTATACATTCTACAAGATGGTGGTCCACCGTTGTTGGGACGTGAATGGATAAGGAAGATACGTTTAGACTGGCACTCCATTCAGGCACTGACGGTGACCAATAAAGAAAAAAACAATGATGACATCATACCTGAACGATTAAAAGACATCTTGGCCAACGCCAAAGAAGTGTTTCAAGAGAAACTAGGAACCTTGAAAGGCATCACCGCCTCAATAAAAGTGGAAGATACAGCAATTCCAAAATTTTTTAAGGCAAGACTGGTGCCATACGCAATACGTCCGGCAGTTGAGGCAGAGCTGAAGAATTTGGAAAAGGCAGGCGTATTATCCAAAATAGATTGGAGCGAATGGGCAACACCCATTGTTCCAGTCATGAAAAAAACATTGAAAAATAACTCTGAGGAACAGAAAAAAATTCGCATCTGTGGGGACTTTAAGGTGACAGTAAACCCGGTCCTTCACACAGTACAGTATCCTCTTCCGAGGATAGAAGATATTTTCGCCTCACTATCCGGAGGGAAACGTTTCACAAAAATTGACTTGGCACAGGCATATCTACAGATGGAGGTTGAGGAGACCTCTAAAAAGTATCTCACAATAAACACACACAAAGGCCTGTACCAGTACAATCGACTGGTTTTTGGAATAGCATCAGCTCCAGCTATCTGGCAAAGAGCTATGGAGCAAGTCCTGCAAGGGATTCCGGGGACTCAATGCTACCTAGACGACATCCTTATAACAGGAGAAAACGACAACGAGCACCTTGCCAATTTGGAGCAGGTGCTCACTAGGCTGAAAGAACGGGGCCTACGAGCAAATCGCCCCAAGTGCGAATTTTTCCAAAATCAGATATCATATTGTGGCCACATAATTAATAAGGAAGGGTTGCATAAGTCACCTGAAAAAATTGAAGCAGTTATAAAAGCCCCAGCACCTGAAAATGTTTCACAATTAAGGTCATTCCTGGGATTAATAAATTACTATCATAAATTTTTACCGAACTTATCAACTATTCTACACCCTCTTAATGATCTTCTACAGACAGGAGTGATTTGGAAATGGAACGAAGACTGTAAACGTGCCTTCCATAAATGTAAAGACTTAATCACATCCGAGAAAATTTTGGCTCATTACAACCCATCACTACCAATCACACTGGCGTGCGATGCATCCCCTTACGGCATAGGAGCGGTATTGTCCCATAGATTCCCTGATGGCTCGGAACGGCCGATAGCTTTTGCGTCACGCTCATTGAACTCAGCTGAGCGTAACTATGCCCAGATAGACAGGGAAGCACTCAGCCTGGTATGGGGAGTGAAGAAATTCAACCATTACCTACACGGACAAAAATTTACCTTGCTGACTGACCATCAACCCCTCATCTCCATATTCAACCCTAAAAAAGGTGTCCCCATTATGACGGCACAAAGACTACAGAGGTGGTCCCTTTTTCTAGGGGCACACCAATACAATATTGAATACAAAGGGTCAAAACAGCATGGGAATGCTGACGGTTTATCACGCCTACCGTTGCCAACGATAGAAGAGGCACCTACAATAGACCCAGTAGAGATATTCCACTCTACCATAGTGGAATGTCTACCGGTGACAAATTCTGCCATTGAAAGGGAGACAAGAAATGACCCTACTCTCTCACGGGTCTACGATTTAACAGTGAAGGGATGGCCAGCACATGGCGAACCACTGTTGCCAGCATTTTCGCAAAGAAGAGAACAGCTGTCAGTGTGCCGAGGAACCTTGATGTGTGGATCCAGAGTGGTGATTCCACCCAAACTCCAGGATAAAGTGCTAAAGGAGCTTCACGAGGGGCATCTGGGTGGAGTGAAAATGAAGAACCTAGCTAGGGCGTTTGTATGGTGGCCAGGTATCGATGGAGACATCGAAGACATGACCAAGAGCTGCCTAGGATGCCAGAAGGTCCAAAATGCTCCGCCACAGGCCCCTCTACATCCATGGGAGTGGCCCTCATCTCCCTGGCAAAGGGTGCACATCGACTTTGCTGGTCCATTTATGGACTCAATGTTCTTAATCGCAGTTGATGCACACTCCAAGTGGCCGGAGGTAATAAAGATGTCCTCCACCACCACGGAAAAAACCATCACAGTATTAAGGACCATATTTGCCAGGAATGGGCTGCCGGAGCAGATATGTTCTGATAATGGACCGCAATTTGTGTCCGAAGAATTCAGAAAGTTCTTAAAGAACAATGGGGTAAAGCACTACACGTCCGCCCCATACCATCCCGCCACCAATGGATTGGCTGAAAGGTTTATCCAGACCTTCAAGAAGGCCATCAAGGCCATGGGTAATGAAGACATAAAACTTCAGCACAAGGTGGATAACTTCTTATTTGCATATAGGAATGCAACGCATATGGTTACTAACCAAACTCCCGCCATGATGTTCTACAATAGAAACCTAAGATGCCGGCTGGATTTGGTCAAGCCCAACATCCGAAGGGACGTGGAGAACCGGCAGTTTCAGGGCATGAATGAAAGGCCAACTAGGGCCTTCCAGATAGGCCAACCGGTTTTGGCCCGGGACTACCGTACCGAGAAATGGCAGCCTGGAACTATCTGCACACGATTAGGACCACTGATGTATACCGTGGACATCGGAGACAGCATAATAAGGCGCCATGCTGACCAAATCATCAAGTCATCCGAAAAGGGACAACCTACACCACCACTCTATACATCTAACGATGAAGTAGAGATACCCATATCTACCTCCGATCCGGTGATACTGGAGCCCGATGAACCCGACACTGGCCTTCAAGCCGAATCAGCCTTGCCAGAAGAACCTACTACACCACCAGAAACTACTACACCCCCGAGGCGTTATCCGGACCGAGTCAGGAAGCCTCCTGAGAGACTAACTTATAATTAATTAATTACAGCAATGTATATTATTTTGCATATAACATGTAATTAATAATTACTTAAAATATGATGTACTAGTTAGCTAGTAGGGGAGGAATTGTGGTGTATGTGCCTTTAAGAGCCCCAGGTGTGCGTAATGCCGGTAATTGCCACTTGGGCTATATAAGCCTGTGTATTGTGTATATCCTTTAGAAACCCCCCCCAGACTTGCTTAGTAAATACCTATGAACCAACTCCTGTCTTCAGTGTCTTTATCTACACACGGACACTACATCCCCCAAGGATCTATCCTTAGCCCCCTCCTATTTCTCATCTACATGTTGCCCCTTGGTGACATCATCTGAAAACACAGCGTCAGTTTCCACATGTACGCTGACGACACCCAGCTCTACCTCACTACCTCTTCTCTTGACCCCTCCACGGTGTCTAAATTGTCAGACTGCTTGTCCGACATCCAGTTCTGGATGAGCAGAAATTTTCTCCAATTAAATATTGAGAAGACCGAAGCCAGTGTTTCCGGTCCACACCACAAACTCTGTTCCCTGGCCACTGACTCCTGTAGGGGTTGTTGGTTGGGTGGTTGGTGTGGGCCAGGCCTGACCCAGTGGACGTTTTCGAGGCGTCCTCACACTCCCACTTAGTTCTGACACTGGGATCCTACCAGGCAGCTGATGCGCAGAATAACAAGCTCGAGACAGACAAACAGGTGAAAGGTTAAAATAATAACGGTTTTATTGAGAGAAAAATAAAACAAAACAGGCAAGCAGAGAAATTAATTGGTTCAACGATACTAAACCAAGGCTACAGCTCTATACACTTTAAAAAAAGAAAAAAAAAAGGAATACTATATATTCAAAACAGAGGGCACGCGAGTGCGGGAAGGAGTACGACACATCGAGGGGTATCACACATTAACACTCCCCTTAGCCTTATCCCCACCTCCTACACTATCCCTAACCTAGGTCGAACTAAAGGGGGGTCAGACTCTCATGCTCACCCAACGCATTGGAACAAAGGCCTTTAGGTTGTCCTGGGACTGCAGCTTTAGTTGGTCTGGCCTGGTAAAGTTCAGTGTGCACTGGCCACACACTCTCCCGTCAGTCAGGTAGTGGATCTTCCTCCTTGGCTGGGCGAAAAGGCTTCCCTCCTGGGTTGGGCTGCGCCGTTTAGCAAGGCCCGCTCTGTGCTCCGGTCCGTACCGGGATGGTGCACTCCGTCCCGTGTCTTCCTGGTTCCACTCTGAATCCCTGCCTGAGGTGGTGGGCACGGTGGGGGGGGGGAACAGTCAGGTTTAAATCGGGAGGCAGTACGGACCGGGAGCTTCGCCTGCTTACCAAAGCATGGGCCTGCTGCGCATAGCCTTCCCCGTCTTGGAGACTGCTTCTCCCAGTAGAGTCCTTGAAGTTTCCCTTTTGCAGCGAAGTCCCAGGATGAAATCGAAGTGAAGTGTAGAAGCTATCTCTCCCGAAGTGTGTTCCAAGTCGAAGTGTCTCCAACTGCCCTTTCTGTCTGCTTGCTAAAAACAGTTATACTCTCTCGATCTGCCTTGCCTCCCCCAGATCGAGAGGTGTCCCAGGTTACTTCGTTAACTGTAAATGGCTGCAAAACGGCCGATTTCCCAGTAACGGCCTTATCACCAACCCTCATTGTTTTTGGTTTCAGTCACACAATGGTGTCTCTGGTGCCTATTCCTCTAAAACAGTTTCTGATATGATTGGATCTGTTAGGATGGGCCCGATGATGGTTTTAACTAGCTTAACCCTGATTGCAGTGCAACCAGGTTCATTGTTCTTACCAGCCTACTGGCGACTTGCTATTACATATTCAATTCCATGTCTGGCCTGGAATCCACATAGGGACTGTGGAATTCCAGGCCCTGTCTCCAGTCTTGTTGCTGGGGAGAAAAATGACTCGCTTCCAGCAGCTTTCTGGTCACGTGTCCCAGAACTCCATTTTGTACGTTTAAAAAGTGGCCAACTTTGTTTGATTCAGAAAGCAGGCGAGGTGGGGGAATTTTGCAAACTCCCTACACTCCATCCCTCTCCCTAACATCTGTCTGAGGCTGAACCACACTGTTCGCAACCGTGGTGTCATATCTGACCCTGAAATGAGCTTCCGACCATATATCCGCAGCATAACTAAGACCGCCTACTTCCACCTCGGTAACATCCCCCGCCACCGCCCTTGCCTCAGCTCATCCGCTGCTGAAACCCTCATCCATGCCTTTACCTCTAGCGAGTGGTTATGATCTGGAATGCACTGCCTGAAAGGGTGGTGGAGGCAGATTCAACTGTGGCTTTCAAAAGGGAATTCGATAAGTGCCTGAAGGAAAAAAATTTGCAGGGCTACGGGGAAAGGGCGGGGGAGTGGGACTGGCTGAAGTGCTCTTGCAGAGAGCCGGCACGGGCTCGATGGGCCGAATGGCCTCCTTCTGTGGTGTAACCATTCTATGATTCTATGTATGCTGGTCTAAGAATGCAACGTAATCTCACTGAACATGGAGATTCTATTTGCCATATATTCTTAATCCACATGTATTTAGCATTTATTGAAATTAAGGCCATATTTGTATCACTATCACGCCCAATTAACAGAGATGTTAGTGTTGATTCCAGTTAAGCTTTTATTCCAGGGGTAAATGTAGAGAGATTCATGGTGTATAGGTTAGACAGTATGCCTGCACCTGAGTCGTGTACTGGTCTTTTAAAGTGCTATCCTGGAGGCAATTTGACAGATGGATTTCAACCGTGCATGGGGCTGTGTTTTAGTAAGCAGCACTGAGCATTCCACTCATTCTTCCGGTGAATAAGTGGAATTCAGGCATTTTTTTCAGGCCTGAATGACCACAATGCGTTGTGTTTCCGTTGTGATTTCAGCAAGCCATCTGTTCTGATTATTGTTAAATTGAAGAGCAGCTCAGATTCAGAGTTCGATTTTGGCTCAAAACATGTCAGTAATAATTGACACACGTCAAAAAATAAATTGACAGGCCATATGTCCAGGTTAAAGAAATAGCATTCCTTGTAGGTCAGGCCTGTTCAAGGATTAACTGTGCAAAGAGCCAGCTTCCCAATGTACTTTTTCTTCATTTCCGATTTACCCAAAAAGTACTGAGCTTGAATAAGTGCAGATGGAAGTTTGGTTGAGAAAAGCGTATTAAATCCACTCCATACAGAATCCATGAATGAATATTCTAGCATGGACTTCCCTCTCTCACCATCACCCGTTGATCCCATATTTTAATGAACACTGAAGGGCTGATTTTAATTTCTGGCGGTGTTGGAAAACAGGTGGTCGCGGATGGGCCGCCCGTTAGGCGCCAATGGGAAGAAGAACCAGGCGGGGTGTATAATGCCAATCGGCAGGCAGCTGTTCAGCACCACCACTGAAAGCTCTTTTCCCACCGCTCCCGAAAGAAAATCAAGCTGTGCTCTTAAAATTTCTTTAACTCTCAATCCCCTTTCTCAACAGGTATCGATGCAGCTCCCTTTTCAGGTCAGCTCAACTTCAGACCATAACCTCATTGTTTGTCTCTCTCTCACATGGCAGCTGTCGATCATTCGGCCATCGCCATTTACACTTCATCTAGACCCATCTTTTGTTTCTTAACTTGTCCCATTACCATCTCCTTTTGCCTCGCGCCATCATCCCTTTTGTCTCTTAATCTCTCCCGCCTTCCATCCTATCACAAACCTTCCCTTTTGTTCTTTCCTCCCCCCCCTTTCCCTGCCCCTACACTTGCTTAAAAATCTATTCCATCTCCGACTTTTTCCAGTTCTGACGAAGGGTCATCGACCTGAAACGTTAACTCTGTTTCTCTCTCTCTACAGATGCTGCCTGCCCTGCTGAGTATTTCCAGCATTTTTTGTTTTTATTTCCCTTTTCAGGGTGTTGATTGACTCTGATTCAAATACCTTCTCGGGCATTCTGTGCTCCAGTGTCAGCCGTGGCTCAGTGGGCAGCACCCTCGCCTCTGAGTCAGAAGGTTGTGGGTTCACAGTCCCACTCCAGGGACTTGAGCACAAAAATCTAGGCTGACACTCCAGTGCAATACTGAGGGAGTGCTGCACTGTCAGAGGTGCCGTTTTTCGGATGAGATGTTAAACCGAGGCCCTGTCTGCTCTCTCAGGTGGACTTAAAAAATCCCACGGCACTATTTCGAAGAAGAGCAGGGGAGTTACCCCCGGTGTCCTGGCCAATATTTATCCCTCAATCAACATAACAAAAACATATTATCTGGTCATTATACTGTTTGTGGGAGCTTGCTGTGCGCAAATTTGCTGCCGCGTTTCCCACATTAAAACAGTGACTACATTTCAAAAGTACTTCATTGGTTGTAAAGTGCTTTGAGACATCCGATGGTTGTGAAAGGTGCTACAGAAATGCAAGTCTTTCTTCTTTCATATCCTGTGGAAGAAAAAAGTATTTTTTCCGATCCCTAACCTTGCTTGAGGCTTGTGAATGTTGTACTTCTGTGCTCTGGTCCTGTGCTGCATAGAAACCATGTAAAATGAGGTCCAGTCACATCATTTTTCTGATTGCATGCATACGTACAGGCATCTCTTGACCCCGGTATCGCCTTTTCGCAAGCAGACAACACTGAAATAGATTGTCCACTTGCCTCGTGCTCTAATCAGGGGGAAAGCAGATCTCTGTTCTTCGAAGAAAGCCAGTGGAATAGTTGGCTCTTTTTCACTATTCGATATTCAAAGGCGGTGTCAGTGGGTAGCACTCTCGCCTCTGAGCCAGAAGGTTGTGGGTTCAAGTCCCACTCCAGAGACTTGAGCACAAAAAGCTAGGCTGACACTCCAGTGCTGTGCTGAGGGAGTGCTGCACTGTTGGAGGTGCCGTCTTTCAGATGAGACGTTAAACCGAGGCCCCGTCTGCTCTGTCAGGTGGACGTAAAAGATCCCAGGGCACTATTCTGAAGAAGAGATGGGGAGTTCTCCCTGGTGTCCTGGTCAGTATTTATCACTTAATCAACTAACAGATTATCTGGTCAAAATCACAGCGCTGCTTGTGGGAGCTTGCTGTGCGCAAATTAGCTGCCGCGAATCCTACATTACAACAGTGACTACACTTCAAAAAAGTACTTCATTGGCTGTAAAGCGCTTTGGGACATCCTGAGGTCATGAAAAGCGCTATATAAATACAAGTCCTTTTTTTATGGACTGCCTAGACCCACTTAAAAAAAGCTTCCTTTGCCAGGGTTGCAGTTATAAGATGGCAGCAGTTGTAATGAGCTGTAATTCTTATTAATCTGGGTGCTGATTGAGGTGAAAGTTGACATGAATAGGGAAATAGAGCACTTACCTTATCTTCTGCACTCAGTGACACGTGTACAACAATCAAAGTCAGATGGGTGGTGAAGCCCTGTTGGATGCTCTCTCTACAATTCCCCAAGAATGGGCTGATTTTCTTTTGCTGCAATTAAAGCAGGAATGCTGCAATTGTCAAGATTTGCAGCCTGGTCAATGTGGTAAGAATATACTCCCAGCTTGTTGCTCTGATAGCCAGACCTTGGACTAGGGGCCGTGATTTAAAGTGATGGATCACTGGTAAAAGCAAGCTGACACTGAATTTTCAGGTGAAACAGCGATTTACTTGTACTTCTCGCAATCTAGTATACTGTATTCGCTGCTCACGATGCGGTCTCCTCTACATTGGGGAGACCAAACGCAGATTGGGTGACCGCTTTGCGGAACACCTCCGTTCAGTCCGTAAGGGTGACCCCGAGCTTCCGGTCGCCTGTCATTTTAATTCACCGCCCCATTCCCACTCGGACCTCACCATCCTCGGCCTCTTGCATTGTTCCACGGAAGCTCACCGTACACTCGAGGAACAGCACCTCATCTTCCGATTAGGCACTTTACAGCCTTCCGGACTCAATATCAAGGTCAACAATTTCAGATCATAACCTCGACCCCTATTACATTTTTACTTATATTTTTTTATCCATACCTTTGTTTTGGCCTTTCCACCCCCCCCTTTCTTTTTTTTTTCTCTCTCCCACATGGCAGCTGTCTCCCATTCTGCCAGCACATTTCACACCTAATCTAGAGCCGTCTTTTGTCTCCACTAGTCCTATCACCATCTCGTCTCGTTTTGAATACCTCTTAATGTCTCTTCACTTCTCTTTTGTTCTCTCCCAGCCCAGCCTCTTAATCTATTTCATTTCCTGTGTTTCTTTAGTCTTGACAAAGGGTTCACCTGAAACGTTGACTCTATTTTCTCTCCACGGATGTTGCCTGGCCTGCTGAGATTTTCCAGCATTTTCTGTTGTTATTTCGGATTTCCAGCACCCGCAGTATTTTGCTATCGTACTGAATTTTGACCTTGGCTTGCTGTACCTAGCTTGGACAGGGACAGGACCAGGTAGAAGCTGGTGTGATAGCAAAATACTGCGGATGCTGGAAATCCGAAATAACAACAGAAAACGCTGGAAAAACTCAGCAGGCCAGGGCAGCATCTGTGGAGAGAGAAACGGAGTTAACGTTTCAGGTCGATGACCCTTCGTCAGAACTGGGAAAAAAACAGGAAGAGGGATAGATTTTAAAGCAAGTGGGGGCTGGGAAAAGGGGGAGGGGATGAAAGAACAAAAGGGAAGGTCAGTGATAGGATAGAAAGCAGGAGAGATTAAGAGACATTGAGAGACATTAAGAGATATTCAAGGAACAAAGTTCTATCACTATCTCGTCTCGTTTTGAATACCTCTTAATGACTCTCCTTCTCTTCTGTTCTCTCCCAGCCTGGCCTCTTAATCTATTTCATTCCCTGTGTTTCTTTAGTCTTGACAAAGGGTTTTCACCCAAAACGTTGACTCTGTTTTCTCTCCACGGATGTTACCTGGCCTGCTGAGTTTTTCCAGCATTTTCTGTTGTTATTCAAGGAACAAAGGATGCCTCTGGATGAAGTGTGAATTGCGCGGGCAGAATGAAGGACAGCTGCCGTGTGGGAGGGAAGAAAAAAGGCCAGACAAAAGTGTGGATTAAAAAAAGAAAGGGAGAATGTATGATAGGGGCCGAGGTTATGATCTGAAATTGTTGAACTCTATGTTGAGTCCAGAGGGCTGTAGTGTGCCTAATCGAAAGATGAGGTGCTGTTCCTCGAACTGGTGTTATTGGGTCCAAAGTAGCCAGATTCGTATCCCCTTCTATCCACAGGAATGGTATCTCACCATCAATAAGATAGGGAAGCAGCTGTGCATTCCTATTTTTGTGCAAAACAAACATTGAAATAAAAAAAACAGGCAATTTACTTATTGTATGACAAACTAGATACTGGCCCTTTTGCAAAAGCCACAGAACATAAGCACCACAACACACAAAGAGCACTGCAAAGATATTTAAATATTTTTTATTCTGTGCCATAAGAAAATAAGATACAGTAAACTGCGCAGTGGCAGGTTTGTCACCAATGGTAATCAACAGGAACAATTTGCCTTAATCCCGATGCACCATAGAATCATGGAATAGCCCAGCACAGAAGGAGGCCATTCGGCCCCTCGAGTCTGCGCCGGCTCTTTTGAAGAGTTAGCCCCACTCCCCCGTTCTTTCCCCAAATCCCTGCAATTTTTTCTCCTTCAAGTATTTATCCAATTCCCTTTTGAAGGCTACTTATTGAATCTGTATCCACCAGCCTATCAGGCAGCGCATTCCAAATCCTAACCACTCGTTGCGTAACAAGAGTTTTTCCTCATGTCGCCTCTGGTTCTTTTGCCAATCACCTTAAATCTGTGCCCTCTGGTTATCAACCCTTCAGCCATTGGAAACAGTTTCTCTTTATTTACTCCATCTAAACCCTTCATGATTTTAAACACCTCTATCAAACCTCCTCTTAGCCTTCTCTGCTCTCAGGAGAACAACCCCAGCTTCTCCAGTCTATCCACGTAACTGTGATCCCTCATCCCTGGAACCATTCTAGTAAATCTCTTCTGCACCCTCTCCAAAGCCTTCACCACCTTCCTAAAATGTGGTGCCCAGAATTGGACACAATACTCCAGCTGGGGCCAAACGAGTGTTTGAAAGAGGTTTACCATAACTTCCTGGCTTTTGTACTCTATGCCTCTAAAACTCAGGATCCTATGTGCTTTATAAACTGCTTTGTTACCCTGTCCTGCCACCTTCAATATTTGTGCACAAACACCCCAGGTCTCTCTCTTCTTGCGTCCCTTTAAAATTGTGCCATTTAGCATGAATGGTCTCTCCTTATTCTTCCTACCAAAATGTGTCACCTCACACTTTGCTGCGCTGAATTTCATCTGCCGTGTGTCCGCCCATTGCACCAGCCTGTCGATGTCCTCTTGAAGTCTATTACTATCTCAGCGTTCAATGTTGTGGCACCCATTTTGGCCCTGCAAAATGTTCAAGAGTGTAGAGTTCATTTGAATAATATAGATTAAAAAATAAAACTAACATTAAATTTGCTTTTGCACTATCAACTATTAGCCTATTATCCACAGCAGACAATCCTTTCCCAATAACAGCACAGCACGGTTGTTTATGACAGATCTCTATAGACTGGACCTAAAGGGTCGCTAACCACAGGGCACACATTTAAAGTGATTGGCAAAAGAACCAGAGGTGACATGAGGAAAAACTTTTTCACGCAACGAGTGGTTAGGATTTGGAATGCACTGCCTGACAGGCTGGTGGATACAGATTCAATCGTAGCCTTCAAAAGGGAATTGACGGGGAACGAGCGGGGGAGTGGAACTAACTGGATTATTCTTTGAAAGAGCCGGCACAGACTCGATGGGCCGAATGGTCTCCTTCTGTGCTGTACTATTCTATGATTCCTCACTGTTCACTACAATTCCAAGTTTCGTGTCATCTGCGAATTTTGAAATTGTGCCATGTACCCCTAAGTCCAAGTCGTTAATGTATATCAAAAACAGCAGTGGTCCTAGTACCGAACCCTGGAGAACTCCACCAGTCCAAAACACAGCCATTCACCATAACTCTCTGTTTTCTATCCCTTAGCCAATTTTGTATCACCAGTGTGATATTTATTATTCTGATATCTGCCATCTTGCGCACGAGTAGGATTACCCAGTTAGTGCCACGTTCTCGGTAGACATTATGTGTGGATCTCAGCATTGAGACCACTTCAGCCCATTTTACTCAGAGCCTTACAGTAATCAGAGAAACATCAATATGAGATTGTGAAGGGGTCGGATCGGGTGGGTGCGGGGAGGACGTTCCCGATGATGGGTGAAACTAGAGCTAGGGGGCATAGTCTTAGAATAAGGGGCTGCTCTTTCAAAACTGAGATGAGGAGGAACTACTTCACTCAGAGGGTGGTAGGTCCATGGAATATGCTGCCCCAAAAAGCTGTAGAAGCTACATCATTACATAAATTTAAAACAGAAATAGACAGTTTCCTAGAAGTAAAGGGAATTAAGGGTTACGGGGAGCAGGCAGGAATTTGGACATGAGTCTAGGTTCGGATCGGTCATGGCCCTGTGGGTAGCGGAGCGGGCCCAGGGGCCGTGTAGCCTGATCCTGCTCCGTGTGTTTAATTCTGTTAGATTCAGGAGATGGTTCTGTGATAGTAGATTGGCGGTTAGGATCAGATCAGCCATGATCTTATTGAATGGCGGAGCAGGCTCGAGGGGCCGATTGGCCTACTCCTGCTCCTATTTCTTATGTTCTTATGTTCTTACCTAAACCTTATCTCAAGCCCTGGAGGTCAAAGGACAGTGCTTTAACCCGTTCCATTACTCAATCATTAGTACAATCTTACATTTGTATCTGATTTTGTTCCATTACAGGAGTAACTCACTGCCAAGGACAATGAGATAGGCTAGGCCATGAACGTCTCCACACAGCTGCAGTCCATGCTTCTCAGTTGAACAGGTGCCACCAGTTGTAGCTGGGTGAGATGAGCAACCATTTCCCCCTCCTATGCGAGTGTACCCCTTTAAGCATGTTGCATTATCTAGCAACCTGGCCAAGATTTTGCACAGCTCTACAGACCCTGGGAGGTCGCATCAAGCAAAGAGTGGTCCTAGCATTGGTTGGGAGGCAGCCATCTGGTTGGGAGGCAGCCATCTGTGCTACAGGACTTTCTTGATTTACAATGAACGTTTAATAAATGGAATTCCGATTGAATTATTTTTCTTGATAGACTTTGTATTTCCTTTATAAATAGTAGCATTATAAATATCTCCGGTGTAATTGAATTTTAATGTACAGCCTCAGTTGATTGCAAAGCCAGATGTGATATTTACTCCTAGAACCAAAAAAGTAGCAGGCCATATTATGAGTATTGAGCCAGATTTAGTTAACAGCCTAACAGTGCATGAACATTTATCCAAGAGCCATCATAATATGATCGAGTTTAACGTTGTGTTTGAAAGGGAGAAACACGAAACAGCTACTAATATTCTAGATTTAGGTAAGGCCAACTTCAACGGGATGAGACAGAGACAGGCCACAGTAAACTAGGCGAATCTGTTAATGGGTAAATCAATAGACGGTCAGTGGGAGGTTTTCAAAAAATAATTTAAGGTGATAAAGAACCAGTTTATATCCCTAAGGGGGCAAAAGTTCTACTTGCCAAAAAAAACAACCACGGACAACAAAAGAGGTAAGGAAAATAATCAGAAAGGTAATGGAATGCTGGGCTTTATATCTAGAGGACTAGAATACAAGGGGGTAGAAGTTATGCTGCAGCTGTACAAAGCCCTGGTTAGACCACACCTGGAGCACTGGGAGCAGTTCTGGGCATCACACCTTAGGAAGGATATACTGGCCTTGGAGGGAGTGCAGCGTAGGTTTACCAGAATGATACCCGGACTCCAAGGGTAGTCAGACGCTGTGCATCGGTGCTGATGAGGTCGGCGGGGAGGCAGCAGAAGCAGCGATGGAGGCCACGACGACCCACTGTAGCACGGCGGCCGGCAGCTCCTCGGCGGGAGGCTCGGAGGTCAAACCGGTAGGAGGGGAGGCGGCCAGCGGACCGAGGGCGGGAAAAGTGGGCCCTGGAAGGTCGGACACCGCGGGAGGCTCGGAGGTCAGACCGGGTGGAAGGAGAGCCAGGGAGAAGCAGGCCCCGGGACGTCGGTACCACGGCGGCTGAAGATTGTCAGGCAGGAGTGCGGGAAATGCGGAGCGAGGCGAGAGCGGACCCTATTGTGATGGCGCCGATGAAGATGGCTGCCGTCCTTGCGGGCTCTGTGCGTACCAGGCAGCTAAGTGTCCTTTGCTGCTTGGTGCGCTCGGCTCGTTAAGAAAAAAGCATTTCACTGACTGGATTTCACTTGCTGTATTTGGTTATGTGACAAATAAAATTGAAATTGAAATTGAAATTACGAGGAGAGATTACACAAACTAGGGTTGTATTCCCTGGAAGGTTAAGGGGTGATATGATCAAAGTTTTCAAGATATTTAGGGGAACTGATAGGATAGAGAGAAACTATTTCCACTGGTTGAGGAGTCTCGGACTAGGGGACACAGCCGAAAAATTAGAGCCAGGTCTTTTGGGAGTGAAGTTAGGAAACACATCTACACACAAAGGGTGGTAGAAGTTTGGAACTCTCTTCCACAAATGGCAGTTGATGCTGGGTCAATTGTTAATTTTAAATCTGAGATTGATAGATTTTTTTACAAAGGTATTAAGGGATATGGGGCAAAGGCGGCTATATGGAGTTAGGTCACAGATGAGCCAGATAAGGATCTCATTCACAGAATCACAGAAACCCCACAGTGCAGATAGAGGCCATTTCGGCCCATCGAGCCTGCACCGACACATATCCCACCCGATCCAGGTATCCCACCCTATCCCCGTAACCCCACGTATTTAATCCCCCTAACACTAAGGGTCAATTTATCATAGCCAATCAACCTAACCCGCACAATGGTGGAACAGGCTTAAGGGGCTAAATGGCCTCCTCCTGTTCCTATGTTCCTTTGTGTCTACTCCAAACTCTACAACACTGCGGTAGTGGCCTGAAGGCAGCCCGTCTGGATTCAGCTTACTTGTTCAAAGTTTCTTTTATCTAACATTTATCAATTCAAAGTAATTTTCACAGTTCCTGCAGAAGATCACTGCTGGCAGAAGACATAGTAATCAGCATCAATAAAACCTAAATGTAAAGCTGTTGAGATCTCAGTGAACAGACTGTTACATTTTTACTTACTGCAAAGTATACAATGATCCTGGAGCTAAGATGAAGCATGTTTAAAAAAAATTCACAAGTCGAGTTCCCCTAGTGGGTAAATGTACCACTTGATGTAACACAGCCCAGTCGACCCTGAAAGGTCCTGCTCTTGTGCCAAAATTGGGATAGCTGTCTCACAGACTAGTCAAGCAATAGTCTGACAGAGCCATACACAAATAGATTTCAGCCAACGTCCCAGAATCCTCCATCACCATCCCTGGGTATGTCCTGTCCCACCAGCAGGACAGACCCATCAGAGGTGGCAGCACAGTCAGGAGGGTGTGGCCCTGGGAGTCCTCAACATTGACTCTGAACCCATGAAGCCTCATGGTATCAGGCCAAACATGGGCAAGGAAACCTCCTGCTAATTACCACCTACCGCCCTCTCTCAGCTGATGAATCAGTATGCCTCCATTTTGAACACCACTTGGAAGAAGCGCTGAGCACAGCAAGGGCACAGAATGTACTCTGGGTGGGGAACTTCTATGTCCATCACTAAGAGTGGCTCGGTAGCACCACTACTGACTGAGCTGGCTGAGTCCTGAAGGATATAGCTGACAGACTGGGCCTGTGGCAGGTGGTGAGAGAACCAACACGAGAGATAAACCTACTTGAACTTGTCCTCGCCAATCTACCTGTCGCAGATGCATCTGTCCATGACAGTATTGGTTGGAGTCACCATCTCGCAGTCCTTGTGGAGATGAAGCCCTGTCTTCACACTGAGGGCACCCTCCATCGTGTTGTGCGGCACTACCACCATGCTAAATGGGATGGATTCAGAACAGATCTAGCAGCTCAAAACTGGGCATCCATGAGGCGCTGTGGGCCATCAGCAGCAGCAGAATTGTATTCCACCACAATCTGTAGCCTCATAGCCTGGCGTATCCCTCACTCTACCATTACCATCAGAGCAGGGGACCAACCCTGGTTGAGTGAGGAGTGTAGAAGAACATGCCAGGAGCACCAGGCGTACCTAAAAGTGAGGTGCCAACCTGGTGAAGCTACAACACAGGACTACATGCATGTTAAACAGTGGAAGCAACATGTTACAGACAGATCTAAGTGGTCCCACAACCAACGGATCAGATCAAAGCTCTGCAGTCCTACCACATCCAGTTTTCAATGATGGTGGACAGTTAAACAACTAACGGGAGGAGGAGGCTCCATGAACATCCCCATCCTCAATGATGGCGGAGCCCAGCATGTGAGTGCAAGAGACAAGGCTGAAGCGTTTGCAACCAGCTTCAGCCAGAAGTGCCGAGTGGATGATCCATTGAGGCCTCCTCCTGAGGTCCCCACCATCACAGAAGCCAGTCTTCAGCCAATTCGATTCACTCCACGTGATATCAAGAAACGGCTGAGCGCACTGGATACAGCAAAGGCCATCGGCCCCTACAACATCCTAACTGTAGTGCTGAAGACTTGTGCTCCAAAACGAGCCGCGCCTCTAGCCAAGCTAATCCAGCACAGCTACAACACTGCCATCTACCCGACAAAGTGGAAAATTGCCAAGGTATGTCCTGTCCACAAAAAGCAGGACAAATCCAATCCGGCCAATTACCGCCCCATCAGCCTACTCTCAATCATCAGCAAAGTGATGGAAGGGATCATCGACAGTGCTATCAAGCGACACTTACTCATCAATAACCTGCTCACCGATGCTCAGTTTGGGTTCTGCCAGGACCACTCGGCTCCAGACTTCATTACAGCCTTGATCCAAACAAGGACAAAAGAGCTGAATTCCAGAGATGAGGTGAGAGTGACTGCCCTTGACATCAAGGCAGCATTTGACCTAGTGTGGCATCAAGGAGCCCTAGTAAAATTGATGTCAATGGGAATCAGGGGGAAAACTCTCCACTGGCTGTAGTCATAACTAACACAAAGGAAGATGGTTGTGCAGACCCCTCTAACCCGCTCTCTAAGTATGCAAGTGCTGATTTTTGATCTGGTGCTTGCAAGGGTGAGAGTGAGTGACAGAAGTGAGTGCATCTTCCGGGAGGACTGTTCTTCTCTTTCTCTGCTGCAGCTAAGCCTGAAAGAGGAGAGAGAGAGAGAGATGAGGGTTAGAAGTTAGTGGCAAAGGTAAGCAGTAGCAGATGTGTGGCAGTTCAATGCAGCACTAGGTTTTCATGCAGAGTGAGTGAGGGAGCGAGTTCAGTGGGTAGAATGGCAGAGTTTGAACAGTGCATGAAAGATGCTGCTACAGGTGTGGGGAAGTGAGGGCAGTAGTTATGAGGACAGTAGCAGGTGCAGAGTGTGCAAGTGGCAGCAGCTGGAGGTACAGTGAAGTGTGCTACTGTAATCGAAGGAGGGCAATAAGAAGCTGGGGAGGGGAGGCTTCTGAGTGCTGGGTCTACAGGTAGTGCAGGGCTGAGCAGAGAGTAGGAAAGATCTGAATAGGAGTCTTACCACAGGTGCTCTGGTCATATCATTCAATTTTTTTCAGCTCTGCTGCCATGCTACCCTTGCTCAGATACCTCTACACATGGTTGCTGGGCTATTTGCTTTGCTACCCTTCTCCCATCAGGCGGAAACAGGACCTCCTTCCTGCTGACCTCCTCCAAAAGGACCTCGACAGAGCTGTCTAAAAATCTTGGGGCCCTTGCAGTTTTCATTCTGATTGTATTCCACACATTCAAGCACAGAAGCTTGCAGCCCAGGTAACTTTGCACCTCCCCTTTAAGAGGTGCAGGCTGCCTTTAACTGGCTTCACTTCTGCCCATATCCTCTCCCCCAAAATGGGCAGGCTGCCATTAACTAGGGCAAGTAGCAGTGGAATTGAGGCACAAACCTGAAAATGGTTCGTGCCTCTCACCCTCACCATCGTGCGGGTGTCATGGACACCCTGCCCATCTCACAACCGATTTGGGCGTAAGTTGAAAATCTCCGCCCCCCCGCCACCCCAACCACCTATCTGTCTGAACATTGTGTGTGAACACCATCGAGTTCTGGTGGGAAGCCCCTCACGGCGGAGTAGCCAAGGAACACTAACTGTACACATAACAGCCGTCAGTGTTTGACATTTGTGGACTCAAGTCTGAGTTCTGTTGCTATTTTGAACAATTCCACTTACTGTACGATGCAAGTGGGAATTCTCATGACAACAGGAATTCCTACCTAGAATATGCAGGGTGCAGACTCACTTCAAGTGGCAGGGTAGGAAAGTCATCGTGGAAAGGGAGAAAGGAGAAGCTGGTCATGGTGCTTTGGGCGGGAGAGTGCCAGCATTAACTGAGTGGTTTGGGGGAGGGGACGGTTGAAGAGAAGAGTGCCAGTTTGAACTAAGGAGATCAAAGGTGGAAATCAGCACTAGCTTGAACTAGAAAGAAAAATAGAACGACTTGCATTTCTATAGCGCCTTACATGACCACCGGATGTCCCAAAGCGCTTCACAGCCAATGAAGTACTTTCTGAAGTGTAGTCACTGTTGTAATGTAGGAAACGTGGCAGCCAATTTGTGCACAGCTAGCTCCCACAAACAGCAATGTGCTAATGACCAGATAATCTGTTTTAGTGATGTTGATTGAGGGATAAATATTGGCCAGGACACCGGGGATAACTCCCCTGCTCTTCTTCGAAATAGTGCCATGGGATCTTTTATGTCCACCTGAGAGAGCAGACGGGGCCTCGGTTTAACTTTTTAACTGAAAGACGGCACCTCTGACAGTGCGGCACTCCCTCAGTGCTGCACTGGGAGTGTCAGCCTAGATTTTTGTGCTCAAGTCTCTGGAGTGGGGCTTGAACCAACAACCAGGGGGGTGAAGAAGACTGCCAGCTTGAACTGGGTTAGAGGGGAGAAGTTTGCAGAGACACTGGGGGTAATTTTGACTTTGTGCGATAGTGTAAAATAGGTGATAGCGAATCGCGGGGTTGGGGGGGGAGGCCACGTGGGGAGGTCTCCGATTGCAGGGGTGGGTTAGTCAGGGACCCTGGATCCAGGAGGTAGGTTACCTCCTGGATGCAGCAGTCCCCGCCTCTGTTTAACTGCCGGGTTTCACGAATTGTGTGAAACCCGTCCACAGGCAGTTAAACACAAAATGGATGGGGAAAAGGAGGCTTCCAGCCTTATTATAATATTTAAATTGAGGTAACGCTCCCTGGGAGTGGGTTGGTGGCCCGCCTCTGGGAAACCCGGATGTGGGCGAGTTGGAGGCGGGATCAGGTCAGGATTCACAATTTTTAACAATTTAACTGCCCCCACGATCCAAACGCTCCGTTTTTTATGAGAAAATTCCGGCCTTAGTGTTCAGTTGTTAGGCAAGTGTCACTCTGTTTATTTTAAATGCCTGCCTAAAAATACCTTACAGTGCAGTACAGTAAGCCTGTACCTGGACCTCTCCGTTTGGTACATATACCTCAAAATGCCATACTTACGGCAGAGTTAAGCTTGGAGACTGAAAAATGAAGTGCTATTTTGGATACCTCTGAATAGGCTCACGCCCACTGGGAATAGGGTTAAACATTCCAGAGTTCATTGCACTTGTGACACTGAACAACCTTTAGAGCGAAGCAACCTTTGCCCCTCTCTCTGGGCTGAATTCAATCTAAATCTCCAGATGTAAAAGGATAATTCTGTAAAGAAAAAGTATTCAAATTCACTGCAAACCCCATGCAGTATCACAATCTCACATTACTGATTTCCTCTTTTTGCATTACTAAAGAGTGTATTTTCACTAGAGCTGTCTGCTTTATTGTTTTTCAATTTCTCCCGTCCCATCTGAAGGCAATGTCTCTCCTTGGGATTCTATTCAACTGAGTGGGAAAGAGAGAAGAGTATCAGTATGAACTGGGAGGGTTGGAGAAGGAGAGAGTGGGGGTAATTTTGACTTTGTGTAGTAGTGTAAAATGGGCTGCCGATTCGCTATCACCCATTTTACACTATTGCACAAAGTCAAAATTACCCCCAGTGTCTCTGCAAACTTCTCCCCTCTAACCCAGCTCAAGCTGGCAGTCTTCTTCGCCCCCTGGTTGTGGGTTGAAGTCCCACTCCAGAGACTTCAGCACAAAAATCTAGGCTGACACTCCAGTGCAGTGCTGAGGGAGTGCCGCACTGTTGGAGGTGCCGTCTTTCGGGTAAGACGTTATACCAAGGCTCCATCCACGCTCTCAGGTGGACGTAAAAGATCCCATGGCACTATTTTGAAGAACAGGGGCGTTCTCCCCGGTGTCCTGGGGCCAATATTTATCCCTCAATCAACTTCAGTAAAACAGATTATCTGGTCATTATCACATTGCTGTTTGTGGGAGCTTGCTGTGCACAAATTGGCTGCTGTGTTTCCTACATTACAACAGTGACTGCACTTCAAAAAGTACTTCATTGGCTGTGAAGCGCTTTGGGACGTCCAGTGGTCGTGAAAGGCGCTATATAAATGGGTGTCTTGTATGGTGGTTGTAGGTTTTTTTCAGGTTATTTGGCTACAAAGTAGAGGGATTTTCTTATATCTGGGTCGCCTTATACACAACTAGAAAGTAACTTCTATAGTCTTCAGTTAAGCAAAAGAGTTGATTGAGCACTTCTTGGCTATTGTCCAGGGTTAGGATATGCACACCTAGCCAATAGCTATCCTTCACCCAAGATCACAAAAACAGAATGTCAGGTCATTATCACATTGCTGTTTGTGAGAGCTTGCTGTGCGCAAATTGGCTGATACGTTTCCCACATTACAACAGTGACTACACTTCAAAAAGTACTTCATTGGTTGTAAAGCATTTTGGGACATCGAAAGGTCATGAAAGGCGCTGTAGAAATGAAAGTCTTTCTTTTAGCCAGTGAAGCCGAGCCCAGCTTTAGCTTCGCACAGCTCAGCGTGTGTTAGACTAACTGGAGCAAAAATGAGTGGAAATTCTGTTTTTGATTCAGCTGGATACTGTGATATTGGGAGCTGAGGTTTGTACTCTCACAGTACACCGTGTAACGGAGGGACGGCATCAGTCCAGTAGTGTGTAGCACTGCCCCGAGAAACAAAATTCACTCTCCACAACTGGTATCCCTAATTACCAGGAACAAGAAAAATAAACATATGGATTTTTCTCTCTCAATCAATATTACATCCTAAAACTGCGCATATGACAGAAAGCAAAGTGGCCCAGGGATTCCTCCAGTCACAACCTATACATTCTGAATGCTTCAATCTGCATCCAATTACCTCTCTTGTTCAGAGGAGAGGAAATTCATCATTTCTAGTATATTTGTGTACATGAGATCCATGAATTCTGATACGCTTTACTGACAGATGACGGCCTTTGGCATGGGAAAACAGACTTTCCTAATCAATTCAGTGACAAAGTTCCAAGGAGCCTCTTTTAACAGATCATTTAACTTGATTTTACTTAAAACAATCTCTACTCAAAGCAGCTGTTTCATCAGAACAAAGGGTCATGAAGTTTATTTTTGAGCTGGAAAGGTTTCTCAGGGGCACAACAATGGGTGATTAGCCACATGTTTCTTCCCACAGGAGAATTGCGAAAATGTTCACTTTGAGAAGTGTTTATCCTTTTTGAGAAATATTTATTCTAATACCAAATGCAGTGAATGTAATTAAAAATCATAGGTCTGATCAGATGTTACGTGGTCAATTGTTCCTAAATAAACACGCTAAGTGAATTGTTCAAAATAAATCGAAAACACGTTTTATCTATCTATCACCTGTTCCTCTATTCACCCCATTGACATTTTTAGCCATGAACGTTTTTCATTTCTTGCTTATGTACGCATTCCTTTTCTCACAATATTAACAGTTTAAGTGACAGCCCTATCCTGTTTTAAGTGCAGGTGTGATCATGTGCTACATGACAGTTACAACAATCTGGACTTTCATCCAAGAAACACAGATAAGAGCATAAAAATTTGGCATGAATGGATATTAAATATCCCTTCCAATTTTTACAGCTTGCGCTGTTAATACAACTGTAGTATTAAAAGATAAAACCTTGCAATATTCCCCTCATATTCCTTATTTATTAACGTTACAAGTAGGAAAAAGCATTCCACTTTCCACTACAAAACTGGAGCTTTCTATATGGATACTCAGCAGTTGTAAACTACCTTTATTTTCAGTACGCCGGCACCTTTCTCTCTTTCTCAATTGTACTGTGGAATCGGCCCAGTGTGTATAAAGGCACTAAAAATAAATAATGCTGGAAACACTTAGCGGGCCAGAGCAGACAAGTTTACGTTTCACGTGCAACTCTTCATCCAGACTAGGTAAGGACAATGCTGATTTGCCACAGATGTAGTTTTATTGAGACCATAGATGTTTAAGGCTGTGGCCACCCTGACAACCACTTGTATAGCCATCTCTCTATTTTGGAACAAAAGCCTATTATGGAAGTTGTCTGAAGGTCCAGCTAAAGGAGATTGCATTTCTCCGTGACTAATTCCCCAGTGAAGTGTAAGCAGTGAAGGCAGCTCTCCTCAGCCATAGCTATGTAGTTGTGCCTTGGTCCATAGACATCAGTGTCCAGGTAAGGGCAGGTAAGGCAGGCCAACTTTGAGTGTAAACATACCTCCTGTTTATGCCTCCTCAAATCTGTCCTTTGAATGTGCTCCACATTTGGGTAAGTATATTTTAAAATCTTACCTTGTTGGTTGCAGCCTAACAGGCGGTCTCTTAAAGAGGCCGCCTGTTAGGCCGCATGTACATCTGGTTTTCCTGAGGGCTTCAGGGCAAACCAATCTTGCCGAGGGGGCTCCTGACAGTTGTTAGGCCCCTTATTTGCATACGCAAAGATCCTAACGCCTTTTTCAAGCATGTGCCCTGGACGCCGTTTGTTTGGCTTTTACCAAAATGGCGGGTGGCACACTTCCGGCTCGTAATGAGCGTGCGCTTCATACCAGTCATATTTGAGGCTTAGGAATCCATCTAGCTCCCTAAAAACAGGCACTGCACAACCAAATTTCTAGGCCAATATCTCTTATATTTTAGGGATGCAATCCATTTTTTTTCCTGGTCTATTTTGGGCTGACGGAGACTCACCATTTTGGGTCTGTGCTTTTCCCCCTGAGTTTCTCTGGTGATGTAGATTACAGGGTTGACTGATGCAATTCCGCTGATTTTATTGGGAGCTGGCACTTTGGAACAATCCAAAGGTCCTCGGACACTCAACTGGAAGTGTTTTTTTTAAGAGGGCAAGACAGCTTCAGATCAGCCCGCCTTCCTCCCCAGGTTCCATGATAAATATGGGCCACTCCTGTAACTAGCATTACTGGAGCAGAACAGAGATCAATTAATGACTAGTCCCCGAGTCCATAAATGGATGTAAAAAACAGAAGACAATATTGCTTGAGAGTAATGCTGCCACCTGGTCAGTTTTTCACTAGCCCACCCTGCTTTTCAAATTGCTGCTGGTTGCCAAGTTTTTTTTTTAACATTGTTGATTCAAAGAGATTGCTTTAAAGAGAAACAGAGAGATAAAGGAGTGCTTTGGACAGGAATTATTCCCCACAGCCTTTCCTTCTCCTGTAATGTGCTAAGCACTAAATAATATGATGAAGAATACCAACAAGCTATAGAGCAGATAATACACTTTCTGTAATTCTTTGCTCAAAAATAACCAAGTAATGCTACACAAACCTAAGAGTTTGAGAGGTACTACATTACAAGCTCAATCTGTGAGGTTTTACAGCATGCAGCATTACTTTAAATCAGGCTTCATCAATGGTATTATGGCCAATGAAAACACACCTGTCTTTTGCTTTATGACCTTCACTGAAATATAAACCTTATTATATATGAATTAGAAAAAAAATCGCTGCACATTGTAAATATTGCCAGATGTGTCTCAGTGACGTTAAGAGCGTAATCCAATTTTGGGGTTCACAGACAAGCCCTTGATCCTAACTATCTCAGCCTCATTTCTTTAAAGAATAAGCTCTTTGAATGACATTTGACATACGGGAGTAGCGATAAAGGACCCGAAATGTTCCCTGAATAATTTAAATTGTTGTCTCAAAGAATTCAATACATTTTATGTAGCACATTTGTTGCAAACCCACAGAGGGGAGGTAAGAGTAACTGCCCTCAACGGCTTCAGTGTTCAACAGAGTATGGCACCAAGGAACCCTAGCAGAACTGAAGTCAATGAGGGTTAAAGGGAAAACCCTCCAATGGCTGGAGTCACACCTGACACAAAGAAAGGTGGCTGTGGATGTTGGAGACCAGTCATCACAGCCCCAGGACATCACTGCAGGCGTTCCTCGGGGCAGCATCCTCTGCCCAACCATCTTCGGCTGCTCCACCAATGATCTTCCCTCATCATAAAGCCAGGATTAGGGCTGTTTGCTGATGATTCCACAATACTCAACACCATTCATAACTCCTGCGATAACGAAGCAGCCCATGCCAGCCTATAGCAGGACCTGGATAACATCCTGGCTTGGGCTGAAACGTGGCAGATAACATTTACATCCCATAAGTGGCAGGTGATGACCATCTTGAACAAGAGGAAGCCCAGCCAGGACGGATCAGTTCTCTTGTCCTTCAATGGAACCACCGTTGCTGAACCCCCTGCAACGTTCCCCCTAAGGTGCATGGGCGCATGGCCGCGCATCAATCCGGAGGTCCCACGCAGGCCGCTCACAAGCTGTTGCCGCTGGAAGATACTGTACATGCGCGGCCGTGCAGCAAATGTAAAGGGACCGTGCACAAAAAAAAGATTAGAGGGAACATTGGTCCCCTATCAACAACATCTTGGAGGGTCATCATTGACCAGTAGCTGAACTGAACGAGCCATATCAACACTGTGGCTACAAGAGCCGGGCAGAAGCTGGGCACTCTGTTACGAGTGGGTCACCTGCTCACCCCTCAAAGCCTCTCCAAGGCACAAGTCAGGAGTGTGAGGGAATACTTATCACTCACCCGGCTAAATACAGCCACACACACTCAAGAAGTTCAACACCAGCCAGGACAGAGCAGTTCTCTTGATCGGTGTCCCTGCAACTGGGCTCAATATCCACCAAGGTTACTTCAACATATCTATGACATCTACCGCCAGAAAGAACAACAGCAGCATATCATGGGAACACCATCACCTCCCAAGTTCCCCACTAAGTCATACACTGACTTGGCCAAATATCAATGTTCTTTCATCATCACTGGTCACTATTCTGGAATACCCTATTTAACTCAATTGTGGGAGCACTATCACTATAAGCACTGCAGGGGTTCAAGGAAAAATGGAATTCAGTCCAGAGAAGTGTGAGGTAATGCATTTGGGGAGGGTTAACAAGGCAAGGGACTACATAATAAATGATAGAATACTGAGAAGTGTAGAGGAACAAAGGGACCTTGGAGTGCATGTCCACAGATCCCTGAAGGTAGCAGGACAGGTAGATAAGGTGGTTGCGAAGGTATGCGGAATGCTTGCCTTTATTGCCTGAGTCATAGAATATAAGAGCAGGGGGATTATGCTTGAACTGTATAAAACACTAGTTAGGCCACAGCTAGAGTGTTGCGTGCAGTTCTGGTCACCACATTACAGGAAAGATGTGATTGCACTAGGGAGGGTACAGAGGAGATTTACGAGGATGTTGCCGGGACTGGAGAATTTTAGCTTTGAGGAAAGATTGGATAGGCTGGGGTTGTTTTCTTTGGAACAGAGGAGGCTGAGAGGAGACTTGATTGAAGTGTATAAAATTATGAGGGGCCCAGATAGAGTGGAGAGGAAGGACCTATTTCCCCTTAGCAGAGAGGTCAATAACCAGGGGGCATCGATTTAAAGTAATTGGTAAAAGGACTAGAGGGGAGTTGAAGAGAAATGTTTTCACCCAGAGGGTGGTGAGGGTCTGGAACTCACTGCCTGAAAGGGTGGTAGAGGCAGAAACCCTCATCACATTTAAAAAGTACTCGGATATGCACCTGAAGTGCCGTAACCTATAAGGCTACGGACCAAGAGCTGGACAGTGGGATTAGGCTGGAGAGCTCGTTTTCAGCCGGCACAGACACGATGGGCCGAATGGCCTCCTTCTGTGCTGTAAACTACTAAGGCCCACTACACTTTCTCAGGATAACTAGGAATGGGCATCAAATATGGCTTTTCCATTGCCGGGCACATCCCGAGAACAAATATCAAAAATATTGAGGAAAAAAAGGCTATTTTTCATGCATCAGTGCAAAGGCTCAACACAGATTCCTGCATATTAGCAGCCCAATTGCACAGCAAGTTTGTAAATATGGGTTTACAGCAATTTCTATACAGCAAGTGTCAGCCTTGGGTAAGTGGTCTGTGGGGACACTATGGGCCATATTTTCCGATTGGAGGCTTCCTGCATGCGGAGGCCTCCTAGCAGGAAAAAATCTACACCCTTACCTGAGGGCTCCTCAGGCCCGGCCATTTCCGATCCTGGGCCTCTCCATGAGGAAATGCGCAGGGCCCAGGTATCCCAGGGGCGCAGGCAGTTCGCAAGTGTCCCTGGGATCACGTGAGCCAGGTGAGCCAATGAAAGAAGGGAATCTCCCTTCATACTTTTGACAGATCGACCTGTCAAATATAAGAATGGGGATCACTGAAAAAAGACATCAAAACATTTAATAATTTTTTTTTTAAACCATCACGTTTTTAAAATAAGTTAAAATTACATTAAATTAAATATTTTAAACAATAATTTAATTTTTTGAAAAAAACAATTAAAGTTTTTTACGGAACTAAAAATAAACTTACCTTTTTTAAAAGTATTTTTAAATTATAAATGAGTGAAACAAATTATTTTTTTTACCTTTTTAAACTGCTTTTACCAGGTGTAAGATTTTTAAGTGATTTCAGCGGGCGGAGGTTCTGCAGAAAGCGGAACTCTCTGTCCGCGGAGGCCCTTCTCTAGGACAGGTGTGCGATCTGTCAAGAGGATTCTTGACAGATCGGAAATGCCGGTTTTCAGTGCATGCGCTGTGCATATGCAGGCCATTGAGGCAGAAATTCTGGTCCCTACGGGTGTGTACGCGCTGTGTACTCACCCGTAGGGCCAATGGAAATGCCGGTTTCAGACATGCACTGCGCATGCGCTGGAAACCGGCATTTCCGATCTGTCAAGGAAGCTCTTGACAGATCCTCCGCCTGCCCGGGAGCAGGGCCTCTGCGGTTAGAGACCCTCCGCCCGCAGAAAACACTTACAATTCTTGCGCCTGTAAAAGCAGGTGCAAGGCCTGCTTTTACCAGGCTAAGAGTTGAAGAAAGTAAAAAAAAAATTCCACTGATTTATCATTTTCAAATACTTTAAAGAAAGGTAAGTTTATTTTTAGCCCCGTTAAAAACTTTAATTCTTTTTTTCAAAAATTTAAATTTTTGTTTAAAATAGTTAATTTATGTAATTTATAGTCATTTTAAAAATATGATTAAAAAAATGTATTTGAAGTTTTACTTACGTTTTTGGGGGTGATCTCTATTCATATATTTGAAAGGTCTTCCTGTCAAATCTATGAATGGAGATTCCCTGTTCTGATTGGCTCCCCATGGCCCACGTGATCCCAGGGACGCTACAAACTACCTGCGTCCCTGGGATACGCAAGCACTGCGCACCGGCAGTTTGAGGAGGCCCAGCAATGGAACTCCGGTCCAGGCGGAGATTTTTCCAAATCGCAGCCCACCGCCTGCGGGAGGGCTGCGAATGGAATTTCTGGGCCATTGTGTTTCCTCATGTTGAGGCAGAAAAAAAACTAACCACCAGGTGTTGTGCAAGAGCAACCCCGTGTGACCCTGGACTAGTCTGCGCACCTTCTAGTGGACAATTAGCATGGGCAAAAACCTGTGACCAAATTGCCTTCCTGTACTCTCAGCTGGGGAATGTTGCATTCAGTTCACCAAGACTATCCCTTCAATAGACCCTATCTCGGACTCCACTCCACCCATTTGATATCCTGAAGGAAAGCTCAGTATAACTACTCTCAGATTCATTCCAAGGTCAGGAAATAAAATAGCAGTATATTTATTCATCCTCACAACATCCTTCATTCAAGCCTGGTCTGCTGCCCTCTATAAACAGCATTCTCCCTACCCATGCCACAATAACACAGGAGTCCCATGGAATGTTTCCCATCTCAGCCTACATCTTCCCTCCAACCACCAATCCTGTTCCCAAACTGATATTTATCAATTCCATTTAAATGAGTCTGCACCTATGCTTTTGCTTGAAGTTTGTTGTAAATATCCGCTACTCCGTGGGAATAAAATATTACTTCTAATCTCAGTCTCGTTCGACTCTTGTGAATTTTAAACCTAAAAATGACAGAAATGGGGTAAATATAAATAAGCGAAGCTCTTTTTTAACATTCATTCAGGAGTAAAACAGAGAAATCAAAGTGGGATAACAGAGATGAAAGAATATTACTGAATTAAAAAAGGATAAAGTTAACAAAAGGAGAAATAAAGGAACTCACTGGAAGAGATTACTTCTGTGTATTTACAAGGTAAGGTTGCCGACTGGCTCAAGTTCTTGTCAACTTGTACCATTATGAATTGGCTGCAGATGGTGCGACAATGTCACATGTACCAGGAAAGAATGCTCCTGTTCTGCAGTTTTACTGTGGAAGGCACTTTCCCAGGAATGCCCACTCTGGCCTCTCTCAACCTCTTAAGGCTTCCAGCTTCATCGCAGCCTAAGAGCTGTGAGCACCCCCTGGTGGTCTAGTAATGGTACTCCTGGGAACTTTTTATAATACTGAAAGTTATACATAGCTAGAGGCACATTATTACTGCCAATAATTTAAAAATTGTTTTCTCGTACATAAAAGCCATGATGGAGATGAAGGTGAAGACAGTGCCTTATATACTGTAGATTAAGCACAATAAACAGATTCATGTTGACTAATGGTATCAAGGGAATGCAAGAATAAGTACACTGATACCAAATGCCTTTAATCAGAACTTTAATGTTTCCTATTTCAGCAGAGGTTTGCTATGTAAATCACAACATTTATGAGGCTGTATTATCTGTGATCTGCTCCTTAACCCATTAATGATTCAATTATGATTTTGGCTCCATTAATTGAATTAAGGTAGAGGCTGGTGTGGCTGCAAGATATCTGCTTCTACTGACACAGAAGTTCCGTCTTCAGAAGGGAATGATTCTGCGAACTTGATTATTTTTCTATGTAATTTAGTAAATGTTAATGAACATGAATTTTATCTTTATCCTACGATACAAAAGTGCAGCTTATTCTGGCTGCGTTGCGCTTATGTTTGTCTTGGCTTGCACAGTCACCAGGGGCTCGGCGGTATCGTACAGTTAGAACTCTGTCCTTTCACCTCTGGGACCCTGGGTTTGAATTCAGTCCAGACTTATGGAATGAAAGTTTCCTCTCTCTGCACCTATGTGTAATAAATTTTGAACTGTTTCAATTCGGCTTCTAATGGTTGCATGTCTGCACCAGAAAATTAATCATAATTTGGTGATAATTGGTTATAAGCTGTGTAGTAGTGGGTGATCATCTAAACTTAGTCATTAGGCACATTACTGGGAGACAGTAGAGGGAGCTGTACTTAAAATACTGTGTAACCCATGTTATAGGTGATATGGGAGTACGTGTAGCTGATACTAGACACATATGATGGAAAAGTGTTCCAACACACTGATACATTTTACAAAATAAACAATACAACAAAATTCTGTGAATTTTACCTCAAAGTAAATTTTCAGTCTAACAGCACATATTTATAACATGGTTAACTAATCGACCCCTTATTAAACCAAGTGCTCAGTAGGCAGAGTTATGGTGCTCCCCTCTATTCTAATGCATAGATGGAGCAGATAAAGCAAGACACATTCCTGAGATTCAGCCCATGACATTGGTAGTGAAGCATTCCATTGAATCCAGGCAGAATTACATATATATGATGAATACGCAGGAATGTACATAGATTTGGCAATAAAGAAATATATTCTGAGTTGTAACCGTTTAATGCAGCGAGAGCCCATCTGTCTATATGGACCACATAGCGTCAGTCCATCAATAATCTAAATCGGATCATCAAAAAATGAATCGCTGTATGTTTCAGTTAAGGCCTGGACACTTACAAACAGTAATATTCAGTGAGTCACCATATGGGCTTGATACATTTTTGTAAACATTTATCATGTGGATGACACTGAGACAGATGACTGAAAAGCAATGGGAGTATGAAAAAGATCTGCGGGCGAGCTTCAAAGACTTCAAGCAGGTGTATAATTCAGAGTGGAGGGGTAGTATCAGGGAGTTCTTGAAAATTTATGGAATAGCTAGGAAAATACCAGACTTCCTCGTTTGAAGATTGAAGGAAAACTGTTAAAATGGTTCAAAATGAAAATAGAAGTCAATCAAGCTGCATCTTGTCGGCACCCGTCCTGCTCAATATTGTCGTGGACCATATCGTAAGGTAACAATGGGAGGTAGTAATTCTGAAGGAGTAAGGGCAGGCCAAGAACCATCAAAGAACCTGGACTTAAACAGGTGATGTTACCAATCTCACTGACTATTGTGATGACTAAGGAGTTGGATGATGAAAGAGCGAATTGGGGCCATAACATCAGGCTCCAGTATGTACTATTCGGTATGGTGTAAAAAGATAGATCCTGACAAAGGCACACAAATACAAGTTGGATGCTTTTGGAATGCACTGAGCAAGAAGGATGTTAGGCATCAGCTGGGATGAAGGCGTGACCAACACTGAAAAGTGAAAGGGGTGGCCAATGTATGTTGAGGCAGTAAGGTTGCAATGGGCAGGGTGTGGCTGAAAATCTGTACCCTTGGAAAGTGATGGAATGGGTCACAACTGATAAAAAAGACATGTAGGAAGCCAAAGCTGAGATAGTGGGACCTGAATGGAACAGTGGTCAAAACTGGGGATACTGGCGGAGAGAAGAAGCAATCCCGAAGTGTTGTGCTCTTATTGTTCCATTTGGTTGTGAAGATTGACTCATTGCCGGACTAGTGGAACGTCAATATCTCCATACTTCACATGTATCAAGAACATTTTGTAGAAATTGTCATTGACATGAAAGAGTGATCCAAATTTCAAAGAAAAACAAAATTAACTTATATTTAATATAAACTTTAATGATGTAGGATTCTATTTTTAGATGTTATGGCATTTTTGTTAGTAAATGAGCTCAGTTACCACCAAAGCCAAAGATGCCTTACTCCTCTGGAAGTGGTGACTTGCTGCAGATGTCTTTCAATTTTTTATACGTCAGTGTTGGCAAGCTATTCGTGTGGGCCAACACAGGCAAACCAAACCTGGCATTCACAAACATACAGTTCTAGAAAGGGTCACTGAATAGTAATCAGGTGTGGGACCTCTGCCATTTTATCCTTCAAGGAACTCTGAGGCTAAATGTGCATATGAACTTAAGAATTTTGGGGGATTGTGGCAAAGGCCATTCAGTTTTTTATTTGCTCTTGTTACGTGGCCATATTTATTGCCCTGAGAAAGTGGCGGTGGGCCTTCTCCATGAACCCCTGTAGTCCTTCTGGTGATGGTACTCCTGCAATGGTGTTAGGTAGGGAATTTCAGGATACCGTCCCAGTGACGATGAAGGAACAGTGATACATGTCCAAGTCAGAACTTGGTGGTGATGGCATTCCCACGACATTGCTGCTCTAGTCGTTATTAATGGTTAAGGTCACAGGGGTGTGAGGTGCTGTAGTAGTAACCTTGGTGATTGGCAGTCGATATAGATCATACATACTGAGGCCATATTGTGCCAGTGGTGGAGGGATGGATATTGAGTTCAGTGGCAAGTGCACTGATCAAGGAAACTGCTCTGTCATGGCTGGTGTTCAGCTTCCTGAGTGTTATTGTGGCTGCACCCATCCAGGCCAATGGTGATTATTCCGTCATACTCCTCACTTGAACCTTGAAGTTGGCGGAGAGGTTGTGTGGAGCCAGGAGGTGAGCCATTCATCACAGAGTACCCAGCTTCTGCCCTGCTTTTGCAGCCACAGTGTTGATATGGCTGGTCCACTTCAGCTTCTGGTCAATGGTGACCCCCCCAAGATATTGATGGTGGGGGACTCAGTAATGATGGTGCCATTGAATGGGGAGGTGGCTGGGCTTCCTCTTGTTTGAAATGGTCATTACCTGGCACATAATGTGGTGTGAATGTGACCTGCCACTTTTCAGCCCAGGCCTGGATGTTATCAAAGGCCTGTTGTAGGATGGCATTGACTGCTTAATTAACAGAGGAACTATGAATGAAGCTGAACAATGTGAAATCATCAGTGACCAGCCTCCCTTCTGCCATATGATGGAAGGATGATCACTGATTAAGCTGCTGAAGATGGTTGGGCAGAAGACACTTCCCTGATGATGTAGCGTGTCCTGGAGCTGCGATGAATGCCGTCCAACAGCCACAACCATTTTCTTTTGCATAAGGTATGACTCCAGCTACTGGAGGGTTTTCCCTCGACCCACAGTTGACAATTGCATATCACTGTGCCCCATCCCAGGTATGGCTATCCTGCCAGTGGCACAGGACCTATCCAGGGCTGGTGAATCAAGAATCCAGGATGTTGGTTGAGAGATATGATTCTGTGAGTGCAACTATATCAGACTATTGCTTGACTAGACATTGTAGCAATTCAGAAGGCATTAAGAAAGAAAGACTTGCATTTATATAGCGCCTTTCACGACCTCGGGACATTCCAAAGCACTTTACAGCCAATGAAGTACTTTTGAAGTGTAGTCACTGTTGTAATGTAGGAAACAGGGCAGCCAATTTGTGCACAGCAAGCTCCCACAAACAGCAATGTGATAATGACCAGATAATCTCTTCTTGTTATGTTGATTGAGGGATAACTATTGGCCTGGACACCAGGGATAACTCCCCTGCTCTTCTTGGAAATAGTGCCACAGGCTCTTTTACATCCACCTGAGAGGGGCCTCGGTTTAACATCTCTTCCGAAAGACGGCACCTCCAACAGTGCGGCACTCCCTCAGCACTGCACTGGAGTGTCAGCCTAGATTTAGGCAACCTCATAGTGTGGGACTGAAGTCAAACATAGACCGGACCGAGTAAGGGTGGCAGTGACAGGCTGAAAGAAATTAGTGAACCAGGTGAGTTTTTTAGACAATTTGGAACCTTTCAAGATTATTTTTTGCTGTTGCTAGCCCACAAATTACCAGACTTATTGAATTCAATTTCACAACTTGCTCTGGTGGGATTTGAACTCGCAACCCCTGGGCTGCTAGTCCAGTACTATAAGCTCTAGGTCCTGATACCCAGGTTCATCCTTGTTGATCACTTTATATCGTCTCAAGGCAATGATATTCTAAAGATGGCCACACTACCATCCCAGACGACAATGGGTAACACAATGCAGACTGGGGAATGAATCAATATGACATTTACTGATTGAGGCATCAAAGAGGGGATCATTTTGAACATGAAAAAGGGAATTCAATACGGTGAAGATTAAAATATTATTTCAAATGATTATTGTGGAATTAAATGCAAATCCGCCACAGTACATGTGTTGGAATGGAGCGCCCTCTGCTGTATTCTGAATACCACTACACCCTTTCACATTTGAGTGTTCTCTTTTATCCACTTTTAACTTGAATTAAGAATAAATAATATATATGAATCTAATCAGCATCTGGCGTCTTCTTAAATAGTAAAAGATAATCAATATGTTTTTTGTATTAATAACTAGCCACTGTCCCATGGCGTTGCTCACGGTGAGTCAGAGATTTAAAAATAGGAGCGTTATCGCAAGTGGTATTACCAGACACGCTGATTTATCAACACTGAATGTGGCCCTGAGATCTGGGAGACTGAAATGGGGCCTGGGACTATTACATTGGTGTTTCAGTGTATGGTTCAGTCGCTGAAGGTAAGCATGCAGGTGCAGCAGGTGGTTAAGAAGGCAAATGGTATGCTGGCCTTCATAGCGAGAGGATTCAAGTACAGGAGCAAGGATGTCTTGCTGCAGTTGTACAGGGCCTTGGTGAGACCACACCTTGAGTATTGTGTGCAGTTTTGGTCGCCTTATCTGAGGAAGGATGTTCTTGCCATGGAAGGAGTGCAGCGAAGATTCACCAGACTGATACCTGGGATGGCAGGGATGACATATGAAGAGAGATTGGGTCGATTAGGCTTATATTTGCTAGAGTTTAGAAGAATGAGAGGGGATCTCATTGAAACTTATAAAATTCTAACAGGACTAGATGCAGGAAGGATGTTCCTGATGGCGGGGGAGTCCAGAACCAGGGGTCACAGTCTAAGGATAAGGGGTAAGCCATTTAGGATTGAGATGAGGAGGAATTTCTTCACCCAAAGAGTGGTGAACCTGTGGAATTCTCTACCACAGAAGGCAGTTGAGGCCAAATCATTAAATATATTCAAGAAGGAATTAGATATAGTTCTTAAGGCTAAAGGGATCAAGGGACATGGGTAGAAAGCAGGGACAGGGTACTGAGTTTGGATGATCAGCCATGATCTCATTGAATGGCGGAGCAGGCTTGAAGGGCCGAATGGCCTACTCCTGCTCCTATCTTCTATGTTTCTATGTTTCTATAACAATACATTGAGGAGGGTCCTCGGGTCTAGAAGCAGTTATACAGGAGTTTGAGGTGTAATGGGGTAGGTCCTAGGATTGGGTATCACTGCAGAGGACATGGGAACTGAGGCCATTGGGGTGGTCCTGAGATGACAGAACGCTGGCAGGGTGGTCTACAGGTTTGCGCACACTGAGAGGGGATCACGATATCTGGTAATTGTGGGGGATGGCAGTCCTGGGGGCCAGGAAAGGTTGGGGAAAGGTCTTGGAACATTGGGTCACCCAAGGTCTTAAGTTGGCAGTATGGTGGGTTGCTGGGGTTTGACATTACTGGGACAGGGAAAGAATCTTGCAGCCTTGAGGGATAGAGGGCCCGGAGTATGAGGCCCAAACTGGCCTTGACTCCTTTTCAGGCACTGTTCCACAACATTTCCAGCTCCCCCGGTTGGTCCACTGCTCCTCTTGCTCTGTTACGCACCCTCCATTGTCTTCTCTATTACCAGCTGATTCATGCCTTTCAGTTCCTGTCTTAAAGCACTTAGTGTATTTGTCAACATATGCAACTTTTAATAAACATAAATCTCCAGAAACAAACAAAAGTTACCTTATTGAAACATTCAGAAGTTCAGTAAACAGTTTCCAAGATTTTATTCAAAGTTTAAGCAAAAGTGTTATGCTATCTTTCTCAGAAGAGAGATTTTTTTAAACTAAATTTGGAGCTAGAAGGGAAGGGGTTTGCTGTGATTAATATGGACAGCCAATAATTTAAATTCATTTTCCAGCAAAAAAAAGAACTAATACTATTTGATTGATAATTCATTCTTGTTTCAACAAAAGCATATGGCACTTGCTGCTACCTGGAATGCTTGAAGCAGAGAGCATTGACACATTTAAGGGCCGGCTTAATGTATACACAGGGAGGAGGGAATAGAGGGATATGGGGGCAGGGTGGAAAGAGGCAATTAGAGTGGGAGGTGACTCATCTGTGTATTAACATTGGTATGGACTTGTTTCTGTGCTGTGGATTCTGGGAATTTTAACCCCCAAAAATGGGTGGGTTGGGGTCGGGTGAGATGCAAAAATTCTCAAACCTGACCCCAACTTGCCCACTTCTGGGTATAACAGATGCGGGCAAAGGGCGGCCAGCCAACCCGTTTCCAGGAGGTGGGTTGTCCATTTAAATCTTATAATGAGGCTGGGAGCCTCACATTTAACTTCCCTTACAGGTTTAACCCTGGCACGCAGGGAGGTCGTCTTCCCTTCCCACGGGCGGAAGACACCTCCCCAGGAGACCAACACAGCCTGGTTGCACATTGCAGAGGAGGTCACAAGTAGGGATGTGGTCAGGAGGACCTGGGTGCAGTGGCACAAACCTTTCAATGATCTCATTAGGTCACAAAACGTTAGTACAAAGCCATACTCACCTTCATCCTGCTGTGCCTCTCATCATATCCCCATCACTCTGTCTCCCCTACCCTACTCCTGCACATCCTTACTCACACCAACTTACCTTGCACCTCCACCCATCCCTCTCTATGTATATTATCATATCCCCATCTCACTAGCCACCCGTCACACTCACCCTCAGCCTAGTGCAATCATATCAACTAACGACACTTGGGTGTTTTATCCAATGTTCATGCAAAGTTTCTGTTCATGTGGTGTCAAACATTGAAACCTTTATTTTCAACACTTTGCGTTCTTAGACAGATTTGTGTGCACCTTTGGAAATGGTTTAGTGAGTTGCAGTGAATGGTGAGACATAACGGTATCCCCGGCAATGGTGGTGAGTGTGAAAGGAATGGCTTGGGCATTGTAGGGCTGCTTACCAAAATCAATACGAAGAATTTTTACAGTTACATTAGGAAAAAGAGGGTGGTCAGGAGCAATGTTGGCTCCTTAAAAACTGAAAGTGGTGATATTGTCAATGACAATGGAGAAAAGGCGGACTTGTTGATTAATTACTTTGTGTCAATATTTACAGTAGAGCAAGAGGATAGCATGCAGGAAATCCCAAAGAAACTAATATTGAATCAAGGACAGGGACTCAATAAAATTAACGTAAGTAAATTAACAGTAATGGAGAAAATAATGGTCCCATAGAGTGACAAATCCCCAAGGCCAGATGGTTTCCATCCCAGGGATTAAAAGTAAGTAGGTGAGCACATTACAGATGCCTTAACTATAATCTTTCAAATTTCTCTCGATTCAGGAACTGTCCCTTTAGATTGTAAAATTGCGCATGTCACTCCGCTTTTTAAGAAAGGCAAGAGAGGGAAACCAGGGAATTATAGACCAGTTAGCCGAACATCAGTTGTGGGGAAATTGCTAGAGTCTATAATTAAGGATAGGGTGACTGAACACCTCGAACATTTTCAGTTGATCAGAGAGAGCCAGCATGGATTTGTGAAAGGTAGGTCATGCCTGACAAACCTGATTGAATTTTTTGAAGAGGTGACTAAAGTAGTGGACAGGGGAATGTCTATGGATGTTATTTATATCGACTTCCAGAAGGCATTTGATAAAGTCTCACATAAGAGATTGTTACCTAAGGTAGAAGCCCACAGAATTGAGGGCAAATTATTGACCTGGTTAGGAATTTGGCTGAGCGGCAGGAGACAGAGAGTAGGGATAATGGGCAGGTACTCAAACTGGCAGGATGTGACGAGTGGTGTCCCGCAGGGATCTGTGTTGGGACCTCAACTATTCACAATATTTATTGACGACTTAGATGATGGCATAGAAAGTCATATATCCAAATTTGCCAATGACAC
Source organism: Somniosus microcephalus (assembly GCF_052327205.1). Lineage (NCBI taxonomy): Eukaryota > Metazoa > Chordata > Chondrichthyes > Squaliformes > Somniosidae > Somniosus > Somniosus microcephalus. The sequence goes on from NC_141010.1 coordinate 15,279,796, forward strand.
AAAGATAGGCGGCATTGTAGGCAGTGTAGATGAAAGCATAAAATTACAAAGGGATAGCGACAGATTAAGTGAATGGGCAAAACTGTGGCAAATGAATTTCAATGTAAGCAAATGTGAGGTCATTCGCGTTGGACCTAAAAAGGATAGAACAGGGTACTTTCTAAATGGTGACAAGCTAATAACAGTGGATGTCGAAAGAGACTTGGGGGGTTCAGGTACATAGATCATGAACAGGAACAGAAAATAATCAAAAAGGCTAATGGAATGTTGGCCTTTGTATCGAGAGGACTAGAGTACAAGGGGGTAGAAGTTATGCTGCAGCTGTACAAAACCCTGGTTAGACCACACCTGGAGCACTGTGAGCAGTTCTGGGCACCACACCTTGGGAAGGATATATTGGCCTTGGAGGGAGTGCAGCATGGGTTTATCAGAATGATACCCGGACTTCATGGGTTAAGTTACGAGGAGAGGTTACACAAATTAGGGTTGCAGTCCCTAGAATTTAGAAGGTTAAGGGGTGATCTGATCAAAGTTTTCAGGATATTAAAGGGAACAAATAGGGTAAACAGAGATAAATTATTTCTGCTGGTTGGGGATTCTATGACTGGGGTACATAGTAATCATGGGGGACTTTAACTTTCATATAGACTGGGCAAACCAAATTTGCAGAAATAGTGCAGAGGAAGAGTTCATGGAATGCATTCAAGATAGTTTTCTAGATCAGTATGTCAAGGAACCTAAGAGGGAATTGGCTATTTTAGATCTAGTACTGTGCAATGAGACAAGGTTAATTAATAACCTTGTAGTAAAGGAGCCTCTGGGGAGCAGTGATCATAATATGATATAATTTTATTTTGAGTTTGAGAGTGATTTAGTTCGGTCCGAAACTAGGGTCCTAAAGCTGAACAAAGCAAACTACATACATATGAGAGGCAAGTTGGCAAATGTAGGTTGGGAAACTGGATTAAAAGATATGACAGTAGAAAAGCAATGGCAAACATTAAAAGAAATAATTCATAATTCGCAACAAATATACATTCCCTTAAGGAATAAAAACACCACGGGAAAAATGGTCCAACCGTGGCTGACAAGAGAAATTTAAGATAGTATTAGATTAAAGGAAGCGGCTTATAATGTTGCCAAAAAGAGTAGTAAGCCTGAGGATTGGAAGGACTTTAGAATTCAGCAAGGAGGACCAAGAAATTGATTTAAAAAAAGGTAAATAGAATGAGAGAGTAAACTAGTGAGTGACATAAAAACAAGACTGTAAAAGCTTCTATAACTTTTTACAGTATGTAAAAAGCAAAAGATTAGTGAAATGTGGGTCCCTTACAGGCTGAGATAGGAGAAATTATAATGGGGAATAAAGAAATGGCAGAGAAATTAAACAAATACTTTGTATCTTCACGGAAGAAGACACAAAAAAACTCCTGGAAATAGTGGAGAACCAAGGTTCTAGCGAGAATAAGGAACTGAAAGAAATTAGTATTAGTAAAAAAATAGTACTGGAGAAATTAATGGGACTGAAAGCCAATAAATCCCCTGAACCTGATGGCCTACATCCTCGGGTTTTAAAAGAGCTGGCTATAGAGATAATGGATGCATTGGTTGTCATCTTCCAAAATTCCATAGATTCCAGAATGGTTCCCACGGATTGGAAGGTAGCAAATATGAACACCACTATTTAAGAAAGGAGGGAGAGAGAAAACTCAGAACTACAGACTAGTTCGCCTGACATCAGTAGTAAGGAAAATGCTACTCTATTATTAAGGACGTGGTAACAGGGCACTTAGAAAATAATAATAGGATTGGGCAGTCAACACGGATTTATGAAAGGGAAATCGTGTTTGACGAATCTGAGGTTGTAACTAGCAGAATAGATAAGGGGGAACCAGTGGGTGTGGTGTATTTGGATTTTCAGAAGGCATTTGATAAGGTGCCACACAAGAGGTTATTAAACAAAATTAGGACTCATGGGATTGGGGGTAATATACAAGCATGGATTGAGGATTGGTTAACGGACAGAAAACAGAGAGTAGGAATAAATGGGTAATTTTCGGGTTGGCAGGCTGTAACTAGTGGGGTACCACAAGGGATCAGTGCTTGGGCCTCAGCTATTCACAATCTATGTCAATGATTTGGATGAGGAGACCGAATGTAATATATCCAAGTTTGCTGATGATACATAGCTGGGTGGAAATGTAAGTTGTGAGGAGGATGCAAAGAGGCTTCAAGGGGATATAGACAGACTAAGTGAGTGGGCAAGAACATGGCAAATGGAATATAATGTGGAGAAATGTGAAGTGATCCACTTTGGTAGGAAACATAGAAAAGCAGAGTATTTTTTAAAGGTGAAAGATTGGGAAATGTTGGTGTTCAGAGGGACCTGGGTCTCCTTGTACACGAATCACTGAAAGTTAACATGCAGGTACAGCAAGCAATTAGGAAAACAAATGGTATGTTGGTCTTTATTACAAGAGGATTTGAGTATAAGAGTAAAAACATCTTACTGCAATTATATAGGGCCCTGGTGAGACCACACCTGGAGTATTGTGTACAGTTTTGGTCTCCTTACCTAAGGAAGAGTATACCTGCCGTAGAGAGAGTGCAACAAAGGTTCACCAGCCTGATTCCTGGGATGGGGGGGGGGGGGGTTGTCCTATGAGGAGAGATTGAGTAGACTAGGCCTACATTCTCTAGGGTTTAGAAGAATGTGGGGTGATCTCATTGAAATATACAAAATTCTTACAGGCTTGACAGGGTAGATGCAGGGAAGATGTTTCCCTTGGCTGGGGAGTCTAGAACCAGGAGTCACAGTCTCAGAATAAGGGGTCGGCCATTTAGGACTGAGATGAGGAGAAATTTCTTCACTCAGAGTGTGGTGAATCTTTGAAATTCTCTACCCCAGAGGGCTGTGGGGGCTCAGTCGTTGAGTATATTCAAGACAGAGATTGATAGATTTTTGGATATTAAGCAAATCAAGGGATATGGGGATAATGCAGGAAAGTAGAGTTGAGCTAGATCAGCCATGATCTTATTGAATGGCAGAGCAGGCTCAAGGGGCCAAATGGCCTACTCCTGCTCCTATTTCTTATGTTTTTATGTTCATAATCTAAAAATTAGAGCCAGACCTTTCAGGAGTGAAATTAGGAAACACTTCTACACACAAAGGGTGGTAGAAGTTTGGACCTCTCTTCCACAAACGGCAATTGATGCTAGATCAATTGTTAATTCTAAATCGGAAATTGATAGGTTTTTGTTAACCAAAGGTATTAAGGGATATGGGCCAAAGGCAGGTGTATGGAGTTGGAGCGCAGATCAGCCATAATCTCATTAAATGGCAGAACAGGCTCGAGGGGCTGAATGGCCTACTCCTGTTCCTATGTTCCTGTTTATGGTGTTGGTGTGGGGTGGTGTCAACCTGGCACAGTATGTGACAGCGTCAAGTGAAGTAAAGCTGGCCATGGTGAGGTCATCCCTGGACTCCCGGGCAGCAATGTGCTCAGGTGTTGATGCCCTGTGTCCTGTGCAGCATCAGGTGATTGCAGAGAAGGTTGGTGGTGTTGTTGGTGCTGCTGGTGTTGGGGCTGATCGTGGTCGGATTCTGAGGACCAGGGTGAGACAATATAAAGGGCATAGATGGCAGGTGAAGCAGAGATGACAGAAGCATCCTCTCAATGGTGAGAGCGTTCTTCCAATGAGGCAAGAGTGAATGGAGAGTGGAAAGTGCAAAGCCTGCAGAATCCATGCTGGAAATGGACTGAGAAACAGCTTGTGGCTGAGGAAAGCGATGATCTGTCAGGTGGGAGCTTTTACTGTACATTTGAAGCTGTCAAATAATCAGCTGGAGCAATGGCCACTGAACTCCCGCCTCAGGTTGACAGCTGTGGTCCCCGAACAGCATGGTTTCTGTGACCATGCAGTTAAAGTGAAAAGTGAAGTTAAAAAAGCCTGTTAATGATGTCAACTAGATTCTAATGAGTTTAATTGGGTCACCCGCTGCTGCCTGTTGGGTCTGCTCAGTGCTGACAGACCAGGACATTGGGAAAGGCGCGTTGCAGTGGGTTGACAGCAGGGACCCGCCCCGCTGTCAAAAAAATCAAATTTCCCATCCAACCTGCCGACCCCCTGGAAAATTCCAGCCAAGGTCTTTTCAGGAGTATATCTCTCTAAAAAGTATTCGGATAAGCATTTTGAAAGGGCAATGGTGTACTGGAGTTGGGAGATTTGTTTGCAATACTGGATGTCAGTCAGCATAGATGATCCATGATTCTTCCCTGAATACACCAAAAGATGTGAAAAGTTTACTGGATACCCTGAACATCAATATGAGTAAATGCAGATGTACAAATTCCTTCAGAAATAGGAAAAGGTCATTAGATCGCCTTTCATTGAAAAAGTAATAAGCACACACCTGTTACTTCAGAGGAACACAATGCATATTCAATACGGATGTTTGGAACAGTAACAGTAAACATTTCCAAAGCCCAAATATCATTTCATTTCCAGTTTACTGACACAACTGCAAGTGACAGTAATAGATCAGGCCTTTAGATGCAGTACAAGTCCCCCAGACTGTATGTAACCATATGCTGTTCTGTACAGATTACGTGCCAGAACTCATTGACCTGCTCTGGTTTGAGTACTGGCATCTAACGTGTATAGAACAGGCATTCATCTGCTGATGTGTTTCTGCAGCAATCACCATGAGCTATCTCACTGGGCTGGACATACTCTGCAGAGTTGCACGGCGATTGACGTCATTAAAATACTTGCGGTGAGCGCAGGCAATGGCAGCGCTGCCGACCTGCCCAAAATGGCGGCCACCGCGATCCTTGCTGGAAGCAGGGCAGCCGCCATTTTATTCTTCAAAACCTGCCGGGGCTAAAGGTTCCAATTTCTAGGCCACAGCCATTGGGTGAGCTTGCACACTATTTCCTAACTCTTGGTAATACCATCTCCAAAATAGATTAAATGCTGTACAGAAAGTGTTACCTGGCACACATATGTTTAGAGTATACCTAAAAAAGAAACTGTTGATTCAATTTTTTTCCCTATTTCTCTCATTATGCATCAGCTTTGGTGACATTACATTAAAGTTTATTTTACTGGTTTTCTTCAGATCTAAAATATATTTTGATAGAAAATTACTTTGGTGATAAAGAAATAATCCAGGACCATTTTAGTTAGCTGTGTTTTAGAAGAGTTTAGATATTTCCTTTTGGATTACAAATTTCAGGTCAGTGTTTTATTATAATTGTCTTTTGCAATTTTCGCTAATCCACACTAGTGACCTTTTAAAGCAGCTGAAGGTGGTGGCAATTCAACTTCCAGAAACGGTGTAATGTTGCATTATTGTGCTAAATTAGATCAGGTTTGGCAGAACCCCATGAAAATGGCAGCCTCCAAAGATCAATTATTAAGCCACCGAGATCACTAATGAGCGTGACCACCTTTTTAAAATGTTTGTTATTTGATACGTCCACTGAAAACTGAGCTTTGCCCTTTCTTTATTTTCCACACCTGTATGAAATGTAAAGTTCAGTTCTGAAATTAAAACCATGCACTTTATTTGTAGCAGTGAAAACATTAAGTGAAATAAGCAAGGAATGGACCATCCATAGCATTTATTGTACAATTAATCTTTACATACTTCAAACATGTCAATTTTTGGAGAGTGGGAGGATTTGCCAAAGAATAGAATGCTTTTCCAATTTGAGCACCGAGTCCTAGTATCGAGCATTCCTAGATAAGGTATAACATTGGGTAGGTACAGGGTCCACCTCCCTGTACTCTGGTCAGTAATGTGCTTTATCCTACAAATTCGGAAGACCGACTCCTACAAAGTGTGAATCTTCTATTTCCCACTTGCATTTATATAGCACATTTAACATAGTAAAACGTCCCAAGGTGCTTCACAGGGGCATTATCAAATGAAAATTTGACATCAATTACAAGTGATTACACTTCACAAAGTACTTCATTGGCTGTAAAGCACTTTGGGACGTCCTGAGGTCATGAAAGGTGCTATATAAATGCAAGTCTTTCTTCTACAGAGCAAAATAAGGACAGGTGACCAAAAGTTTGGTCAAAAGAGGTAGGTTTTAAGGTGCGTCTTAAAAGGAGGAGAGGTAGAGGGGGAATTCCACAGCTGAAGGCACGGCTGCCAATGGTGGAGTGATTAAAATCAGGGATGCGAAAGAAGCCAGAATTAGAGGAGCACAGAGATCTTGGAGGATTGTACGGCTGGAGGAGGTTACAGAGATAGGGATTGGTATGATGTGATAGAGGTGTATACCAGCCACTTGTATGATTTTGGTCAATATATTTCCATATTATGGAAAGTATTGTGCTGTGAACTCAATACTCATTAACAAACTAGGTTGAGACTGTTCTAAACTCATTTCATTTAGAACCCTGTCAGCTAATAGACAAAGGTTTTGACTGTATCAGTCTGGGCTGAATTTTAACTTGGGCCCTTGAAGTGAAAGAAAAGAGCTCTAACTCACTACTTATTATTAGTTACCACCTAACAGCCTTTTATTACTGAAAACAACTTACGAGTTTCAGTGTGAGGGTGTTGTTAAACACAAACAAAACTAGCACTTTCTCAATAAGTGTTCTGGTCGCTTATTTTCTCAACATGTTTTTATTCAGCATCTTAACATAAGATTATGTACAAAGTTGAACAACCCTCATTCATATCTTCTTAAGAACTGTGTAAGAAATTTTTGGGATTCCATGAGCATAAGCAAACACAAATAAAAATTGGGTCGCTTAACGGTTTAGATCAAACGACCAAAAGGATTTTTCAACAATTATTTTTTAATTAAAACTGCTCTTACAACATTATATCCGTTGGTTACTTGGGGGTAAACTAGACTCTTCAGCATGTTTATGCAAATGGTTACAATTCTTCTGATGGCATGGTTGTAATGGCAAAGAACTGCACTGGTATAGTCTGCATACAGCTAATCAGAAGACAGCTTCCTCCCCCTTTCTGTACCACATCCATCAAATCCAGTCTGACTGAATCACACCCATGTAGGAGTAGTCAAAAATGTCTCCCATATTTTATCAAGTACAGCGTTCTAAAATCAGTTTACAGCTATTGATAGCTGTTCTCTCAAAAATTCTCAACACTGTTTCTTTCCAACAGATAAGCAGTGTTGAATTTGTGGCCTTAAATGCCTAATGCATATGGGGTACATACAAATAATTAAATTTTTATGTTCATTTTTTTAAAAGTTGCAACAGCTATGATAGTTATACTGCAGCAAATGAAGAAGCAGTGAATGATTGCAAGTAAATTGTGAGGTATTCACTTAAAAGAAACCCTCTCCTGAAATTAAACTAGATCGACTGGTATCTACAATGAACAAGACCAAGTAAATCTGAATTATTTCCTGCCACTTTCTTCTACAAGTAATCTCTACGTAACCCCTTCACTGACTGATTTCACTGAAAAGTCTAGTGTGGCGGTACAGTCTGTCTGTCGTAGTTTGTCTTGAAGTATTTTTTGAACTGCACAGCTTTTTGTGTCTATTACACAAACTAACCATGTTAATTTCACAAAAGAGAAAAAGATACCCGTGCAAAGTTAATTGTAAGTTTTCAGTGTCCCGGAAGCATTTTGCTCCAATAGACAAATAGGTTTAAGCGGTTGAAAGGGTTAAACCAACAGGGAACAGCATGATGAACAATGATCCTGGCACAGTCACTCTGTTTTTCACAAGGGTATTTTCATGCAATACAAAGGCAGTACTGTATGGTTACTGCCGTTGTACCACATTTTTAAACAGCTTGTGAGTTCATAACCACCTTATACATGGTGCAGCGTTTGTGCTTTTTTTCTCCCTAAAAGTTTCTGAACAGAAAACGTTAAAATTTTGTTTGGCCAAATAATTAAGGACCAGAAAGCAAGATAATTTGCTGCTTTTAACTTACAATTTCAGTATGACATTTGGGAATGTATCTTTTAGAACATATCTTTACATGTCAGAAACCTTTACACAGCATTCTTAAATCCATTTTTTCCTACAATTTGAAAAAAAGCACTTCCAAAACGGTCTTTATTTATGTAATGAAAAATATGAATTTATAAAGCCATGGTACTCAAGTCACAAACTTCTATTAAAAAAAACCTCAGTTGGCCTTTTTTTTGGCCATTTATGCTAAATATACGGAATTGGTTGTATTATAGTATATACTGAAAATAAGAACTTCCAGCTGGGCATCAACGTGTCGTACAAACCATATGAAAGTTGCTTGATTTTTTTTCTTTTTTTTTATATAAAATCAGTGATTACAGCCAACAAGAAACAATAAAGAAATTATACAGATGATCGGGATTCTGATACAGTGACCAGGAGTTAGACTCTCAACCACCCTCCTGTCTGTTCCTGATAAACTTCAACCACGTCTTCATCCTCCATGCCAAGCTGTGGAAGCAAAAAAAAAAACTTTTTGTAGCGTTTAGAAACAAAGACAGTTTTCCATAAAAGATACATCATTAAAATTCACACTTTCTCAATTTGTTTTCTTCTGTTCCAACTGAATGTAAAAATTGTCGTAGATAAACATTCTCCTGCTCATGACTACAAAGTTCTAAGACTCCTTGGTTGAATACAACTGATATTTCTCTGCAAACCGTGGTAATATATTACATATTTTTTTGTGTCTCTCCTTCCATAGCTGCTGATATTTCGTCCACATTTTTCTATTTAACTCCATGTAATAATATCAGTAATAAAACAAACTTGAATGAGGTGCATGCAGTAACTGTATTGTTTAAACATGCGATTAAAAGCAAGTAACAGATTAAAAAGTTATCGAAAGATTAATCATGATTAATTTTTAAAAATAATTTGACAGCCCTAAGTTGAATGTGTCTAGACTTTTAGCATATTTTTCCCAGTTGCGTTCTTTAAAAATCTACAAAGCTAACTGAAAGCTTACAATTTAGCCCTGTCCGCAAATCCAGACATTTGGATTCTTTTTCTGAGGTCCAGACCTTGCTCTGTAGAGATGATGTATCATGATGTGGTGCTGGACTTGAGGAGTCGGTGGCTTGCTGGTGCAAGAGGCCTTTACCCTGTACCTCTCTTGCTGACAATGTACTTAGAGGACAGCAAGACAAATACCCAAAAGCTGAAAGTTTGAAAAACCCTCTGGAACCAAGACCATCAAGCTCCAGTCCATGTTGGACTTATAAAAAGGTTAAGGAGCTGAATTTGGGAGTCCAGTAGAGGCTTTGAAAGGAAAGGGTGGGGGTGCTTCGCATCCGTAGACTCTGGGTTTTACAACTAAACCTCCACAGCAAAGGCTGTAGATTTTCTGAGGCCCCAAGAATAGTAGGAAGAAAGAGAGTAATATACTCTGCCAGTTCCTGAACCAAGACATTCACTCTCTTGCTAAAAAGGTCAGCCCTAATTTAGAAGATGCTGGGGAAATGGAAGCTACCGGGTCCGTAGTGATTTTGACCCTTGGGTTTTAAGTAGTCACATTAGTGTGGGGCATCAACTACAACAAACTTACATAATGAACTGATGGATTGAAGACTCACTCAGAATCTGGGGTTAACGGTTGGGCAATTAACACATTATTGAGGGTAACGTCACAGTGCCCCAAGTGCTGGTCAAATTGCCCTCAGATACCTGTGCTCATCAGTCAGTGTCATAGCTACATCCAAACACCAGTTTGAAGTTGGGGCTAGAAATCACCAGATCCTGCATCAGAAGACTTGATGACGTCTGGTACTGGGTATCTCAATGATGGCAGTGCGGAAGGTTTACTTGATGCAGAATGTTTAATGGATACCAAGCACTGTGTTGAGTGTAATTAAAAATCAGTATATTTACGTGCTTGAAAGCTGCTCGAGAAGAAAATTACCAGATGTTGCAAATAGACAACTTCATGTGCCAGTCCCATGCCACACTTAGTCACTCCCCATACCTCCTGGCACCAAGGAAGAGGATGGAGAGAATGATCATCAAAATGGGATGGTGATGTGGTTTTGGAGCATTGAATTGCTATGGCTGGTTGGTGCAAAAAGTCCAATCTTGAACAAGTGGCTTCCTCTTCAACTGGCCTCGTGGATAAAGAGCAGACACACTTCATATGAGTTGGTTATGCATCAAACAACGGCAATGAAGAGTCGCTGTCTACCACCAAACAAAGCCCAGTTACACTTAGAAGGGTACATATATGTAATGAACAAAGGCATTCTTAAACAATACAGAAAAAGAAATGTGCATTTCACATTATCTGGCTGTCCTAAAACAGTTCATAACCAATGGGTGACTTATGAATTGCCGTCACTGATGTTATGTTGGCAAATGCAGCAGCCAATTTGCGCACAGCAAGCAAGACGGCAAATGAATGTTAATTTTTGGTGATGTTTATTGAGTGAATAATGTTGGCCAGGACATGAAGAGGACTCCCTGCTCTTCTCTGAGAAGTGCTTGGGCTCTTTTGCATCTACCTGAGCAGACAGACAGGGCTTCGGTTTAACATCTCATCCAAAAGTTGGTACCTCTGACAATGCAGCACTCCCTCCCAGAGCGTCAATCTAGATTTCATGCTCAAATCTGTATTGAGGCTTGAACCTTGCGACTCAGTGACAAGAGTGCTGCCAAACAGGTACTTAACAAATTCCAAGGAATACAATGACTGAAGTAACCTTTTCCACAAGAAAAAGAAAACTCATGCTTAACAAATCATCACACAGAAAACAGAGGGAAAATGGACTTTACTTTTTACAGCATGGGAAGAGACTCACATTGGCCATTTTGTGACATAATCTCCAGGAAAAATGGGACTGGAATTATGTTCATGTTACTTGGATCTTTTAATAACCTGGGGTTACTATTGTACTATGCAGAGGATACTGAATGAGGTGTGGAAAACAAACAGAAAACAAATAAGAACTGAACTAAGAATGAGAAAGTCAAGGAAGTGAAAAACAGGAAAAGACAAAATAAGGAAACAGGAGAAAATGGAAAAAAACAAACACCTACCAGGCCAGTTAGCAAGATCTTCTTGTAAACCAGTAGAAATAACTTCTAAAATGTTCTCTGACTCGCTGAAAACACAGGCCAGGAAGCCGGACTCCAGATTTAGTGAGCAGATATTTCTACCCTTAGTTTACACCACAAATGTTGTGGCTAATGCCATCAAATGTTAAATATCACTTTGATGAGTTACATGTCGTGCTATTGGTGTGGGAGATTCTTTGCGCTGATAAGCGAGTGACACTCAGAGATAAATGTGGCCCATATAATACGTTTAAAAATTACAAATATACACACACATGCTTGCCAGGGAAGGGGTTAGATCCCAAACCAGAAGTTAAAACCTCTCGTTTATCTATAAAGATTTTTTAAATAAGAAGAATGATTGATTGTATGTTAAACTGGCTTTATGGTTCACTAGAATCCAACACCGAATGATAATCAAATAGATTTACTTCGGTTAAAAAAAGTTACAGGAAACTTTCTGGTATCCGGCACGGATGGGACCGAGCTGGTGCCGTTAGATCAAAACTGCCGTATAAACCAGCGGCAATGTTAAAACATACAGCGCTTTTCAGCTCCGTGTGAATCAACAAACCCTGTTGCTTAGCAACAGCTTCAAAACAGTCGGCTGCAGCTGCAAGTGTCTCTAGCTGAAGCTGTTGCTTAGCTACAGACCTTGCAGAGCCTGACTGGGAAAAAAAATGCAACGAGAAGTAAAAAAACTTATAGAAAACGGCTCCTGAATTTTGCCGGTAGATAGAGCTTTCCGGACTTTTAACCTCCCGTTAAATGAAAGTTTCCTGTACATTCATAGAATCTTCACCTCCATGCTTTAATTTTTCCAGATTGCTTCTAGCTGGTTTTACTCATTTCATACATTGTCAGAAACTGATTGTGAAGAGAATGTCTCTAAATATAAACACACTCAAAATGATGTTAGAAGGTCAATAAATGTCCATTCATCATCATTACAATGCCTACATCAACACTGACTACTGAGAACTAAAGACAACTGCTGTTTTCTGTGACATAGGGGCGGAATTTGCAGTCAGAGGCGTAGCTCCGGCGTACGCCACCGACCCGAAAACAAATACGAACCTACCTGCCGGCTCCCGGGCTTTGGAGACTTCAGGTTCTGGGCCTGCAGGTATACGCCTGCGTAATGGCCCACGGATCCCAGGGACACAGGCGGTTCGGAAGGGTCCCTGGGATTACATGGGCCAGGTCCTCCCATCAGAAAAGGAGGATTCCACTGCAGTCATTTCCAAATGGAATCCCCAATGACAAGCAAATGGAATCCCCAAATAATTAAAGAATTTACACAATTCTAATAAAAATAAATGTTCCTATTTTCACATTTAATTAAAAGGCCCTTTAATGAAGCATTTACAATAAAAATTTAATATTTTGAAAAATAATTTTAAATATTTTAATCTAGACCAAAATTTACATAAACTAATTTTAAATGATTGTGGATGATTTTTAAATTTTTTATTTAACATTTACGTTAACCCTTACCCTGGTAAAAGCAGGCTCTAAACCTGCTTTTACCAGGCATAAGGGTTTTGTGAGCATTTGCTGCGTAGTTGGGCAAATAGTCCAACTTTGCACCAGCGAGAGTGATTTTTCTTTCGGTTCAGAGGATCTGTAAAGGCGAACCTTGACAGACCACAAGTTCCGGGTTTTCGCGCATGCAAGGAGGAGGCCGTCATCAGCCCTGCAAAATCCAGGCCATAATTTCGGGTCTGTTTTAGGTATCCACTCAAGCTCAGTGATACAGGAATGGTAGCATAGTGGTTATGTTACTGGATTAGTAATCCAGAGACGCGAGTTCAAATCCCGCCACAGCAGCTGGGGAATTTAAATTCAGTTAATTAAATAAAGCTGGAATAAAAAGCTAGTATCAGTAATGGTAACCATGAAAGTACGGATTGCCGTAAAAACCCGTCCTTACCCGGTCTGGTCTGTATGTGACTCCAGACCCGCAGCAATGTGGTTGACTCTTAACCACCCTCTGAAATGGCCTAGCAAGTCGCTCAGTTGTAACAAACCGCTACAAGAAACAATAATAATTTTTAAAACGGACAGGTCAACCTCGGCACCAGCTTTGGACACGACAAAGGCATACCCAGCCCAGTCGACCCTGCAAAGTCCTCCTCACAGTCAGAAGGTTGTGGGTTCAAGTCCCACTCCAGAGACATGAGCACAAAAATCTAGGCTGACACTCCCGTGCTGCACTGTCGGAGGTGCCGTCTTTTGGATGAGACGTTGAACCGAGGCCCCGTCTGCTCTCTCAGGTGACACTATTTCGAAGAAGAGCAAGGGAGTTATCCCCGGTGTCCTGGCCAATATATATCCCTCAATCAAAATCACTAAAACAGATTACCTGCTCATTGCTGTTTGTGGGAGCTTGCTGTGCTCAAGTTGGCTGTCACGTTTCCTACAGTGACTACACTTCAAAAAGTACTTCATTGGCTGTGATGCGCTTTGAGACGTCCAGTGGTCGTGAAAGGCGCTATATAAATGCAAGTCTTTCTTTCACTAACATCTGGGCACTTGTGCTAAAATTGGGAGAGCTGTCGCACAGACTACTCAAGCAACAGCCCGACAGTCATACTCACAGAATCATACCAAGCTGATTCGGCTTGAATGCCAGTGTCGGGTTCATCGGGTTCCAGTATCACCGGATCGGAGGTAGATATGGGTATCTCTACTTCATCGTTAGATGTATAGAGTGGTGGTGTAGGCTGTCCCTTTTCGGATGACTTAATGATTTGGTCAGCATGGCGCCTTATTATGCTTTCTCCGATGTCCACGGTATACATCAGTGGTCCTAGTCGTGTGCAGATAGTTCCAGGCTGCCATTTCTCGGTACGGTAGTCCCGGGCCAAAACTTGTTGACCTATCTGGAAGGTTCTAGTTGGCCTTTCATTCATGCCTTGAAACTGCCGGTTCTCCACGTCCCTTCTGATGTTGGGCTTGACCAAATCCAGCCGGCATCTTAGGTTTCTATTGAAGAACATCATGGCGGGAGTTTGGTTGGTAACCATATGTGTTGCATTCCTGTATGCGAATAAGAAGTTATCCACCTTGTGCTGAAGTTTTGTCGTCTTCATTACCCATGGCCTTTATGGCCTTCTTGAAGGTCTGGACAAACCTTTCAGCCAATCCATTGGTGGCGTGATGGTATGGGGCGGACGTGTAGTGCTTAACCCCATTGTTTTTTTAAGAACTTTCTGAATTCTTCGGACACAAATTGCGGTCCATTATCAGAACAGATCTGTTCCGGCAGCCCATTCCTGGCAAATATGGTCCTTAATACTGTGATGGTTTTTTCCGTGGTGGTGGAGGACATCTTTATTACCTCCGGCCACTTGGAGTGTGCATCAACCGCGATCAAGAACATCGAGTCCATAAATGGACCAGCAAAGTCGATGTGTACCCTTTGCCAGGGAGAGGAGGGCCACTCCCATGGATGCAGAGGGGCTTGTGGTGGAGCGTTTTGGACCTTCTGGCATCCTAGGCAGCTCTTGGTCATTTCTTCGATGTCTCCATCGATACCTGGCCACCATACAAACGCCCTGGCTAGGTTCTTCATTTTCACTCCACCCAGGTGCCCCTCGTGAAGCTCCTTTAGCACTTTATCCTGGAGTTTGGGTGGAATCACCACTCTGGATCCACACATCAAGGTTCCTCGGCACACTGACAGCTGTTCTCTTCTTTGCGAGAATGCTGGCAACAGTGGTTCGCCATGTGCTGGCCATCCTTTCACTGTTAAATCGTAGACCCGTGAAAGAGTCGGGTCATTTCTCGTTTCCCTTTCAATGGCAGAATTTGTTACTGGTAGACATTCCACTATGGTAGAGTGGAACATCTCCATTGGGTCCACTGTAGGTGCCTCTTCTACCGTTGGCAACGGTAGGCGCGATAAACCGTCAGCATTCCCATGCTGTTTTGATCCTTTGTATTCTGTGTTGTATTGGTGTGCCCCTAGAAAAAGGGACCACCGCTGTAGCCTTTGTGCTGTCATAATGGGAACACCCTTTTTAGGGTTGAATATGGAGATGAGGGGTTGATGGTCAGTCAACAAGGTAAATTTTTGTCCGTGTAGGTAATGGTTGAATTTCTTTACTCCCCATACCAGGCTGAGTGCTTCCCTGTCGATTTGGGCATAGTTACGCTCAGCTGAGTTCAATGAGCGTGACGCAAAAGCTATCGGCCGTTCCGAGCCATCAGGGAATTTATGCGATAATACCGTAAGGGGATGCATCGCACGCCAGTCTGATTGGCAGTGATGGGTTGTAATGAGCCAAAACTTCTTTGGATGTGATTAAGTCTTTGCATTTATGGAAGGCATTTTTGCAGTCTTCGTTCCATTTCCAAATTACTCCTGTTTGTAGCAGTTCATTAAGAGGGTGTAGAAGAGTTGATAAGTTCAGTAAAAATTTATGATAGTAATTTATTAATCCCAGGAATGACCTTAATTGTGAAACATTTTCAGGTGCTGGGGCTTTTATAACTGCTTCAATTTTTTCAGGTGACTTATGCAACCCTTCATTATTAATTATGTGGCCACAATATATCTGATTTTGGAAAAATTCGCACTTGGGGCGATTTGCTCGTAGGCCCCGTTCTTTCAGCCTAGTGAGCACCTGCTCCAAATTGGCAAGGTGCTCGTTGTCGTTTTCTCCTGTTACAAGGATGTCGTCTAGGTAGCATTGAGTCCCCGGAATCCCTTGGAGGACTTGCTCCATAGCTCTTTGCCAGATAGCTGGAGCGGATGCTACTCCGAAAACCAGTCGATTGTACTGGTACAGACCTTTGTGTGTATTTATCGTGAGATATTTTTTAGAGGCCTCTTCAACCTCCATCTGTAGGTATGCCTGTGCCAAGTCAATTTTGGTGAAACGTTTCCCTCCGGATAGTGAGGCGAAAATATCTTCTATCCTCGGAAGAGGATACTGTACCGTGTGAAGGACCGGGTTTACAGTCACCTTAAACTCTCCACAGATGCGAATTTTTCTCTGTTCTTCAGATCCATCACCCTTCAATGCTTTCTTCATGACTGGGACGATGGGTGTTGCCCACTCGCTCCAATCTATTTTAGATAATACGCCTGCCTTTTCCAAATTCTCCAGCTCTGCCTCGACTGCTGGACGAATTGCGTATGGCACCGGTCTTGCCTTAAAAAACTTGGGAATTGCTGCATCTTCCACTTTTATTGAGGCGGTGATGCCTTTCAAGGTTCCTAGTTTCTCTTGAAACACTTCCTTGGCGTTGGCCAAGATGTCTTTTAATCGTTCAGGTATGACGTCATCATCATTTTTTTCCTTACTGGTCACCGTCAGTGCCTGAATGGAGTGCCAGTCTAAACATATTTTTCTGATCCATTCACGTCCCAACAGCAGTGGACCACCATCTTGTAGAACGTATAAATACAACTTCTGTATTTCCTTGCCGTTGTATACAACGGGCACCCTTATTTTTCCCTTGGGGTATACTTTCTGCCCCATATATGTTTTCAAGATAATGGATGTGTCTTTTAAAG
The DNA here is from genome assembly GCF_052327205.1 of Somniosus microcephalus. Taxonomy (NCBI): domain Eukaryota; kingdom Metazoa; phylum Chordata; class Chondrichthyes; order Squaliformes; family Somniosidae; genus Somniosus; species Somniosus microcephalus. The sequence goes on from NC_141010.1 coordinate 15,296,359, forward strand.
GTATATGCTGAAATAGCCGCTCGTAATCCCGTCGATTTATGACGGTCAGAGCTGATCCTGTATCTAGCTCCATTTTAACTGGGGACCCTGCTAGTGTGAGGGTAACCCAAATGGTCTGGTAATCTTCTTTGGCAATTACATTATGTAATTTGAGAGAGCTTAGTCTCTTGTTCCCGGAGTCGCTATCGCTCTTCTGGTCTTCGGAGCTACTGTCCGTCATCATTTGTACCTTTCTGTGCTTTTCCTTATTGATTCTTTTCCCGTTAGTGGATTTTTTATTTTCAGATCGGCACACACGTGGAATGTGTCCCATCTTTCCGCATCGCCTGTATGCTTTTTCCTTGAACCAGCAGTCCCTCTGGTCATGGGTGGATCTGCCGCAGCGATAACATCTCTTGAAACCCCGTGTCATTTCATGGGTGCCGAAGTCCTGTGGCCTTTGCTGTATCTTTGCAGCTCCTATTGCACTGAAAGCCTTATCCAGTGTTAAATCTTTCTCAGAAGATACCTTTTTTTGTGTTTCTACACTTAGGGGATCGCAGATGAATTTGTCTCGCAGAGAATCTGCCAGTCCTGCCTCGAATTGGCAGTGTAGGGTATCAACAATCTCCTCAAAATTCTTGTCCATCGGTTCGGCTGGAGTGATTAAGTTTCGTAACAGCTTGTATGTCTTTGCGCCCATTAGATCCAGAAGCACTGAAGCTTTTTTTTCCATCTTCTATTCCATTTGCGGTGCAATATACCTCCACTCTTTCCACATGTGGTCCAATCCTCTATCTCGTTATCAAAAACATCAATATTGCCAAAATTAGGCTCTCTTTCGCTATCAAAAGCATCAATATTGCCAGACTTAGGCATTTCAGAAAAGATATGGCGCTTCCCGTGCTTTTTTTTTCTTCTTTGCTGTAGCAAAGATATGGCGCTTCCCGCGCTTTCCCGCCGCTGCTGCCGATAACAACGCTGTTTACTGCGGTTTCTGTTCTCTTTATTTATTTATTTATTTAATTTAATGTTGGAGACTCGTTCCCGCCGGAGGTCTGAACGCTGACCTGCTTGCCGCGCCAGCCGTCTCCCGAGTGCTCCCTCCCAGTCCGTTATTGCTTGCCTCCGATTTCGCTGCCTGTCTCAGCTGTAGAGCCCGCCGCTGGAGCCCCAGCCTGACGCCCAGGAAGGATTAGCGCAGTACCTGCCACCAGCTTGGCTAGCCGGTGAAACCACAGCTTCTCTCACTTCCTTGAGTCTTCTGGACGCCGGAGGAATCGATGTCCTTGAGGTGCTGCCGAATTGCAGGTAAGTCCGTTTCCACTTCGTCGCCACTGTAGTGTCCGTGTGTTGATAAAGACACTGAAGACAGGAGTTGGTTCATAGGTATTTACTAAGCAAAGTCTGGGGGGGGGGGGGGGGGGTTTCTAAAGGATATACACAATACACAGGCTTATATAGCCCAAGTAGCAATTACCGGCATTATGCACACCTGGGGCTCTTAAAGGCACATATACCACAGTGTTGTGTGGCACTACCACCGTGCTAAATGGGATAGGTTCAGAACAGATCTAGCAGCTCAAAACTGGGCAATCATGAGGCGCTGTGGGCCATCAGCAGCAGCAGAATTGTACTCCACCACAATCTGTAAACTCATGGCCCGTCATATCCCTCACTCTACCATTACCATCAAGCCATGGGGCCAACCCTGGCTCAATAAGGAGTGCAGGAGCAGCACCAGGCATACCTAAAAATGAGATGCCAACCTAGGGAAGCTGCAACACAGGACTACATGCATGCTAAAAAAGGGAAGCAGCATGCTACAGACAGGGCTAACTGATCCCACAATCAACGGATCAGATCAAGGCTCTACAGTCCTGCCACATCCAGTCATGAATGCTGGTGGGCAATTAAACAACTAACGGGAGGAGGCGGCTCCATGAATATCCCCATCCTCAATGATGGGGGAGCCCAGCACGCGAGTGCAAAAGACAAGGCTGAAACGTTTGCAACCATCTTCAGCCAGAAGTGCCGAGTGGATGATCCATATCGGCCTCCTCCAGAGGTCCCCACCATCACAGAAGCCAGTCTTCAGCCAATTCGATTCACTCCACGTGATATCAAGAAAAGGCTGAGCGCACTGGATACCGCAAAGGCTGTGGGCCCCGACAACATCCTGGCTATCGTGCTGAAGACTTGGGCTCCAGAACTAGCAGTGTCTCCAGTCAAGCTGTTCCAGTACAGCGACAACACTGGCATCTACCAAGCAATGTGGAAAACTGCCCAGGTATGTCCTGTCCACAAAAAGCAGGACAAATCCAATTTGGCCAATTTGCACCCCATCAGTCTACTCTCAATCATCAGCAAACTGCTGGAAGGTGTTGTCGACAGTGCTGTCAAGCAGCACTTACTCACCAATAACCTGCTCACTGATGCTCAGTTTGGGTTCCGCCAGGACCACTCGGCTCCAGACCTCATTACAGCCTTGGTCCAAGCATAAACAAAGGAGCTGAATTCCAGAGGTGAGGCGAGAGTGACTGCCCTTGACATTAAGGCAGTCTTTGACCGAGTATGGCATCAAGGAGCCCGAGTAAAATTGAAGTCAATGGGAATCAGGGGGAAAACTCTCCACTGGCTGGAGTCATACCTAGCACAAAGGAAGATGGTTGTGGTTGTTGGAGGCCAATCATCTCAGCCCCAGGACATTGTTGCAGGAGTTCCTCAGGGCAGTGTCCTAGGCCAAACCATCTTCAGCTGTTTCATCAATAACTTTCCCTCCATCACAAGGTCAGAAGTGGGGATGTTCGCTGATGATTGCACAGTGTTCAGTGCCATTCGCAACTCCTCAGAAAATGAAGCAGTGTATGCCCGCATGCGGCAAAACCTGGACGACATTCAGGCTTGGGCTGATAAGTGGCAAGTAATATTCGTGCCACACAAGTGCCAGGCAATGAATATCTCCAACAAGAGAGCGTCTAACCACCGCCACTTGACATTCAACGGCACTACCATCGCCGATTCCCCCAACATCAACGTCCTGGGGGGGTCACCATTGACTAGCAACTTAACTGGACCAGCCACATAAATACTGTGGCTACAAGAGCAGGTCAGAGGCTGGGTATTCAGCGGCGAGTGTCTCACCGCGACTCCCCAAAGCCTTTCCACCATCTACAAGGCACAAGTTAGGAGTGTGATGGAATATTCTCCACTTGCCTGGAAGAGTGCAAGTCCAATGACACTCAAGAAGCTTGACACAATCCAAGACAAAGCAGCCCGCTTGATTGGCGCCCCATCCATCACCATAAACATTCACTCCCTCCACCACCGGTGTACCGTGGCTGCAGAGTGCACCACCTACAAGATGCACTGCAGCAACTCGCCAAGGCTTCTTCGATAGCACCTCTCAACCCCGTGACCTCTACCACCTAGAAGGACAAGGGCAGCAGACGCATGGGAACACCATCACCTCCAAATTCCCCTCCAAGTCACACACCATCCTGACTTGAAAATATATAGCTGTTCCTTCATCATCGCTGGGTCAAAATCCTGGAACTCCCTCCCTCACAGCACTATGGGAGTACCTTTACCACGCAGACTGCAGCGGTTCAGGAAGGCAACTCACCACCTTCTCAAGGGCAATTAGAGATGGGCAATTAGAGATGGGCCTTGCCAGCAACGCTCACACCCCAGGAAGGAATATAAAAACTCTCAGTTGCTCCCTGCTGCCAATTTCCTGGACGTCAAGACTACGCTTCTCCACTGGACTACACTGTAAGACTCAGCTGCTGTGTCTTTGATCTGTTATTCAGTTGTTTAAGTTTTAAGGTAACTAACTTTGTCTAGCTTACAGCCTATCCCCCACCGCTGCTGTTACCTGCTAAGCTTGTGACTGCCCTACTGGTCTTTCAGCTTCAGCTAGTCTGGTTCGTGGCCAGAAATTCACTCTCCTGGGCCGAAGTTCATTTCTCCGCTGCCTCTGGATCTTATAGTGACCTCCAAATTCGCCATCATTTTTCTGCCCCACGATCGATGCTACACCTTTCTTGGCTCTTCATTCCCATGGAAATACCTCTAGCAGTGCGTCCTCCGATACTATACCCATCAAATAGCTTCTGGACTTACTCGCCCTCCACACCTGTCTCCGAACCTGGACATCAGTTCGTTGATGCTCCAAGCTGACTCCACACTATATATGTCAACTTTATCCCACCACAGGACCCCTGACTTTAACTCTGGACTCCATTCTATTGTCTCCTCTCTATTCCTCGTTTATTACCAAGGCATATCTATCCTGATCTTGCTATGCAACCAGGCCTATGCACCTTGAATTTCCATGTGGCCTTTCACATGTGTGTTTTGGCTGCCGCTCCAGACCCGAGCTCATCACTTCATTTCCCCTTTTTTACTCCCCCATTTTTTTCTTTACCCCTCCCAGGCCCCTCTTTCCTGTCGTCATGCGTCCTTTCATTTCTCCCCTCGGCTACTTTGCCCTCCCAAATCCCTACCCTAACCCTTCAGCACTCCTCCACCTTCCTACTCTCCTGCTGCCATCTCAGGCTTGACTCCCTCTTAGATAAGCCTACAGCTTCCTCCTGTGCCTCTCTGAAGGGCACATCGAGGCCATCCTTACAAGCAGCAACCCCAACTGCTCCATTCTACTCTCTCGACGACCTTCCCACCCAGTGCACCTGCTGGGGGCTAAACTTTCCAATCTTTTTCCCGTCCCACTTACCCCTCCCAATGCTGACCCTGTGGACTCTCCAACGGATCAGCCATTAGCGCCCCTCTCCGCGTCTCCCTCCAGAATGTCCGTTCACTTGTGAACAAGGCCCTTGGCATCCATGAGCTTATTGTGGATGATTGCATTCACATCAATGACAAAAACCTTGCTATGGGTTGATGACACCTTCTCCCTTAAATGAAGCCTCTCCGACTGGCTATACCTTCCATCACCAGCCCCACCCAGACCGCCGCGGTGGCAGTGTGGCTCTTATCACCAAATCACACCTTGGTCGGTCCCCCCACTCCTCTGGCACCTTCTCCTCCTTTGAGCATCTCACCTTGTTCCACCCCTCTTGCCTCTCATTTAAACTCCTTGTTCCCTACCGCTTACTCAAGTACCACGCCTAGTTTCTCATCGCGTTATCTTTACTGCTTTCCTCCCTCAGCCTCTGCTCTGAGTGACTTCTCATCCTTGATGATTTCAACCTCCATCTCATCATGCTCTCTCTCCTGAGTTCAGTATTCCCCTATCCTTCCTTAATCTCTCCCTCCATATAAACTCCCCATATTCACGGCTACCCCCTTGACCTTGCCAGCTCACGTGACCTCGCTACTCCCATCGTGTCAAATCACAGATATGCCATATCTGATCACTTCCTTGTATCGCTCTCCACACACCTCCCCCTTCCCAACCCCAATTCCTTCTGTGTCCGCCTCTGGAAAAAACTCCCCCCCCCAAAAGTCATTTCCAACTGCACTTTCAAATTCCAACTGTCTAGCCTTTGACCCTCCATTCACCACGACATTTCTGCAGCTACCAATCTGCTCAATCACACCCTCACCTCTGCCTTTGATGTCCTTGTCCCCATTAAAACTGTTACTCTCTCACACCCTATTCCAGGATCATCCTGAAATGCAAATAAAACAACGACTTCACATCAAACCGTCTTCTTAAACCCCTCTTCCCTGTCCCTTCCACCCTCACCTCCAACAAGTGCGAGGAGCTCATTGACTTCTCTTGTTACCAAGACCGAGACCACCCGTTCAGGTGCCTCCGCTGCTTCCCTCCCTTCCCCTTCCCCACCGGGTCAGAATTCCCCATATGTTCCCCGCTGCCCAAGCCCTGAACTCACATCCTTCTCTAGTTTCTCTCCTATTTCCCTTCATGCTCTCTCCGAGCTCACCTTATCTACGAGACCGACCTCCTGCTCCATCGAACCCTATTCTCACCAAACCGCTGACCACCCAACTTTCCTCCTGGCCCCTACGTTAGCTGATATTGTTAACGGTTCCCTCTCCTCAGGTACTGTCCTCCTCCCCTTCAAATCTGCCATCATCATCAATGTTCCCGCTAAGCTGAGCAACCGTGCGGCGATCTGCAGATCCTGCTTGGGTCCGCTCAACGGTGTTATAATGGGGGGGCAAAAATTGAGCATGCGCGGTAATTTGAAGGGGCCGCACACCCCCAAAAAATTAGCAGGAACATTGGTCATCACCCTTCTAAAAAAAAAAAACACCTTGACCCGTCTGTCTTTGCAAACTACCACCCAACCTCCCTTTTCTCTCCAAAGTCCTTGAACATGTCGCCTCCCAAATCCGTGCCCACCTTTCCACAACTTCATGTTTGATCCCCTCCAATCAGATTTCCGCCCTGCCACAGTACTGAAACGGACCTTAAAGTCACAAGTGACATTCTATGTAACTGTGCCTGTGGTAAACTTTTCCTCCTCGTCCTTCTCGACCTATCTGCAGCCTTTCACACGGCTGACCACACCATCCTCCTCCAACACCTTTCCTCCGTCACCCAGTTGGATGGGACTGCACTCACCTGGTTCTATTCTTATCTATCTAGTCGCAGCCAGAGAATCACCTGCAATGGCTTCTCTTCTCGCTCCCACACTGTTACCTCTGGAGTCTCCCAAGGACCTATCCTTAGCCCCGTCCTATTTCTCATTTACATGCTGCCTCTCGGTGACATCATCCGAAACATCAAGTTCCACATGTACGCTGATGACACTCAGCTCTACCTCACGACCACCTCTCTCACCACTCCAATGTCTCTGATTTATCACACTGCTTGTCCAATATCCAGTAATGGATGAGCAGAAATTTCCTCCAACTAAATATTGGGAAGACCAAAGCCACTGGGGAGAATTTTAACCCCCAAAAACGGGTGGGTTTGGGTCAGGTGGGAAGTAAAAATGTAAAACATCTCAAACCCGAACCCAACCTGCCTCGAGCCCACTTCCGGTTTTAATGGAGGTGGGCAACCAACCCACTTTCAGGAAGCGGGCCGTTCATTTAAATATTTTAATGAAGCTGCGTACCTCAGATTTTTTTCTCTGTTCCAACTTTAACGCTGGCCAGCCGGGTTTCCCAGGCCTCAGGAAACCCGGCATTTAAAGGGGGGCAAGGACTGCTGCATGTAAAAAAAGTAAATGCATTTCCAGCACTGCTTGTGGGCCAGGAGGAGCAGGAGTGTTTCTCCCCTGTAGAAAGTATATACAGGCCCTTAATTTTTAATATTTCTTGAAATGCTTTGCCAGGCCAAAAGGGTTTTTTCAAAGTGAAATAAAGTTGTCACTGATAAGGGACATGGGATTTGCTTTGATAGACAACAGAGATAAACAAACCCCCTTAGTTTTGCAGACATCGTGGGCTGGATTTTCTCAATGGGGAGCTTTTGGAGGCAGGACTCCCACTTGTCGAGTTTTAGTCCCGCCTCCATCGACTTGTGGCCAACCCACGCTATTTTCCCTTGATAGGCCTTGTTAAGCCCGCCCAGCGGGCTTAGCGGGCCAATTAAGGGAAAGCCGGTTACAGGTGACGTCAGCGAGTGACGTTTCATCTGTCAAGAGCTTTTGACAGATGAAATGTCAGCGTTTGACGGCTCTGTGAAGCTGTCAAACATTGACAATCTGTCCTCTAAGTTGAGTCCTTCCACTCAGGCTCAGTTAGAGATCTCTCCTGAGCAGAAAGCAGAAGGCTGCAGCTTTTGACAGTTCAGCGGCCATTCTGCTTTCTGTGCCGGTGAGATGAGGGACTCCTGAGACCTGAAGGGGTGAAGTCTGCAGGAAGAAGTAAAGGTAAGTAAAACTTTTTAAAAACACTTTACACTCACCTCACACAAATACCTCTCCACACTTGCACTCATCACTACACCTGCACAAAGGACATCTCGACCCCTCCGACCCCCGCAGACCGACGGCCCGCCTCGCTGACCCTGGTGAGGTTCGGAGCCGTCGGAAAGCTCACACTTCAGGGCTGAAAATAGGGATTCTCCAAAAAACTGCTTGTTAACTACCTGTTAACAGGCAATTAATAGACACTAATCCCCTTCCCGCCTTGGGGAGGCGGCTCCCAGCGCGGGTCGGGTATCCGCCTCCTGAGAAGATGGCACAGAGGCAGGTTGGGTACCCGCCCCCCAGATTCTGCCATTTTCCCAGCAGTCCCACCTCCTTACCCGCCTCCCCAGGGCTGGCAAAAGTCCCCCCCGAGTCTCTGATGATTTTTCGGAGGTTAAAGGGGAGAAGTCAAACCCTTGAAGTTTTGGAATGCGGAATACGACATAACTCATGAACCTAACCAAGTGCTTTTCTGCCACTTTTGTAAACTTTAGGAGTGAACGAACAATTTTGGGCTGTGATAAGGACAACTAATGGATAGAGACACAGGATGTGTGAGTGTGAACGTTTGACAGCTCAGACCAACATTAAAAGGAACATTGTCACTATCTCTGAATGATTGATTTACTGCAAAAGGCAAGGAAAGCTGTATAAAACACAGTGGCTAAAGAATGTCGGCACTGCAGTCAGAAGAAGGTGGTTTGGCCAGTCATTTCGCCTGCAAGGATCAGGCTACAGTCGGAAGGAGGGGCCTAGCCAGTCTTTTCGCTTACGAGGACCTACAATCAACGCTGGACCGATCACCAGCGGGTGGTGTATGTATGATTTCCTGTAATATTATTGGTGAACTGCTCGAATAATGGTTGGGGTTTTGAATCTGTCTTAGGAACAATAAAAGGTTAAAGGCAGAACCCGTGTGTCTGGTGTAATTTCTCATAAGTCTAAAGCCCGAACTCTACAACCTGTTGGACAGAGCAATGGGGTAATTCCACACGCCTTACACCCCGGACCCCAAGCAAACCTGTTAATTCCCCAGCGATCGGACCCCCACCCCACGATCTGATGCCCTCCCGATGTCCTTCACAGCCCGCGATCTCCTCCCGGCCCCACTCATGTCCTCCAAGGTCCCCCGCGATCCTCCCCCCTCTTTCCCCGATCTCTCTGGCCCTTTCATGATCTTCTCCCCTCCTCCCCGATACGTCCAGGCCCCCCCCCCCCCCTCCAATCGATGTGTGTTCCCCCTCCCCGCCCCCAGCCTTGATCTCTCCGGCCCCCCACATCGAATCCCCTCCCAACCTCTCCAGCACGCCATCGATGCCCCCCTGATCTCTCTCTCCTCCCCCCCCCACCTGATCGATGCCCCCCATCTTTCCCTCCCTCCCTCCTTTCCGCTCCCCGGTTGCAGCCGGACAGCCTCTCAATCTGGCTGGCTGAGCCCAGGAAAAGGATTCAGAAAATGGTAATCAGGTCCTGCCGCTCTTTCAGGTGCCCCCACCCGCTAATATTAAGGCCATTGTCTTCGGTCCCCACCACATGCTCCGTTCCCTCGCCACCGGTGCAAAACAACTGGCCTTCCAACTTTTAAAATCACCTCTCAGTTTCCTATGGATGCCTATCCCAGCATTGGGCTCTCCAAGCAAACTACTCCATCAGGTCAACTTCTGCCCATAATACATATCAATATCACTTTTGTCTAAGTGTTATATTGTGGGGGAAAGAAAATCACAAACAGATATTTTTGATAAAACTATACATTACAGTATGAATTTATTATGCTTAATAATCTCCACTATACAAATCTGATTGGTAATAATACAATTATAATAACCTTCATATTCTTTTTATTAAGGGGGCATCCATAATTGGTATATTTCACAAGAGTATTCTTACTGCATCAACCTCACCATCTCAAATTGATTACAGGTACTGTAAAAATAAATAGGAAAACTGATCCATATATACTGGTGGAGCTCTTATGGGATTGCTTACAGTGAGTGAGAGGACATGGTAGAACAGAGAGAGAGAGAGAGAGAAGTGGATATTGGTGCTGTTTTTGATTAGCTCACATTTCCCAGGAGCCAATCAGCAATCAGGATAAGCGTTTAGTGGTGAAATGTTTTTAATTGGTTCAAATTTCGGTCAGTTTTTTTTAATTGGTTGCTGGCAATTTAGAGCCAATCAGAATAAGGTGACAACATTCTGATGGTGCACATGCATTGGGGAGAATTTAAAAATAAATTAGATCTCAAAGCCAACCCCAACCCATCCAGTTCCGGTTTTAATGGAAGCGGTTCGAGATATGGGGGGGGGGGGGAAGAGATCAAGCCACTCTTAGGAAGTAGGTTGGTCAGTAAAATATTTTAAGGAGCCTCCATTTTAACAGGATTTTTATTTTTAACCTATGGAGACCAGGTTTCCCGGGGCTCAGGAATACCGACAGTTAAAGGAGGCGAGATGGGCCGGATCCATCAGGTAAGTACATTTACAGCACTGCATGTGGGCCGGGAGGAGCAGGAGTGTTTACTCCAGGCCCAACAAGCAAACCTCTTTACACACCCCACAATCTCAGACAGCTCCCACCCCCCGTGATATCTGACTCCCCCCCCCCCCCACGATATCCGACTCCACCCATCCTCTGAACATCTCCTGTAAAATGGCCAGTCAGGTTGTGTAGCCAGTTCCTCAGTGCTGACTTACATCTATTGCGTTAATGTTTCCATCAGATCTCTAGAGGTGCTACCTCACTCCAATTTGGAAGTAACCAGTTTAAAATAAATGAGCTACTGCCAGCATTAAAGTAATGCCAATCAGAAAATCCAGATTTAACTGCATGAAACAACACTAAAAACTCTGTAAACGTTGTGCATGTTCACCGATAACTAATAGGTTAAGCACAAGTGATTATTAAAGCTATATTTAGTTACTGTAATCCATAATGCAGTGGGTTCCCTTGTCGCAAAAAGTCTCATTTTTCAGGCACCGTCACTTTGAGTTGTTTCAATGTAACCAAAGTAATTTTACACTTACCAAGTGTGTAGAAACAGAAAAAATATTTCTACACTATCATAGCTTTAACTGACACATTAAAATTACATTATTAAAAAAGTAATTCATTTGTAAAATAAAAATCAGCTTTAAATATAATTGCTGTGTATTTCTGAACTGTCGACTTATGTGCACAAGTTCTGGAGCAAGACTTGTACATCAACTACCATGGTGGCATCGACAATAGCGAGAATGGCATTATGGGCTACATAAATTGAAGGCTTTGCAATTACAAATGCAGCAGAACTCCCATAAAATGGATGGATGCTTGGCCAAGATTTTTGATTTATATTTTGCCGTAATACTTTCTTAAAATAGATCACAAAACAGGAACAAATAGCTCATTCAAACCAGTGATGACTGCAGCTTCATTCAACTCTGACAGAATTTGCATTCAGAAAGTTAAACTGCATACTAGTACCCATCTCCTCCTTCAATAAGCAAGAAACGCTGCAGCATGGGAGGGGGAGGAATATAGCGTTCACCATGGGATAACAGCAAGGTGGTGCAACTCTGACAAACCTTCATAAATGTTAAATATTGATTATATTTGGTGTTCTTTGATAACCGAGATTGGATAAATTCTATTGCCCATACGGGATGCCCATGAATCAATTCTCAGATACTGCATCTATCTGTATGCTATGTTAGTGTGTATTCTGGCTCTGGGACTTATTTACTGCAGGATTCTTTCTACAGTGGACGGACATTACCGAGAAAAAATGGGCTGGAGAGGGAGAAAATCTTCCACTGTTGAGTGACAGGATAGTAGTTAGAGACTTGCCAATTGGTTTCCATTAGTTTTTTTTCAATGACTTTCCTTGTTTACCGGGAGCTGGTATTGATGATACTTAGTGTAAGAAGTCACTGCATTTTCATAAATGAATGCATCTGGAAGATTTTTTTTTCAAATATCAACTCCCCCAGAAAGGTGTCCGTGGCCAGGAAACTGTTACTATCCGTTCTGACAAATGGTTCCTGAACTCAAGAGTTATGTATATTTGGTTCCACCCAGAGGCTGAATGGTAACTGCTAACTGTTCACTACACAGGGGTGGCAAGGTAATGGACTTTACTGTCACCTCAGAGTTATGCACTGCAGAAACTATTATTGTCATTAACTGTTGCCTCCTACCCACACAATTTTTCATTTTACCCGAGCTTCCAATCATTGCCCATTAGCTGCACGTTACAATTCCCAGCACTCCCGATCAGCATTACCTAGTTCCGTAGGAGAATAAGTGTCCAGCAATACCCACTGACTAACACAATAAAAGAGCTGTCAGGAAACTGTTTATTTTCCTTTATTAGCCAAGGCATAGAATATTAAGCATCAGAGGGAGGCTATGCTTGAACTGTATAAAACACTAGTTAGGCCACAGCTGGAGTACTGCGTACAATTCTGGTCACCACATTACAGGAAAGATGTGATTGCACTAGAGAGAGCACAGAGGAGATTTACGAGGATGTTGCCAGGACTGGAGAATTTTAGCTACGAGGAAAGATTGGATAGGCTGGGGTTGTTTTCTTTGGAACAGAGGAGGCTGAGGGGAGACTTAATTGAGGTGTATAAAATTATGAGGGGCCCAGATAGAGTGGATAGAAAGGACCTACAGGAAACTTTGTGATATCCGGCACCGACGGGTCCGAGCTGTTGCCGTTAGATCAAAACTGCCGGACACGTTGAAACATACGGAGATTTTCAGTTCCGTGTGAATCAACAAACCCTGTTGCTTAGCAACAGCTTCAAAACAGTTGGCTGCAGCTTAAAAGCGTCTCTAGCTGAAGCTGTTGCTTAGCTACAGACCTTGCAGAGCCTGACTGGAAAAAAAAGCAACGAGAAGTAAAAATACTTATAGGAAACGGCTCCTGAATTTTGCCGGTAGTTAGAACTTTCCGGACTTTTAACCTCCGGATAAACCAAAGTTTCCTGTATTTCCCTTAGCAGAGAGGTCAATAACCAGGGGGCATAGATTTAAAGTAATTGGTAGAAGGATTAGAGGGGAGTTGAGGAGACATTTTTTCACCCAGAAGGTGATGGGGGTCTGGAACGCACTGCCTGAAAGGGTGTTAGAGGCAGAAACCCTCATCACATTTAAGAAGTACAGGAAACTTCGCGATATCCGGCACCGACGGGACCGAGCTGCTGCCGATCTATCAAAACTTCCGGATAGACCAGCGCTAATGTTGAAGGATACGGAGGTTTTCATCTCCGTATCCGACAACAAACACTGTTGCTTAGCAACAGCTTATAAACACTTGGCCCGTACCTTGGAAGCGTCTCTGAAGCTGTTGCTAAGCTACAGAGACACTTTCCAGAGCCTGACTGTTAAAAAAAATGCTAGGAGAAGAAAAAAAACCTAACCAAAACGGCTGCTGATTTCTGCCGTTAGATCGAGGTTTCCGGACATACAACCTCCGGATAAACCAAAGTTTCCTGTACTTGGATATGTACTTGAGGTGCCGTAACCTACAGAGCTACGGACCAAAAGCTGGAAAGTGGGATTAGGCTGGATAGCTCTTTTTTGGCCAGCACAGACATGATGGGTCGAATGGCCTCCTTCTGTGCTGTAAACTTCTATGATTCTATGAAACCGAGTCTGCGAGCTAGTAATGCAACAGTCGAAACTCCATGCTCGATGGCTGGCAAAGTGCAGGTGTTGCTGTATGAAGTGGGTGTGGAGAGCCACCCTGATGGCCATTCTACCAATGGCTGGCAGAACAAGACGGCCAGGCTCAATGGGAACATAGTTACCGAGGTAAGCCTATCCAACGGTTCCATTTACCATGCACATGGCCCATGTCAAGCAACCTGTTGAACATTTATCATTGACCAATGCCAAGCTCTCACACAAGCAAGCAGTGAACCATGCAGTTCTTTCATTCATATTATATATATCACATAAAGTACATATTACAGCCATTACAACTGAAAGCCTTGGCGCATCTTTAAAGGGTTTCACGCACTAAACAATTTAGCTGCTTGTTGCATCCTCATTTAACAACTGCGATGGGCTGCCAACATTGGCACATGTCGGTCACAGTGTGTATGTGCTTCAATCAACTTACAACACATCAAGACTACTTCTTGCATGACAAGATGGCACTTAAAATAAATGAACAGGCCTGAAAAAGGATAAGCCCTTGACTTCCTTGAAGGAGGCCACACTGAACAACCTGCCTATAAGAGCATCAAGAGGGTAAGAGAAGGTGAAGCAGTGGATCAGTAGCATCCAGTTAATAATATAATTTTTCTTTAACTTTACACACAAAGAGAAGTATACTTTTTGATTTGAGGTAAGAGTGCCCAGGGATATAAAGGTCCAATTTAGACACAATGGGGCAAATTTTAACCTAAAAAAAAAAACAGGTGGGTTTAGAGCATAGGTATGGGAAATTGTTAAACATCAAAATCCCGACCTAAACCCGCCCACTTCCGGTTTTAACAGAGGCGGGACAGGACGGGGGGAGGGTAGGGTTGGTGGCGTGGGATGGGGCGGACAGCCAACCCGCTGCCAGGAGGCGGGACCTCAATTTAAATATTTTAATGAGGCTAGAAGCCTCTTCTTTAACTTCCATTTTGTTTTTAATGGCAGCTGGACAGGTTCTCGTAAAACCCGGCAGTTACAGCAAGGCAAGTACTGCTGCAGCCAGGAGGGGAGTGCCTTTACACCTACCTCCTGGATCCTGCCTAACACAGCCCCCGTGATTGGGGACACCCTCACGATCGCCTTCTCGCCGCCCCCCCCCCCCGCCCACCCGCAACGATGATCTGGTGGCCGGCCATTTTCAGTGCTCCAGCTAAAAACTGGTTTATTTGTTAATAGAATGTCTCTGAATTACATACTAAAGTAAAGAGACATATATAAATGCTCACACTGTATAATTCCAAGCGAGCTCTCCCGGTGTTTCTAGAAGCAGCTCTGGTGAAAGCCACTGCCTGCTGAACGTGATCCTTGAGGCATCGGAGACGAGGAGAGAAACATTGAAATTCCACCTCTGGTCAGTTACCTTTACTGATATCTGACTGAAACTGACATAGTATTCTTGGAGATTGGGAGGATTGGAAAATACCTATGGATGTTTCGGGAAGGAGAAGAGGAAGTGCAGATCAAGGGAACTTTCAGTAACCAGTAGGGCAGTGAAGCGCAGATATCAAGAGAAGTGGGTTGCATTTTTCCACTGGTTACATTTGGGAGATGTTTAGGAGTGTTTTTTGAGGGGGCAAGCATCAGGATCACGTTTTACATTTATCTTTCTCTTAGGCAGTCCCTTGGAACTGAGGACTCGCTGCCACATTAAAAATGAGTTCTCAGGTGACTGATGAGTCCAATGCAGGACCTACAGTCTCTGTCACAGGTGGGGCAGACGGTGGTTGAAGGGGCGGGTGGGTGGGGTGCTTGGGTTGACGTGCGCTCCTTCCGCTGGGCTTCCGCTTGCTCCCGGCGAAGAGATTTGTGGTGTTCGGCACCTTCCCGGATGTTTCTCTTCCACTTTGTGCGGTTTTGGGCCAGGGATTCCCAGGTGTCGGTGGAGATGTTGCACTTTTTCAAGGAGGTTTTGAGGGCGTCCTTGAAGCGTTTCTTCTGCCCACCTGGGGCTCTCTTGCCGTGTCGGAGCTCCGAGTAGAGCGCTTGTTTTGGGAATCTCGTATCGGGCATGCGGACAATATGACCCGTCCATCGGAGCTGATCGAGCGTGGTCAAAGCTTTGATGTTGGCCTGAGCGAGAACATTGACGTTGGTGCGCCTATCCTGCCAATGGATTTGCAGGATCTTGCGGAGGCAGCGTTGGTGGTACCTCTCCAGTGCTGTGAGGTGCCTGCTGTACATGGTCCATGTCTCTGAGGCATACAGGAGGGCAGGTATCACTGCTGCTCTGTAGACCATGAGCTTGGTGCCGGGTTTGAGGTCCTTGTCTTCAAACACTCTCTTCCTCAGGCGACCGAAGGCTGCACTGGCACACTGAAGGCGGTGTTGGACTTCCGTCATCGACGTCTGCCCTTGTTGACAGTAGGCTCCCGAGGTTATGGAAAGTGGTCCACGTTGTCCAAGGCCTTGTCGTGGATTTTGATAACCGGGGGGGGGGGGGGGGCAGTACTGTGCCTTTATGACTATTTTATGAGCTGCAAGTTTATATTATACTACAGGAAACTTTCTGGTATCCGGCACTGACGCGACCGAGCTGGTGCCGTCCCATCAAAACTGCCGTAGAAACCAGCGCCAATGTTAAAACATACGGAGCTTCTGAGCTCCGTCTGAAGCAACAAACTCTGTGCTTCAAAACAGTCGGCGCAGCTTGTAAGCGTCTCTGTAGCTAAGCAACAGCTTCAGCTAGACGCTTGCAGAGCCTGACTGGAGGAAAAAAGCGACGAAAAGTTAAAAAAAACTTATCTGCACCGACTCCTGAATTTTGCCGGTGGATAGAGCTTTCCGGACATTTAACCGAAAGTTTCCTGTATAGTGTAATTGAAGAACATTGGCCCGGATTTTACGGGGCCCATGACGGCGCATACACGGTTGTAAGCGCCCCACAAGTTCCGGGTTTCCGCATGCGATGCACATGCACGAAAACCCGTAACTTGCGAGCTGTCAAGTTTCAGCTTGACAGATCCTACGAATCCATAGGAAATGGCCAATCGCTGGCGCAGAGTTGGGCTATTTGCCGAACTACTGCCCAGCAAATGCCCACGAAACCCTTACGTCTGGTAAAAGTGGGCCTAGGGCCTTCTTTTACCAGCGTAAGGGTTTAAATAAATATTAAAATAATTTTTTTAAATGATTTAACCATACAAAAACCTTTAAAATTAATTTAGGTTATTTTTGGCCCCTTGAAAAAAATTTAAATTTATTTTTCAAAAAATTAAATTTTTGTTTTAAATGTTTAATTAAACTGGATTTTAATTAATTTTGACCATGTGATGATTTATTTTTATTTCAGTGTTGTGAAAATGTGTTTCTTAGGGGATTCCTATTATGTTTATGGGGATTCCGTATGTTATGAATCTTATGATCCATGAAGAAAGAGTCATGAAATAACACTGGACGGCCACATCTTGAGTATTGTGTGCAGTTTTGGTCGCCTTATCTGAGGAAGGATGTTCTTGCCATGGAAGGAGTTCAGCGAAGATTCACCAGGCTGATACCTGGGATGGCAGGAATGGCGTAAGAGGAGAGATTGGGTCGATTGGACTTGTGCTCGCTGGAGTTTAGAAGAATGAGAGGGGATCTCATTGAAACTTATAAAATTCTAACAGGACTAGACAGACTAGATGCAGGAAGGATGTTCCCGATGGCGGTGAGTCCAGAACCAGGGGTCACAGTCTAAGGATAAGGGGTAAGCCATTTAGGACAGAAATGAGGAGGAATTTCTTCACCCAGAGAGTGGTGAACCTGTGGAATTCTCTACCACAGAAGGCAGTTGAGGCCAATTCATTAAATATATTCAAGAAGGAGTTGGATATATTTCTTAAGGCTAAAGGGATCAAAGGATATGGGGAGAAAGCAGGGATAGGATACTGAGTTTGGATGATCAGCCATGATCGCATTGAATGGCGGAGCAGGCTCGAGGGGCCGAATGGCCTACTCCTGCTCCTATCTTCTATGTTTCTAGGAGTATAAATACTCGGGCGTGGACCCAGCTTGCCCAGGACATTTTGTAAACAGGAACTAGTGAAAGATAACTAGACCTCCATGTTTTAAAACAAGTTGATTAAAGCCTTGCTTTATACTCGAACCAAGTGCGTAGTGAGTTTTATTACGTCACCGTACATAAATGGAATCCCCATAAGCATAAATAGGAATCCCTCTTTGCCATTGGTTGGGCTGACCCACATAATCCCAGGGACACTTGCAGGCCCAGGAGCGCGAGTCTTCGAAGGTACAGAGGTACCAGGTAGGTGTGGAGTTACTTGTGGTTCGGAGGCATTCGCCCGCAGGAAGCCTCTGTCCACAATTTCCAGCCCAATATTTTGCCATTACGTTGCAATGATAAAAGTCCTTAAAACATATAAAAGGGAGTACGAGGGGAAATTTTTTTATCAAAAGAAATGGTAAAGTATTTTATAGGGTGGCAGAAAAAGATTCAACAGTAACTTTCACAAGGGAATTGGATATATACTTGAAAAGGAAAAAAATTGCAGGGCTATGGGGAAAGTGTGGGACTAATTGGAGAGCTCTTTCAAAGAGCCGGCACAGGCACGATGGGCTGAATGGCCTCCTTCTGTGTTGTAAGATACTATTCTATACAAATCAAGTTACAGAAAGCACAGAATCACAGATCACTTTTAATCTCCAAGAGAATTTCTGAATTCATGGTATTTCTGGAATTAGCTTCACCCGGGCCTCAGTTGGTTTAATCAGTGATTGGCTGAGACATACAGCCATGAAGACTTGAGCTTCAAGTGCCAGTCTGTGTGGCGTTAGCCGACCTCTGTTGAGGCAGCAGCAAGGGTACTTCAAACAGGAGCAAGCTAAAATGTTTTCCCTGGTCAAAGGGAAAATAACTGGCTTGCTCCTGATCACGACCCAGTGACTCTGCTGGAAATGCATATATATGTGGATGTCAGGTGAAGACTAGAACAGGCTTGGCAATGGTGTCTAACATGATTAACAGCTTGCTGACATTCAACGACAGACATGAATAATGGCCACTCAGGTGAGGTATTGGGAAGTGCCTGATGTCCACAGAACCATACTTCAGCAAAAGAGGAGGAATAGGGAAAACTCTGCAAACTAAAATTAGCAAGCAAGAAAAATCTTCAGGGGGCTGTGTGTCATAGTAGGTTAGAATATTGTTCTTGCACTTGGGCATCCAAATCTGGCTCAGAGTAATAGGATGAAAAGCTCATCTCTCTGATTGCTGCAAGTGTCCCAGATAAAAATAATTTTACGCAGTCTCCACTCAGTTCCTGGATCCACAGTTCAAAACTATGCACAATACTGCACCAAATGTCACTAAATTGATAAACTGGCTGCTCAGAGAAGCTATAAGGATGGCAGGTGTGGCAAGTGAACATTTTCACACTGGTTTGATACGATGGCTGGGATTTTGCTGACCTCGGCGGGTCTGGGCCGGGCGATGTCAGTGGCGGGTCGCAGCCTCGCTGGTGGCTCCGTCCCGCTGTCCAAAATGACTTTACTTTGATAGGGCTCTTTAAGCCCGCCCAGCGCGTTTCCTGGTCCAATTAGAGGAAGCGGATCTAGTGACGTCATTCATGACACGTCATCAGCCGATTTCCTTAAAGGGACCATGGCCACCTTACATTTGACGTTTGTGCTGTCGGTGCTCTACAGCATTGAAGTGCTGCAAACACTGACAAGCACGGCAGAGAGATGCAGGGCTGCACCCAGGTTCTCCCATGACTCCCTCCATATGCTTATAGAGTCAGAGCACACAGGGAGGTCGTCTTCCCTTCCAATGGGTGGAAGACACCTCCCCAGGAGACCAACACAGCCTGGTTGCACATTGCAGAGGAGGTCACAAGTAGGGATGTGGTCAGGAGGACCTGGGTGCAGTGGCACAAACCTTTCAATTATCTCATTAGATCACGAAACGTTAGTACTCTCTCTCACATGACAGCTGTCGATCATTCTGCCATTGTCATTTATACTTCATCTCGAGTCATCTTTTGTTTCTTAACTTGTCCCATTACCATCTCCTTTTGCCTCGCACCATCATCCCTTTTGTCTCTTAATCTCTCCTGCCTTCCATCCTATCACAAACCTTCCCTTTTGTTCTTTCCTCCGCTCCCCCCTTTCCCTGCCCGTACACTTGCTTAAAAACCTGTTCCATCTCCAACTTTTTCCAGTTCTGACGAAGGGTCATTAACCTGAAACGTTAACTCTGTTTCTCTCTCCACAGATACTGCCTGACCTCCTGAGTATTTCCAGCATTTTCTGCTTTTATTTCAGATTTCCAGCATCCACAGCATTTTGCTTTAGTACAAAGCCACACTCACCTTCATCCCCCTGTGCCTCTCATCACAACCCCGTCACTCTGCCTTCCCTACCCTACTCCTGCACATCCTTACTCACACCAACTTACCTTACACCTCCACCCATCCCGCTCTATCTACATTATCACTTCCCCAGCTCACTAGCCACCCCTCACACTCAGCCTCATCCTAGTGCAATCATACCAACTAACAACACACAAGGGTAGCCACTTGGGTGTTTTATGCAATGTTCATGTAAAGATTGTTAATGTGGTGTCAAACATTGAAACCTTTATTTTCAACACTTTGCGTTCTTGGACAGATTTGTGTGGACCTTTGGAAGTGATTTAGTGAGTTGCAGTGAATGGTGAGACATAACGGTACCCCCCACAACGGTGGCAAGTGTGAAAGGAATGGCTTAGTCATTGTAGGGATGCGTTATTACGGTGCTGGTGTGGGGTGGTGCCAACCTGGCGCATCATGTGACAGCCAGCGTATACAGCGTCAAGTGAAAGTGCTTTTACTGTACATTTGAAGCTGTCAAGTAATCAGCTGGAGCAATGACCACTGAACTCCCGCCTCAGGTAGACAGATGAAGTTAATGTTAAAAAAAGCCTGTTCAGGGTCTGTTAAGTACATTATAATGAGTTTAATTAGGTCACCCACTGCTGCCTGTCGGGTCTGCTCAGCGCTGACAGACCTGACAATGGGAAAGGCATGTTGCGGCAGGCTAACAGCGGGTTCCTGACCCGGTCAAAAAAAAACACTTTCCCACCCAACCCGCCACCGATCCCGCCCACTGACACCCTGGAAAATTTCAGCCAAAGTCTTTTATCTACGTTTGGGGTTAAGAAACATTTTTGGGATAGAGTTTGAGGAAGTTTTACTTTGCATCTGATTGTGCAATACCCCGACCAGGAGTGTTTGATGCGGATACTTGATGTCAGACATGGAACATAAGAACATAAGAAATAGGAGCAGGAGTAGGCCAATCGGCCCCTCGAGCCTGCTCCGCCATTCAATAAGATCATGGCTGATCTGATCCTAACCGCCAATCTACTATCACAGAACCATCTCCTGAATCTAACAGAATTAGACACACGAAATAGGAGCAGGATCAGGCTACACGGCCTCTGGGCCCGCTCCGCCACCCACAGGGCCATGTCCGATCCAAACCTAGACTCATGTCCAAATTCCTGCCCGCTCCCCGTAACCTTTAATTCCCTTTACTTCTAGGAAACTGTCTATTTCTGTTTTAAATTTATGTAATGATGTAGCTTCTACAGCTTTTTGGGGCAGCATATTCCATGGACCTACCACCCTCTGAATGAAGTAGTTCCTCCTCATCTCAGTTTTGAAAGAGCAGCCCCTTATTCTAAGACTATGCCCCCTAGTTCTAGTTTCACCCATCATCGGGAACATCCTCCCCGCATCCACCTGATCCAACCCCTTCACAATCTTATATGTTTCAATAAGATCGCCTCTCATTCTTCTGAACTCCAATGAGTAGAGTCCCAATCTACTCAACCTCTCCTCATATGTCCATCCCCTCATCCCCGGGATTAACTGAGTGAACCTTCTTTGTACTGACTCGAGAGCAAGTATGTCTTTTCTTAAGTATGGACACCAAAACTGTATGCAGTATTCCAGGAAGAGTGTTCTAATCTCCAGCATCGACATCCCTCACCCAAACAAAATCATCACTTCTTAAAGACACATTGCTGCAGAAGTGCTGCCGCAAAGGATTAAATAAATCTTTGGCAGTTCTGGCACTCTTTTAGCAGCTCCAAGATACTTGAGGTTTCTCAGTAAAATGTTAGAAAATAATGCTCCCATACCTCTTTAGGTGTTTGGTGATCTGTGATCCGCTGACCCTCAAACAAAAATCGAAGTGAATTTGGTGGAACGCCCTACATCAAGAGGCAAAAAATATAAAATTAAACACAGTGCTTCATTTAGAAAATTATATTTGATATAAGAAGTTTTTCTTGTACAATTTGTGGGAGTTATTAAAAATGACCGTTTGAAATGTACAGTAGTAGGATGCAGGTTTATGCCACGATTCACCTAAAGCAAAATACTTCCTCACCAGGAAAGTGAGAAAATTAGAGGCCAGTCATTCCATTTCACATTCCCTTGTAAATGATCAGGCCCAAAGCTGCACTGGCAGATCTGTTAGCTTTGTTGAGGCCTGTGGAAAAAAATGGGGCTTTGCTGTGAATTTTCAAAAAACACTGCTTTGTCTTGAGAAATACAGATATTGAGCTGACCACTGTTTGGCACAAGAGTGACAATTAAGCTTTTAGTGCTTTAGGCCTGCTTAGGTGTGTACAAAGGAATGTCACGTACCATTTAATTAAATGTTCCCATTAAGTTGCCTACATCTCAAGTTGCTGATACCAACAACAGCAACAACTTGTATTTATATAGCGCCTTTAACAAAGTAAAACGTCCCAAGGTGCTTCACAGGAGCATTATCAAACAAATTTTGACACCGAGCCATATAAGGAGATATCAGGGTAGAGGTAAGTTTTAAGGAGCGTTTTAAAGGAGGAAATATAGGTAGAGAGGCGGAGAGGTTTAAGGAGGGAATTCCAGAGCTTAGCGCCTCGGCAGCTGAAGGCACGGCCGCCAATGGTGGGGCGATTAAAATCGGGGATGTGCAAGAGGCCAGATTTGGAGGAGCGCAGATATCTTGGAGGGTTGTAAGGCTAGAGGAGGTTACAGCGATAGGGAGGGGAGAAGCCATGGAGGGATTTGCAAACAAGAATGAGAATTTTAAAATCGAGATGCTGCTCAACCGGGAGCCAATGTAGGTCAGCGAGCACAGGGGTGATGGGTGAACAGGACTTAGTGCAAGTTAGGATACGGGCAGCAGAGTTTTGGATGAGCTTAAATTTATGGAGGGTGGAAAATGGGAGGCCGGCCAGGAGTGCGTTGGAATAGTTAAGTCTAGAGGTAACAAAGGCATGGATGAGGGTTTCAGCAGCAGATGAGCTGAGGCAGGGGCGGAGACGGGCAATGTTATGGAGGTGGAAGTAGGTGGTCTTAGTGAAGGCTATGTGTTCGGAAACTCATCTTGGGGTCAAATACAAAACCAAGGTTACGAACAGTCTGGTTCAGCCTCAAGACAGTTGCCAGGGAGAGGGATGGAGTCGGTGGCTAGGGAAAGGAGTTTGTGGCGGGGACCGAAGACAATGGCTTCGGTCTTCCCAATATTCAGTTGGAGGAAATTTCTGCTCAGCCAGTACTGGATGCCGGACAAGCAGTCAAACAAGTTAGAGACAGTGCAGGAGTTGAGAGAGGCGGTGGTGGTGGTGAGGTAGAGCCGGGTATCGTCGGCATACGTGTGGAAACTCATGCTGTGTTTTCAGATGATGTCGCCGAGGGGCAGCATGTAGATGAGAAACAGACCTTTGTGTTCTGATTTAGGATCTGTTCATTAACGAGGCAACATCAAGAAGAGTTCTTCCCAAACTCCAAGCCCACAAAATTCTTAATGGAAACTAGCAAATAAGAAATGCAAATAGAATGGAGACGCCTGAGCTTTGTTGCTGGATTACCAGGGCCCATGGACTATGTGTGGCGCAGGCTGTAGTTTGGACAATTCTAATTTAGCACATTAATCAGTTTCACCATGGGAAGTCTGTAAAAACAATCAATTGCAACGGATTGTGATGAACTTTCAGTCCTTAAGTCTCGATTTTCTTTTAACCAACTTTGTATATTCATGAAGTACTGATGATATAATCATCAAGGGAAATGGGCGAGAAGAGAGCTACTCAGCAAGACAATATAATGGCGTCAAATCAACATCCACAGCCAATACAATGAAATTAAATTGTCATGTATTAAATTATTATTAATTCAGCTCTCCAGCACTGCCAGGTTCGAGAACAGCTCCCAGCCACCTCTCCGAATTATATTAGCTCTTAATGTTTAAATACAAATACTCAAAAATCAACAGAAACAGGCACAAAAACACAAGGATGTTTAGGTTTAGGTTTATCATAATCCATGCAACAGTTTAATCTTTGAAAGGAATACACATTGATACTCCCTCTTTCTCCTCCCAATTTATGTATTTAACTGGTAAAATACCATATGTGGTAAGACTTTTTTGAACTTGCACTTAAAATCTGAGAAAAGATCAGAGATTCCTGCTTCTTGAAAATGTAGATTTATAATCATGCTTAAGGTAGCAAAGAAAAACTTTCATACTATGAATCCATGTGGCCCGGTCCGAAGCAAGATATTAGGCTGTACATGTCAGCCTTGGCTCAGTGATAGACCTCTCGCCTCCGAGTCAGAAGGCTGTGGGTTCAGCTCCACTCGAGAGTCTTGAGCACATAATTCAGGCTGACGCTCCAATGCAGTACTGAGGGAGTGCCGCACTGTTGGAGGTGCCGTCTTTCAGAGGAGACGTTAAACCGAGGCTCCGCCTGCCCTCTGAGATAGACATAAAAGATCCCATATAACAGAAAATGCTGGAAAAACTCAGCAGGCCAGGCAACATCCGTGGAGAGAAATTAGAGTCGCCGTTTCGGGTCGAAACCCTTTTTCAAAACTGGAAAGGAAATGAAATAGATCGAAAGGCAGGGCTGGGAGGGAACAAAAGAAGTGAAGAGACATTAAGAGGTATTCAAAACCAGACGAGATGGTGATAGGACTAGTGGAGACAAAAGACGGCTCAGATTAGGTGTGAAATGTTCTGGCAGAATGAGAGACAGCTGCCATGTGGGAGAGAGAAACAAAGGAAAGGGGGGGGGGGGAAAAAAAGAGGGAAAACCCAAAACAAAGGGGTGGATAAAAAATATAAGTAAAAATGTAATAGGGGCCGAGGTTATGATCTGAAATGTTGAACTCGATATTGAGTCCGGAAGGCTGTAAAGTGCCTAATCGGAAGATGAGGTGCTGTTCCTCGAGTTTACGTTTTGCTATCATAAAAGATCCCATGGCAGTCTTCGTAAAACAGCAGGGAAGTGCTCCCAGTTTCCTGGCCAATATTTATCCCCCAACCAACATGACTGAAACGTACATCTCATTGTTGTTTGTGGGACCTTGCTGTGTGCAAATTGGCTGTCACATTTCCCTACATTACAACACTTCAAAAGTTCTTCATTGGCTGAAAAGCCAATGGGAAGTCCAGATGTCGTGAAAGACGCTATGAAAATGCAGGTTCTTTCTTTTACGCCCTCTACATCCATACATTAAAGAAATCTAGAATGCCGCTATGTATGGGATTACTGTACAATCTTTTATTTAATAAAATCAGAAGATTATTAAAAGTAAACTCCATGGTCAGACAACAGGCCAGCACAAGGAACAGACGGGAAAGGTTCATATTTGTTGCTACAAAAGATCAGGCTCAGCTAAAGTACTGAAAAAAAAATAGACCAAGTACCTTAATTAATGGAGACTCTCTAACCCATGGATTCACAGACCAATGTTTTAGTTTTATTCGTTCATGGGATGTGGGTGTCGCTGGCAAGGCCAGCATTTATTGCTCAACATAAGAAATAGGAGCAGGAGTAGGCCAATCGGCCCCTCGAGCCTGCTCCGCCATTCAATAAGATCATGGCTGATCTGATCCTAACCGCCAATCTACTATAACAGAACCATCTCCTGAATCTAACAGAATTAGACACACGAAATAGGAGCAGGATCAGGCTACACGGCCCCTGGGCCCGCTCCGCTACCCACAGGGCCATGACTGATCCGAACCTAGACTCATGTCCAAATTCCTGCCCGCTCCCCGTAACCCTTAATTCCCTTACTTCTAGGAAACTGTCTATTTCTGTTTTAAATTTATGTAATGATGTAGCTTCTACAGTTTTTTGGGGCAGCATATTCCATGGACCTACCACCCTCTGAGTGAAGTAGTTCCTCCTCGTCTCAGTTTTGAAAGAGCAGCCCCTTATTCTAAGACTATGCCCCCTAGTTCTAGTTTCACCCACCATCGGGAACATCTTCCCTGCATCCACCCGATCCAATCCCTTCACAATCTTACATGTTTCAATAAGATCGCCTCTCATTCTTCTGAACTCCAATGAGTAGAGTCCCAATCTACTCAACCTCTCCTCATATGTCCATCCCCTCATCCCCGGGATTAACCGAGTGAACCCTAAATAAGTACCAATATGGTGGAATAAAACAGCAATTTAGGAGGTGGCTCAACAGGTAAAACCATTTACCAATGGGGAATTAAACCTTACAGGCCTGGAAGAGCCCAGATTGGAACCCAGGTTGGTGCTGAGATTGATGATCTCAGTTAAAGAAAGACTTGCATTTATATAGCGCCTTTCACGACCACCAGACATCCCAAAGCGCTTTACTTTTTTTTGAAGTGTAGCCACTGTTGTAATGTAGGAAACGCGGCAACCAAAATTGCGCACAGCAAGCTCCCACAAACAGCAATGTGATAATGACCACATTGTTTTTAGCAATGTTGATTGAGGGATAAATACTGGCTAGGACATCGGGGATAACTCCCTCGCTCTTTGAACTAGTGCCATAAGATCTTTTATGTCCACCTCAGTGGGCAGACAGGGCCTCGGTTTAATGTCTCATCTGCAAGACAGCATGTCCAACAGTGCAGCACTCCCGCAGCACTGCCCTGGGAGTGTCAGCCTAGATTTTTGTGCTCAAGTCTCTGGAGTGGGACTTGAACCCACAACCTTCTGACTCAGAGGCGAGGGTGCTACCCACTGAGCCACGGCTGACACTTAAGGGTATCACAATTGGCCTCAGTGCCTCTGGGCTAGGGGAGGGGGAAATCAGCCAGGGTTCATACTCCTGATAGCTATCGAGGTGAGCCGTACTGGAAGGCACACTTGTATGGACATCAGGCGAGAGCAGAACCAGATTTTGCTGAGACATACACAAGCCATACAATACCAGATGTGAATTAATTGTCTGCATCCACCCACTGTGTACTGTGCGCGTGGCTTTAAATAGCAGGTCTCTTTAAGGTTGTACTTCTAATCTAACTTCAGAAACTGTTTGGATCAAAGTGCTACATTCCCCAGTGTTTACATATAGAGTAAATTAGATTTCAATATACTGTGCAGCAATTTTAGTAAAGTAGGTGTTTGAAATCTCTGCACTACATCCAATTCAATTGTGAAAAGCACCTAGCATTACAATTATAGACACTGTCCTTCTCAACTAGTTATACCTGCAGAGAGCATTTTGAGCTATATGGCACGATAAGGTAAAGTGCACTTTTAGTTAGAGGTCTATCACTGGTGGCAATACTATTTGCGGTGATAAATTAAGAATATCAGAGCAAGAGCATTGGCATGACATTAAAGTATACTGGCCTAAGCATGGTTTCCTTATAATGGTACTGAACAATAAAATAAACTGCTGAAAACATTGTTGAATATCTCATGACAATTGTAACGCTGCTTGAAATTGTTTTTTCTCCCTGTAAGGAGGACAGTGACAGGACTTCTCTCTGTGCTCTTACCTGTCGCTGACAGTAGGACTCCTTCAGCTTTCTTAGCTGTGTGGTCATTTTCACTTTGAAATGGATCTCACTGTTGTCCTTTAAAAATATAAATATATTTATTTTGTAATCCTTATACTTTGTTTAGCTGCAGTACAGTAAATTCAATAGCCTTAAGCAAAACTGAATTAGACAAAGGTATTGGATCAGTGATAAGACACTTACCTGGCCTATAACTTTTAACTTAATGTATTCCCCATCCTTCTTCTCTCCTGATTGGCTGGAAGGCTTTGCCTCCTGTTCACAATACAAAAAGGAGAAATTAGGTCAGAAAAATAAATTTGGTTAAATCACTTCAGACAGAAGATCAATGATCAGGTGGATACACCCTGCAATCTTGGCATTGTATTGTAATGTAAATCATATTTAATCCTGCTTTCTTGACAAGAGCAATGCTAAGCTTTTCTTCTACCGAATGCAGCAGAAACAGAGAATGATTTCATACTTTATTTTGCAGCCAATAGTGTTTTACAATAGGTAGGAAATACATGTCACAATATGGCAAGATGTTATGCAGTGGGAGAGATACAGCTGAATGTATAGAAACAGCAGGCACTCTCTTCAGCAAGTGCTTGCTGTAATCAAAAATGCTGTTTAGTGGCATACGTAAAATGTGACTTAATGTTGTTTGCACTAACTTAACGTACAAACAAGTCCTGCAGTAGCAGCAGCTTCAGCCCAAGGCGCCACTAACGTAGGCAGGTATGCCAAAAGTGTATATTTTTCAACTTGAATGGGAAATCAGCAATCCAGGCTCGCGCTGAAGAAGCTGGTTTGCCACCCCAGAGGATCTTGCCAACTCACCTCCAACCTGACACTGCTGCTTCACTCTGAGAGGCGTCAGGCTCCCATGCAACGAGGGCAGGAATTCCTGACCTTGCGATGGTTTTTCCCCACCTGCAAAGCACAGCATAAAGTCCACTGCCAGAGCAAAGCAACAGCGCCAAGTCAGAGGTGGAGCCAGGGCCAGCAGTGAGTAACACATGAAGGAGGGAGAGCATCTTGTCTGCAAGAGGGAGGGAGGGGAGGAATGCCTCTTAAAGTGACTGCTCAGGTATTTTTAGAAGCAGTCATGGTTTAGTTAGATTAACCCGAATGTCATTTATTTTACCTATAATTAAAAAAAAAAAAATCTAGCAATGATGAATTAACAAAATGCAGCAAAATTAAAATGCAGCACTACAATGCAAAATTCAAAATTCTCCAGGGAGCATATTCTTGGATCACTCTAGAAATGTGTGCACAAAGCAGCATTTGGAAGGAGTCTGTACAATTCTAGTTTTGCTGGTGACACCCCTGAAAGACACAAAACAAATCTTTTCCGACCGCATAAAGTGAAATGGATATTCCCGTTAAACACACCATGAGTGAGTGATTCCTCACCAACCTTGCATGAATCATTTACTTAGCAATCATCTGTAAAACTAAATGCTTCACTGTATCATGCAAAATGATCTCACTGGTCATTAAATGTCAAGTCTTCCAAGCCTCCATAAATAATGAAATTCCAATTTTCTAATAATGTGACAAAAGAATGCAGTAAGTTTGCTGGGTGATGTTTGACAAATGATGAACTATTAGATGGAAAACACTTCAGGCCCAGCATTTTACAGCAACTGAACCACTGAGTGGTGCAAAAGCCCACAATTCACAAGTGCTGCAAACAACAAGTTGTGCTGGTTAATTCACAAATAATTTATCTGACATAATATTCCGTTTGTATCGCATTTCTACATCTATTTAGTTAAGTGTAATGCACAATCTGATGCTCACAATTAAAAGTTGTGTTTTAATTATCCATTCTTTGCAGACGTGGAATGGGTCACAGTTTAATATGTTGGCGATGTCCATCATAGTTCTTTCAACAATTACATGCTCACTGTGTCTTTGTGAAAGCCACTTTTTTTTTATATTGTGGAGCTCTCTACAGGAGAGGGGAAGAAAAAGAGAAAGAGGCAGAGGGAGCGAGAGATAGACACACACAAACACACAGTAAGCTGGTGACATGTCAAGAGAGAAAAGAGAAAAGAGAAGAAAGAAAAGAAAGAAGTGATAAGAGAGCACCCAGGAAAGAAAGAGAAGGTATGTGCACGCTTGTGGTGGTACGCACAAATGCTGAATGAAGAATGAGACAAATGAAAGATTAGGAAGGAGAAACAGAACTCAGCAGAGAAATAGCAATTGTGGAGAAGATACAAACCCAAGTGACAATCAGGCAGATTAAGAAAGAAAATAAAAGAGAAAACATTGAGATATAAGAGCCACTGCTGGGCCCAGCACGTGTTTAAATGATGTTTTAACTCTATTGTTTTTAACTAGAAATCTAGTTTTACGTGATCATGCACTGCTTTCTACAACATTTTCCAAAACTGCATTGTCCAGAAGAGGCTGCTTGTGGAACATATTCTTACAATTAACAAGCTATGAAATTAATGATAACTGAAAAATAAAAATGTAACGTGTAATCCAGTAAGGATAAAGGATGATTCTGACTGAGAAACACATTAATACCCAGACAACTTCCCCGTGGCACCAACAGGAACATTGTGGAAAACACAAAGGACTGTGGCCTAGAAATTCAGTTAGGGGCGCCCAGCTCGCCTGGGCGCCGGAATTACCGCTGCGCGCGGAGCCACTTGCGCCAGCGGGAAATTCAGTTTCAGCGCCCCAAGTGGAAGCCGGCCGCTAAACAAGGGTTTCAGCGCCCTGCTTGGGGCACTGAAACTGAATATCGGCGTGTAAAGTGCCGCAGCGCCACCCGCTGCGGCACGGCAGCCTGCGGTACTGCAGGCCTTCCTCTCATTCTTAAGGGGGAGGTGCCTGCAACAGCGCGATCCCCGCTCGCGAGTGCCGGCAAATGAGCCCGGCACCAAGGAGAAGTGCCGGGCTCTCTGGAAACAGCCGGCAATGCCGCGGGGGGGGGGGGGGGTGTAGGAGGCCGGGGAAGGAGGTGCGGGCAGGCGGCCGCCGAAAAAGCGGCCGGCCACACCTCCACCTTAACTCGCCCCACTACCGGCACAGGTAGGCCCCGTGTACCGGTCGCTGTTTGCGGCCGGCGCGGGGAAGGCGGCAGCAACCAAATATGGCCAGCGGGGCGATAGCGGAGCGCTGCGCACACCGATGACGTCATCGGTGGCGGCGCAGCGCTACTGGCCAACGCTGCCATTAGCGCCCCGCTAAATATGGCGGTAGGTTTGCACAGTGGCACAAAAGCCCTCTTTGGGCGCAAACTGGTGGCACAGGCCACTGAATTTTTAGCCCTGTGTTTCTAAAAGGCTAGCAAGTTGATTGGCTGCCTGTACTGCATACTTTCAAAACCAGTAGTGATCGAATAACTGTCTCTTCATAAAGCCTCACCCTATTATGTGTTTGCAGCAAATGTGGCTTTCTTATTTATTTCAAAGAGAAAGGTTAATGTTTCGGGTACGACCCTTCATCAGAACTTGCCCTGCTGTTTTTATTGCACCCTGGTATTTGTTGATTCAAGTTAGGCACCAGTATGGTGAAAAGCTATGACAAATGCAATTTTTCATTCAGCTTCAGCACCTTTTACTGTTCTGCTTCAGAGCTGTTGCTGTGAATTTGAGAGTCACAGAACATACCAGGAGATAAATATAAACTCAACTTAAAAGTGAAGAGACAGATATCTACAATCTAAAGGCCATTATGGCACAAATGTATGAATTTATCTAGGTGTACTAGGGTCCATTTTTGCACTTAGTATTTGTTCCTCTGTCAATGTTGAATTTACTTTAATTCCTGGAATACAAGCACACCATCATTCCTTGAAAAATACATTGGGGTCGATTTTCATTGACCCGTGGAGTCGGGATTGGAGGCGTGTGGGGGGTTAAAGTCCCAAATTCGGGGATCCCGACACCGTCCCGCCCCCAACCTGCCTCCATGTAAGTTTCAAAGGAGGCGGGTACCCACCCAGCACTGGGACCCGCCTACCCGAGGCGGGAAGGGATTAGTGCCAATTAACTGCCTGTTAACAGGTAGTTAACAGGCAGTTTTTAGCCTAATCCCTATTTTAAAGCTTGAAGTGGGATTCCCGACGGCTCCAAACCATGCCAAGTTAGAGGAGTCGGGCTGAAGGACTTGG
Organism: Somniosus microcephalus; assembly: GCF_052327205.1. NCBI lineage: Eukaryota > Metazoa > Chordata > Chondrichthyes > Squaliformes > Somniosidae > Somniosus > Somniosus microcephalus. The sequence goes on from NC_141010.1 coordinate 15,327,782, forward strand.
AGGGGTCGCGATGTCGGTGTTCAGGTGAGTGATGGGTGCATGAGTGCAAAGGTAAGTGTGTTTGGTGTGTCTAAAGTGTGTAAAGAAGTTTAAATGACCTTTTCTTACCTTTACAGCCTTCCTTCCTCTAGGTTTCGGGAGTCCATCATCTAACCGGCACAGAAGGCAAAATGGCTGCGAACTGTCAAAAGTGACAGCCTGCAGCTTTCTGTGCCGGTGAGATTTCTAACGGAGTCTGTGTAGAAGGACTCAGGTTAGAAGTAAGACGGTCAGTGTTTGACAGCTTCAAACAGCTGTGAAAAGCTGATATTTCATCTGTCAAAACGTCTTGACAGATGAAATTTCAGTCTGTGACGTCACCTGTTGCCGGGTGGCCCTTAATTGGCGGGCTCAACAAGGTCAATCAAGGGAAAATCGCGTGGATTGGCCGCATCTCGAAGGAGGCGGGACTACAACCCCGAAAGTTGTAGTCCCACCTCCTTCCCGACTTCTGAATGAAAATCACCCCCATTATCTGAGTGACATTTTAAAATTAATCAACACTGATTTATACCAAACTAGCTCGGGGCGCCCGGCGTTGCCTCGGCTTTTTTGTAGAACGGCAGTTTACAGGGCCGCGCGGTTGACGGCCGGCTGCTGCCGCTCCCCCACTCTGTGTCTTGGGCCGAGCGGTTGTCAGGCCCGGCCCAAGTGAGCCCAACTCACCTCCCGCGGGCCGGGAGCGGGATACTGTGCCGGAGCTGCAATGTGGGGGTTTGTTGTGCTGGTGCGGTCGGTATTTTAAAAATGGCGGTGACGTTTCGGGAGGCTGCAGGATTAGGCCCGCCCACACACGGAATGAAACGCCCCCCGTGACGCACCGATTGGTCAACCATCAAGTCACTGAACTGTAGGATTGGTCAACCATCACGTCACTCAACGCTAATGAGCGGTAGGATTGGTCAACCACTAATGAGCGGATTTTTGAACGTTTTTTGTATACTGTCCAAACAATTTTTGTCTGACCAAAAAGTAAATACGCCTATGACTCTCCCCTGATCATCAGCTTTCTTTTGATATAACATATGTGTAGGTACGCTCTATAACTTTTGAGTGTATAGCGGACAGACAGACGGACAGACATACATACATACGGACAGACAGACGGACAGACACCACTATCCTTTTTTATATCTATCTATTTATATCTATCTATATATATCTATCTATTCTATATATATAAAATAAAAGGATCGATCTGTCTGTCTGTCTGTCCTCCGGTGTGCGTCTGTCCAGCTATGCGCTTGAAGGTTATAGGGCGTACCTGCCCGCGCGTTACCTCCAAAGAAAGCTTACGCTTCCGGGACGGTCGTAAGCGTATTTACTTTTCGGTCGGACGAAAATTGTTCGCGCCTTATACAAGAAACCTTCAAAATTAAACTCATTATCTGCTACTTAGCATTGATTGACTGACGTCAAGGTTCGTCCAATCCTGTGCCGTCACGATTGACCAATCCTACAGTTCGGTCACCTGATGGTTGGCCAATCGCTGCGTCTGTGGGCGGGACTAATCGTTTTCATCTCAGGGATGTGGCAGCCATTGCCTCAAGCTAAAAACCCCATTTACTTCCAGCTCAAAATCTGCTCATCCAGCTTTGAAAAAGTTAGTATCTCTTTTAAAAATAACATAAGATTTACCAAAAACGTTTTATAAGTACTTTCACTTTCATCTTTCAAGGTATTAAAAAGGTAGAAATGTTGCCCGGCAGCAGATTGAAATAGGGACACAGACAGGGCCCAAAAGCCTGGGACTCGATTTAAAATGTTGCCCGGCAGCAGATTCACAGAGGGACACAGAGAGGCCCCAAAGCCTCAAAACAGAAATTTGTTTCAGCCAGTTTAACAGAACGCACATATAGTTAGCACCAATACATCTCTTCTCTGTTCCGCACTCTACACCATCTTTCCATTTAACACGCATATTAGCCAATGCTAATTATTATGCATTCATCCACAATGAAGTGGTTTCCTCATATTCTGTAAGTGTATACTGATAGCTTAGATGATATGGGATAATATTTATCGATAGATGATTAACAGAAATACTACAAATTTCGTGCCACTTTTACATTATGAATGTATGGTAGTATAGTGGTTACGTTACTGGCCTAGTAATTCAGAGGCCTGGACTTATGATCTAGAGACATGAGTTCAAATCTTACAACGGCAGCTAGGGAATTTAAATACAATTAAAAAAAATTTAAATCTGGAATAAAACCATGAAATTATTGGATTGTTGTAAAAACACATCTGGTTCACTAATGTCCTTTAAGGAAGGAAACCTGCCGTCCTTACCCAGCCTGGCCTATATATGACTCCAGACCCACAGCAATGTGGTTGATATCAATTTTCCATACAGTCCTAGTACTATTTCCAAACCATGAATGGGTTATACAGTACTACAAATCTGGCATTATTGTAGAGCAAACCATAATGCTGCATTAACACCAAACATGCAATACAAGTAGAAAATAATACTTGTGGTCACAGAATCATAGAATAGTACAGCACAGAAGGAGGCCATTCAGCCCATCAAGTCTGTGCTGGCTCTTTCAAAGAGTAATCCAGTTAGTTCCACTCCCCCGCTCGTTCCCCGTATCCCTTCATTTTTTTCTCAAGTATTTATCCAATTCCCTTTTGAAGGCTACTATTGAATCTGTATCCCCCAGCCTGTCAGGCAGTGCATTCCAAATCCTAACCACTCGTTGCGTGAAAAAGTTTTTCCTCATGTCACCTCTGGTTCTTTTGCCAATCACTTTAAATGTGTGCCCTGTGGTTAGCGACCCTTTAGGTCCAGTCTAGAGAGATCTGTCATAAACAACCGTGCTGTGCTGTTATTGGGGAAGGATTGTCTGCTGTGGATAATAGGTTAATAGTTGATATTAAATTTGCTTTTGCACTGTTAGTTTTATTTTTTAATCTATATTATTCAAATGAACTCTACACTCTTGAACATTTTCCAGGGCCAAAATGGGTGCCACAACATTGAACTCTGCGGCATGACGTTTTGTGCTGGAGCGACACTGGAAGTGCGACTAGCGCCCTATTGGTTCGGGCACCTGAAGGCAGCCTACAACAAATGGAGGCATCATTTAAATATGTTAATAATAAAGGTCCTGCACTTGAATCAGGACCCTCTTGTCAAATTGGTGCTCATGCACGCCTGAAACATCACTTCCTTAACCCACCCGGCAAATCATGGAGTGGGGTGGGAACGGTTGGGAAACAGTTTTCACAAGCGGAATTTAAAAGAATTCTCACCTCTATTAAGGCTCTGTTTTTGGACCAAGTTTTTGGCTGTTTTGGCAAATGTTTGTCTGTGAGATATTTTTGCGGAGTGAGTTTGTGGAGGACACAAACTGTTTCACGGGATTTGCTTGTTCTGAATTACTGAACTTGGGAATGCTGCTGGGCTTACCACTGAAGCTGCCAAATCAGGAGGAGGAGGAGCAGCACCAAGAAAGGCAGCAAAGACCTACACAGGCTGCAAGAAGAGGGGAAGGAGGCAAGGGTGCAGGGGGCATTACAGTATGCAGGTATTCAGAAACACAGCATCATACCTGAACATCACAGAAGTATGCAAGGTGGCCAAGTTTCAAATGGGTGACATTCACCTACCTGTGCTACCTGTTGGAGCGAGAATTGGAGCCCAACACCAGAGCATACGCTGCACTGCCTCTGGCAGTGAAGGTCACTGTGGCTATAAATTTATGCTTCTAGATCCTTCCAAATTACTTCTGGTGACAACAACATCAGCCAGGTGGCTGTGCACACAGCGATCTAGTTGGTCAATGATGTACTGTTTGTGAGGTGACAACAGTTCAGTAGCTTCCCAATGGAGTCTGACAAGCAGGAAGGAAGAGCACTGACATTCAATAAAGTTCCACGCAAAAGACTATTGGGAAAAAATGAGCGCGCACAGAATTGGATGTAGCCTTTTGACTTGGGGTATAAATTGATTGGGAGGTAGGAGATAGAGAATGGGATAAAGGGTAGGTACTCAGATTGGCAGGATGTGACAAAGGATATTACCCAGGGATCTGTCCCGGGGCCTCAACTTTTCACCATATTTATTAATGACTTGGATGAAGGAATAGAAAATTGTGTATTCAAGTTCGCAGATGACACTACATTAGGAGGGACAGTAAATAGTGCAGGTGGGAGCAGGCAGTTGCAAAGGGACATAGTCAGATTAAGTGAGTGGGCAAAACTATGGCAGTTAGAGTTTAATATGGCAAGTGTGAGGTCATCCATTTTGGACCCAAGAAAGATAAATTGGGGTATTTTATAAATGGTGAGAAACTGGAAATTTGGAGGAGCAGAGAGATTTGGGAGTCCCAGGGGTCGATTTTGTTGAACCTGTCGGGAAGAAGGCAGGAGTTCCCCTTTCGGGTTTTTGACCCGCCTACTTCGACATCCGGCCAATCCGCGTGATTTTCCCTTGATTGACCTTGTTGAGCCCGCCCAGCGGGCTCAGCAGGCCAATTAAGGGCCACCGGCAACAGGTGACGTCACAGACTGAAATCTCATCTGTCAAGAGTTCTTGACAGATGAAATATCAGCGTCTCACAGCTGTTTGAAGCTGTGAAACACCGACAGTCTGAGTTCTAAGATGAGTCCTTCTGCGCAGACTCATTTAGAACTCTCACCGGCACTCAAAGCTGAAGGCTGTCACTTTTGACAGATCGCAGCCGTTCAGCTTTCAGTTCCGGCTGAGTGATGCGCGCCCGACGACTAAAGGAAGAAAGGCTGTTAAGGTAAGTACAGGTAAGTAAAAGTTCTTTACACACTTTAGACACACCAAACACACTTACCTTTACACTCATGCACCCATCACTCACCTGAGCGCCGGCATCGCGACCCCCTCCAACTCATTCAACCTTTCAGTACCTATCTGCTAGCTTTAAATGGTTAGTGTACTTGGGGCTAAATTTTCAGGGAGCCGTCAGGCGGGGTTTCAGGCGTGTGGGGGGGGGGGGGGGGGAAATCCCAACTTTGAGGGTCCCGACACCACCCCGCCCAAAACCCCGCCCCACGTAAGTTTCAGGGGCAGCGGGTACCCGCCCCGCACTGGGACCCGCCGAAACCAGGCGGGAAGGGATTAGTGCCAATTAACTGCCTGTTAACAGGTAGTTAACAGGCAGTTTTTAGCCTAATCCCCATTTTGAGGGGTTTCGTTTTCCGCCTTGCTAACCTGGCGTGGTTTGGAGCCATCGGGAAACCCACACGAAACCCCTCAAAATGGGGATTAGGCTAAAAACTGCCTGTTAACTACCTGTTAACAGGCAGTTAATTGGCACTAATCCCTTCCCGCCTGGTTTCGGCGGGTCCCAGTGCGGGGCGGGTACCCGCTGCCCCTGAAACTTACGTGGGGCGGGGTTTTGGGCGGGATGCTGTCGGGACCCCCAAAGTCGGGATTTCCCCCCCCCCACACGCCTGAAACCCCGCCTGACGGCTCCCCGAAAATCTAGCCCCAAGTACACAAACCATTTAAAGCTAGCAGATAGGTACTGAAAGCAATCAAAAAGGCTAATGGAATGTTGGCCTTTATCGCAAGGGTGCTGGATTACAAACGGGAGGAAGTTATGCTTCAGTTTTACAGAGCCGTGGTCGGATCCCATCTGGAGTATTGCATTCAGTTTTGGGCACCGCACCTCAGGAAGAATATATTTGCATTGGAGGGTGTACAATGCAGATTCACCAGAATGATAATCAGGGCTTAACATAGAAACATAGAAGATAGGAGCAGGAGTAGGCCATTCGGCCCCTCGAGCCTGCTCCGCCATTCAATGCGATCATGGCTGATCATCCAAACTCAGTACCCTGTCACTGCTTTCTCCCCATATCCCTTGACCCCCTTAGCCTTAAGAAATATATCCAACTCCTTCTTGAATATATAAAAGGTTAAATTATGAGGACAAGTTGCATAAACTTGGCTTGGATTTCCTTGACTATAGTAGAATGAAGGGTGATCTGACTGAGGTGCTTAAAATGTTAAACAAATTCGATAGGGTAGACACATATTTCCTCTGGTGGAGGGATCAAGAACAATGGGACATAATCTTAAAATTAGAGCCAGGTCATTTAAGGAGGAAATCAAAAGCACTTTTTCCACAAAGTGTAGTAGAAACCTGGAATTCTCTCCTCCAAAAGGCTGTGGACGCTGGGACAACTGGAGCTTTCAAGACTGAGATCAGTGGATTTTTGTTAGGTAAGGGTATCACGGGATACAGAACTCTCCACTGGCTGGAGTCACACCTAGCACAAAGGAAGATGGTTGTGGTGATTGAAGGTCAATCATCACAGCCCCAGGACATCGCTGCAGGAGTTCCTCAGGGCAGTGTCCTAGGCCCAACCATCTTCAGCTGCTTCATCAATGACCTTCCCTCCAACATAAAGGTCAGAAATGGGGATGTTCGCTGATGACTGCATAGTGTTCAGTGCCATTCACAACTCCTCAGATAATGAAGCAGTCCATGCCCGCATGCAACAAGACCTGGATGACGTTCAGGCTTGGGCTGATAAGTGGCAGGTAACATTCGTGCCACAGAAGTACCAGGCAATGACTATCTCCAACAAGCGAGAGTCTAACCACTGCCCCATGATATTCAATGGCATTACTATCGCCGAATCCCCCACCATCAACATCCTGGGGGGTCACCATTGACCAGAAACTTAACTGGACCAGCCACATAAATATTGTGGCAACAAGAGCAGGTCAGAGGCTAGGTATTCTGCGGCAAGTGCCTCACCTCCTGACTCCCCAAAGCCTTTCCACCATCTACAAGGCACAAGTCAGGAGTGTGATGGAATACTCCCCACTTGCCTGGATGAGTGCAACTCCAACAACACTCAAGGAGCTCGACACCATCCAGGACAAAGCAGCCCGCTTGATTGGCACCCCATCCACCACCTTAAACATTCACTCCCTCCACCACCGGCGTATCGTGGCTGCAGTGTGTACCATCTACAAGATGCACTGCAGCAACTCGCCAAGGCTTCTTCGGCAGCACCTCCCAAACCCGCGACCTCTACCACCTAGAAGGACAAGGGCAGCAGGCACATGGGAACACCACCACCTCCAAGTTCCCCTCCAAGTCACACACCATCCTGACTTAGAAGTATATCACCGATCCTTCATCGTCGCTGGGTCAAAATCCTGGAACTCCCTACCTAACAGCACTGTGGGAGTACCTTCACCAGGGACTGCAGCGGTTCAAGAAGGTGGCTCACCACCACATTGTCAAGGGCAATTAGGGATGGGCAATAAATGCTGACCTTTCCAGCGACGCCCACATCCCATTAACGAATTTTTCTTTAAATGACAGGTAAATGGAGTTGAGGTATAAATCAGCCATGATCTAATTGAATGATGGAGTAGGCTCGAGCAGCTGGATGGCCTATTCCTGCTCCTATCTCGTAAAACAAAGGACCTATACAACTGCACCAAGACTAAATTCCAAAAAAAAAGTCGACGAGCTTCCAGCCTTTTGATTTTGGTTAATCTGTTTTTTTACTGAAGTTTTCCAATAAAAGGTACAAGTTAAAGTAACAACACAACAAACATTACACTAAGAATTTGCCTAATAATTTTATGTAACAATTCCTATACATTGTAGCCCTGATCCTTACCAGATAATAGAACAAATTCAGCAAGGCTGTGCTCCTAGTGCAGTGCCGTACTGGACAGCGGAACAGGTCAGACAATAAGACCTGCAGTATTGTAGCTCTAACTCCGACTCATGCTCCCATCACGGCAAACGCAAACTCGTCAAATTTGCTTAATATCTCAATCCAAAAATAAATGTGCCTCAATTATTACTGTATTAATTCACCAATGCGATCTCTAAGTTCATGTGACCAAGGGCCCTCTGATCCTACAGCTAATATCAAAGGCAATATATTCTATCTCTCTCCCCCCGCCACCCCACATTAAAAAAAATTTTTCCTGGACTAAGTAGAAGGAAAGAAATCACCACCAAGGTTCCTGCTCCTAATCGCTACCAGTAACAATTGTTGAGGTATATGTGCTGAAAACGTGATGGAACAAATTATATATAATATATGTGTGTATACACTCTCGTAGATCTCCTGTGGTGTTGCTCGTGTTGTGTCATAGGATACAGTGGAATTACAGGGTCACCAAATGACTAGTCTGCAGCTATCGTGTCACCTGGGCCTCTTTACATCGAGAAATCACATTCCAGACCTAGGCATTACATCTATAATGTGTTTAAAATCTTACATCTGTGCACACTGCCTGTCAACTTTTACCATTATAAATTCCTACGTCCACATTTGTTATGAAAACAGCCCATGTAAAATTGTCATGCTTTAATTACACCTTCTGGTCAATGGTGTCAGCCATGGCTCAGTGGGTACCACCTTCACCTCTGAGTCATCAGAGAAATTAAAAGAAATTAAAGCTGGTATTAAGTCAAAGGAGGAAGCTTATAAAGTTGCCAGAAAAAGCGGTCAGCCTGAGGATTGGGATCTTTTTAGAAATCAGCAAAGGAGGAACCAAGAAACTGATAAAGAAAGGGAAAATGGAATATGAGCACAAACTAGCGAAAAATATAAAAACGGATTGTAAAAGCTTCTATAGGTATGTGAAAAGGAAAAGACTGGCGAAGGTAAATGAAGGTCCTCTACAGTCAGAGACGGGAGAATTTATAATGGGGAATGAAGAAATGGCAATTAAATAAATACAAAAAGAAAATACTGCAGATGCTGGAAATCTGAAATAAAAACAGAAAATGCTGGAGATACTCAGCAGGTCAGGCAGCATCTGTGAAGAGAGAAACAGAGTTAACGTTTCAGGTCGATGACCTTTCGCCAGAACTGGAAAAAAGCAGGAAATGGAACAGATTTTTAAGCAAGTATAGGGTCTGGGAAATGGGGGAGCGAATGAAAGAACAAAAGGGAAGGTCTGTGATAGGATAGAAGGCAGGAGAAGTTAAGAGACATTGAGATATTCAAGGCAAAAGGAAATGGTAATGAGACAGGTTAAGAAACAAATACTTTGGTTCTGTCTTCACAGAGGAAGACACAAAAAAACCTCCCAGAAATACGAGAAAACCAAGGGTGTGGTGAGAATGAGGAACTTAAAGAAATTAAAAAACAGTGCTAGCAAAATTAATGGGACTAAATGTCGATAAATCTCAAGGACTGGATGACCTACATCCTAGGGTTTTGAAAGAGGTGGCCATTGGGATAGTGGACGCATTGGTTGTCATCTTCCAAAATTCTACAGATTCTGGAACAGTTCCTGCAGATTGGAGGATAGCAAATGTAACCCCGCTATTTAAGAAAGGAGGGAGAGAGAAAACGTGGAACTACAGGCCTGTTAGCCTCACATTAGTAGTTGGGAAAATGCTGGAATCTATTATAAAGGATGCAATAACTGGGCACTTAGAAACTACCAGTAAGATTGGGCAGAGTAAACATGGATTTATGAAAGGGAAAGGAAAGATTATCCTGTTTGACAAATCTATTGGAGTTCTTTGAGGATGTAATTAGAGTAGACAAAGGGGAACCGGTAGATGTGGTGTATTTGGATTTTCAGAAGGCCTTCGATAAAGGTCCCACACAAGAGGTTGGTGAACAAAATTAGGGCACGTGGAATTGGGGGTAATATACTAGCATGGATTGAGACTTGGTTAACAAACAGAAAACAAAGAGTAGGGATAAACGGGTCTTTTTCAGGATGGCAGGCTGTGACTAGTGAGGTACTGCAAGGATCGGTGCTTGGGCCCCAGCTATTCACAATCTATATCAATGATTTGGATGAGGGGACTAAATGTAACATTTCCAAATTTGCTGATGACACAAAGCTAGGTGTCAGTGTCAGTTGCGAAGAGGCTTCAAGGGGATCTCGACAGGCTCAGTGAGTGGGCGAGAACATAGCAGATGGATTATAATGTGGATAAATGTGAAGTTATCCACTTTGGTAGAAAAAACAGAAAGGCAGAGTATTTCCTAAATGGTGAAAGATTGGGGAATGCCGATGCTCAAAGGGACCTGGGTCCTTGTACATGAGTCACTGAAAGTGAATGTGCAGGTGCAGCAAGCCATTAGGAAGGCAAATGGTATGCTGGCCTTCATTACAAGAGGGTTTGAGTATAGGAGTAAAGAAGCCTTACTCCAATTATATAGGGCCTTGGTGAGACCACACCTGGAGTACTGTGTACAATTTTGGTCTCCTTACCTAAGGAAGGATATACTTGCCATAGAGGGAGTGCAACGAAGGTTCACGAGATTGATTCCTGGGATGGCGGGATTGTCGTATGAGAAGAGATTGAGTAAGCTAAGCCTATATTCTCTTAAATTCAGAAGAATGAGAGGGGATCTTATTGAAGCATACAAAATTATTACAGGGCTTGATAGGGTGGATGCTGGGAGAATGGTTCCCTTGGCTGTGGAGTCTGAACCAGGGGCCACAGCCTCAGGATAAAGGGTAGGCCATTCAGGACTGAGATGAGAAGAAATTTCTTCACACAGAGGGTGGTGAATCTTTGGAATTCTCTACCCCAGAGGGCTGTGGAGGCTCAGTCATTGGGTATATTCAAAACAGAAGTTGATAGATTTCTGACTAGTAAGGGCATCAAGGGATATGGCGATAGGGCCGGTGAATGGAGTTGAGGCAGAAGATCAGCCATGATCTCACTGAATGGCGGAGCAGGCTCGAAGGGCCGAATGGCCTACTCCTGCTCCTATTTCTTATGTTCTTAGAAGGTTGTGGGTTCAAGTCCCATGCCAGAGACTTGAGCACAAAAATCTAGGCTGACACTCCAGGGCAGTACTGAGGGAGTTCTGACCTTTTGGAGGTGCCGTCTTCTGTATGAGACTTTAAACCAAGGCTCCATCTGCCCTCTCAGGTGGACGTAAAAGATCCCATGGCAGTATTTCGAAGAAGAGCAGGGGAGTTATCCCTGGTGTCCTGGCCAATATATATCCCTCAATCAACATCACTTTAACAGATTATCTGGTCATTATCACATTGCTGTTTGGGGATTCTTGCTGCGTGCAAATCGGCTGCTGCGTTTCCTACATTACAACAGTGATTACACCGCAAAACAAAAAGTACTTCATTGACTGTAAAGCGCTTTGGGACATCTGGTGGTCATGAAAAGCGCTATATAAATGTACGTCGTTCTTTTTTCTTTTTTATAGCACCTTCATTTTGCCTCTCCCAGCTCCTCAGCCTATGCGTCAACCAATTTTACTTCTCAGCTTCCCAAATTGCCATTATTTTGCTATTTAACGAGAAATATGAAATCAAAATACCAAATAAAAATTAAGATTGGAATTTATGATACACATACATTCTATGTCGAGGCTGGCCTTTTGGATTTCCAGATTGACTATGGAGCTATGGAAAGGCTTTTTGAAACCAATACAGATCAGCATCCTTTCTGGCTCTGAATGCTGACTGAAAGGCCACACTTTGCTGAGACTGAAGTTTCCCCAATTTTATCAATTCCATTTAGTCCCAGGACCAGAAAAATGCCAAACTGTACTGTTCCCAATGAAACCTCTGTTCCTTTTAAGTCTGGAGACCAAAAAGGCATGTATTACAGCAGATGAGAAATTGCCTTAAATTCAAAACAATTACTGGGCAGTACAATGTTTTTAAAATATAAGTGTGTGTGTGTGTGTGAGAGTGAGTGGGGGATGGTACTTCTGTAAGGGTTTGTAGATCCACAATTTTACTTTCAATGAACTTTTGGAGAAAGTCTGTTTTCTCCATAATTAACTGTCCAATAATGAAAATCATATTCTCAGAAATCAGACATTTCACACTTGTGTATTCCCACAATTTTAATATTGTTAATTAGAGAAAAAAACAAGCTTTCTTCAGTTTTTAATTAAAGAGGAATTTCAGATCCTAAACATGGCTTGGTTTCCTCAACAAAAACAGTTATGGGTATTTCAAACAGCATGGAATGTGGAAACACCTGGGACCTCAGAAACAAAGCTTTAGGAGAGTTCCTCGTCTCAACGGATTAATTAAAATATAAGTAATGAGCTTGTTATTAAGCCAACCAGTACAATATGGATCTGGTAGAAGTGTACACACTTAATTTGTTAACTCACACCATTATTATGAATGGATTTTTAATTTTGTATTTGATTTGTTATGCAGAACATTGTGCACAATGAGTTAAAACTCTGCTCGCTCATATCTTGTGCTGTTTCAACCCATGTACATTAACAGTACACGGTAAACTGGTTAAATAGTATAAATGAGAGCAGGATAAACTCTGTTGGTGACAAGAGGAGTCAGCATTGTTTTGTCCAGTATCTCAAACAGGTATAAAAAACACATTAACTGTATATATTGCAGTCACAGATGATGCAGAAGTATACTGGAGGCAATAATTGAAAAATAAAATCAGATTCAAGCAGCGGTTCATTTAACAGTAAGTGCACATATTACTGAACATAGGCACCTCATACTTGTATCAGTTCGCTGTCCCCTAGTCTAACTGAGAACCTAGTCAATCTTGCACTCTAGTTTTAATAAATCCCAAAGTCCTTGAGCATGAGTTGACAGATCTGATTGTGAGAAACACAACATAATACATTTTTATTAAAAATTAGTAGTTATTGATATATAGCCATGGATTTGGTAATTGCATACTCTCTTAAATAGTGTACACTATATTGTCTGTGCAATTTATAAATATCCCACTTTGTACTTAAAAAAAACTCTATCCAGGAAGATTAAGTACCAACTATAATTTACACATATACATAGACAGGGAGACAATACCAAGCAAAATGGAGCTGCAATTCAGCTCTAGCTCCCCAACTTCACTGATCAGTCCTTAAGCAGCAATTAGGAAACCTCTTAAAGTTGCACTTTCACCATAAAATCTACATTATGCAACCGATTTAGACCAAAACAGAGCTGCAGGGCGCGTCCCCGATCTACGAGGCGCGCACCCAAGCCTCACTCAGCTTCCTTCCCTTCCGCCTCCATTTGAACCCCGTGTTTGGATGCAATGGTCCCATCGTTAGACTCCTCGACCGAAAACAACAACACAGCCCAACCCATCGGCCCGATGTTTTTTGCTTTTTTTTTAAATAAAAAAAAGAGTAAACACCCACCTGATCGGACATCTCAGCGCCGGGCGGCTGTAGTTGAAGGAGGAATCCAATCGCCAATAAATATCAACACTCTCACCGGCCACTTCTGCGCACCGACCAAGCACGGCGACGCGCGTCCTGTGCGTCAAGGCGCACCGCGGCGTCACTGCGTACGACGCTTCCGTTCACTGCCTTCTGGGAGTTGCAGTTTTTATGCGAGGACCATTTCCCACTCATTCACGGTCTCCACCACAGCGCCGCCGTTTGCAGGATGGGTGACTGGTTCCGGCTGCGCTTTCTGTTCCGTCATCGGCAGCTGTAACAAGAGAAACAGCACTTCACACAAGGAACTCTGGGAGCAAGCTTTATTTTAAAATGCTGGTTGGTAAGGCCCAGACAGTCTAATCACACACGTTTGTCTAAATGTATTATTTTGTTTTGTGTGTGTGTGGTCTAGGCACATAATTACCAACTTGCAAGAACTTTGTTTTTCATTTTGTGGTATGCAGGCGAGCTAGACGGTTTGGTAGACTTCTGACTTGTTTTTTTTTAAAGTTGTTAGTATTGGGGGAGTGGCAGCCAGATGTGCTTGAAAATCCTGCAAATACTCAGCAGGTCAGGCAGCATCTGTGGAGAGAGAAACAGAATTAACGTTTCAGGTGGATAACTTTTCATCAGAGTCATAGAGTTATACAGCACAGAAAGAGGCCCATCGCGTCTGCGCCGGCCATCAAGCCCTATCTAATCCCATTTTCCAGCATTTGGTCCGTAGCCTTGTATGCTATGGCATTTCAAGTGCTCATCCAAATGCTTCTTGAATGTTGTGAGGGTTCCTGCCTCTACCACCCTTTCAGGCAGTGAGTTCCAGATTCCAACCACCCTCTGGGTGAAAAAGTTCTTCCTCAAATCCCCTCTAAACCTCCTGCCCTTTACCTTGAATCTATGCCCCCTTGTTATTGACCCCTCTACTAAGGGGAAAAGTTCCTTTCTATCTACCCTATCTATGCCCCTCAATTTTGTATACCTCAATCAGGTCTCCCCTCAGCCTTCTCTGCTCCAAGGAAAACAACCCCAGCCTGTCCAGTCTTTCTTCATAGCTGAAGCGCTCCAGCCCAGGTAACCTCCTGGTAAATCTCCTCTGCACCCTCTCCAAAGCAATCACATCCTTCCTATAGTGTGGCGACCAGAACTGCACACAGTACTCCAGCTGTGGCCTTACCAGCGTTTTGTACAGCTCCATCATAACCTCCCTGCTCTTATACTCTATGCCTCGGCTAATGAAGGCAAGTATCCCATATGTCTTTTTAACCACCTTATCCACCTGTTCTGCTGCCTTCAGGGATCTATGTACATGCACACCAAGGTCCCTCTGATCCTCTGTCTTTCCTAGGGTCTTACCATTCATTGTGTATTCCCTTGCCTTGTTAGTCCGTCCAAAATGCATCATCTCACACTTTTCAGGGTTAAATTCCATTTGCCACTGTTCCGCCCATCTGACCAACCCATCTATATCGTCCTGTAGCCTGAGGCTTCCCTCCTCGCTATTTACCACCCCACCAATTTTCGTGTCATCTGCGAACTTACTGATCATACCTTTTACATTCACATCCAAATCATTAATGTAGACCACAAACAGCAAGGAACCCAGCACTGATCCCTGCGGTACCCCACTGGACACAGGCTTCCAGTCACAAAAACAACCTTCCACCATCGCCTTCTGCCACTAAGCCAGTTTTGGATCCAATGTGCCAAGGCACCCTGGATCCCATGGGCTCTTACCTTCCTGACCAGTCTCCTATGCGGGACTTTATCAAAAGCCTTACTGAAATCCATGTAAACCACATCCACTGCACTACCCTCATCCACACGCCCAGTCACCCCCTCGAAAAATTCAATCAAATTGGTCAGACATGATCTTTCCTTGACAAAGCCATGCTGGCTATCCCTAATTAATCCTTGCCTCTCCAAGTGGAGACTAATTCTGTCCCTCAGAATTTTTTCCAATAATTTCCCTACCACTGATGTTAGGCTCACTGGCCTGTTTATCCCTACTACCCTTCTTGAATAATGGTACTACGTTAGCTGTTCTCCAGTCCTCTGGCACATCCCCTGTGGCCAGAGAGGTTCTGAAAATTTGTGTCAGAGCCCCTGCAATCTGCTCCTTTGCCTCACATAGTAGCCTGGGATACATCTCGTCCGGGCCTGGGGATTTATCTACTTTTAAGCCTGCTTAAAACCGCTAGTACCTCCTCCCTCTCGATGCTAATATGTTCAAGTATATCACAGTCCCCTTGCCCGATTTCTATGTCCACATCATCCTTCTCCATAGTGAACACAGATGCAAAAAATTCATTTAAAACCCCACCTACATCTTCTGGCTCCACACACAGATTGCCACTTTGGTCAATAATGGGCCCTACTCTTTTTCCCTAGTTATCCTCTTGCCCTTAATATACTTATATAAAACACGTTAGGATTTTCCTTCATTTTGCTCACCAGTGTTATTTCATGGCCCCTCCTCGCTCTCCTAATTTCTCTTTTAAGTATCCCCCTGCACTTTTTATACTCCTCTAGGGCTTCCTCTGTCTTTAGTCCTTTGTATCTGCCAAAAGCCCCCCTTTTTTTCCTAATCCATTCTTGTATATCCCTTGACATCCAAGGTTCCCTGGGCTTGTTGGTCCCACCCTTGACATTTACGGGAACATGTTGCCATTGTACTCTCTCAATTTCCTTTCTGAAAGACTCCCATTGCTCCGATGTGGATTTTCCTTCAAGTAGCTGATCCCAGTCCACATTGACCAGATCCTGCCGTATCATATTAAAATCAGCCTTCCCCCAATTTAGAACCTTTATTTCCGGTCCATCCTTGTCCTTTTCCATGACTACCTTAAATCGCACCGAATTATGGTCACTGTCACCAAAGTGCTCACCTACTAACACTTCTACCACTTGCCCGGCCACATTCCCTAGAATTAGGTCCAGTACTGCCCCCTCTCTTGTAGGACTTTCTACATGCTGGCTCAAAAAGCTCTCCTGGATGTACTTTAAGAATTCTGCACCCTCTAAGCCTTTCACACTCTGACTATCCCAGTTAATATTGGGGAAGTTGAAATCCCCCACTATTATTACCCTATTATTTGCACACTTCTCTGAGATTTGCCTACATATCTGTTCCTCTATCTCCCCCTGGCTGTTTGGGGGCCTATAGTACACTCCCAGCAAAGTGCTAGCCCCCTTTTTGTTTTTAAGTTCAACCCATATGGCCTCATTAGAGGAACCTGTTAATATATCATCCCTCCTTACAGCAGTAATTGACTCCTTAATTAATATTGCGACACCCCCTCTTTTTACCCCCCCCCCCCCCCCGGTCTCGCCTGAAGATTCTATACCCCGGAATATTGAGTTGCCAGTCTTGCCCCTCCCTCAACCATGTCTCCGTGATAGCAACAATATCATACTCCCATGTGTTCATCAACAACTTCAGTTCATCCACCTTATTCGTAAGACTCCTTGCATCAAAATAAATGCCATTCAGCCTTGCCCTACTCCCTTGTGCCGTTACATATTTGCTCTGCCTTCCAGTCTGACTTGTTTTTTCCTCTATATTTGGCTGTACATCACCCATTATAACTCCACTCTGTATCCCAGCTTGATGCTATTGGAGGTGAACAGCTTTTAATCCAAAAAAGGGGGGCCAGGGAAAAAACAAAAGGGAGAGGTCTCAGATAGGGTGGAGGGCAGGAGTAACTAAATGACAAAAGGGATAATGATTACATAAAACCTCATCTCAACCACCATTCACTTAGAAACTTTCTTTAATAGATTAAACTGTATAAAATGTAGCTGAAGTAGGTAGTGCATGCCAGGATTAAATCTAGTGGAAGTGAGACCTAGCAGTTTATACGATATGGTTTTGAATGGTGCAATGAAACACAGATCAATTAGTTGTGACTTTTTCAAGTGGCAAATTAAAATTTGGGGCCTTTCAGTCCTTATGTGAAGTTTGAGCAGCCAAGCCAGTTCCAGCACACTGCAGCAAAGTGTGGCAGCAATACTCCTGTTGGGGCGGGTACCCCAGATGTGTAGAAATGGTGTGAGTGCCTGCCAAAAATATGCTGATCTCAGGATTTTTGATTCGGTCAGCATCAGGGCCACTTAGCTACAGAGGTCCCGCCATGCTCCACTTCCAGCAGCACAGGGAATCGTTTTGGGGCTTTTATTTTTAACTCAACTGAGTGTAAAAGGGTAATGGTAGCCTAAAACTGCATGAAGAAATTATGAGCAATTTTGTGATACTTGCTGGTTCTTGAAAGGTAGTTTTGAAAAAAATATTACGGCTTTTTTTGGCTTGATGGATGTACATTATACTAAAGGAGATTAGAATTCCTGAGGTTACATTGAGAAACCAGTGGGGGTGGAAAAACTGGGTAGATGCCGCCTCCCCACACACTGCCACAAGTGATGTCAGTGCATAATATGCCCGTGAGTATTATAATCACAGGCAAATGACAGACAATTTACAATGGATCTCCAATCACTTACGCCCTAGTAATGCTGGGCACCTGCATCCAGTGTTGCAATGGGCCACCGCCGGATGTCGGGAATTAAAATTTTAAGATCCAGTTCTAGAGTGATCAATTGCATTATGGAAACCAGTTGTTCCCCGATTTCCCCATGACCATGGACCCACTTATGCTGCACCAGGACATTGCAATTAATTCCATTCCCCTCCCCCTCCTCCTGAGGTGTGTATCGTAAATGCTGCTGTCACACACCTAAAATATTCAAACATCCTTGACCCTGGGATATGGGTTGGGGTCATGGATGTAGACAATCGGATCCACTACAAAGTGGCCTACCCTGTAATTTCCAGCCTCAGACCTTCATTTATATAGATCCTTTCTTTAGCATCTGAATAAAATTGCAACATGGGAGTGCTGGATGCTAGCAGTGTCCTAAATCCCTTCCCCTTCCCATCTCCCTCTTCACAAGTGTGAATGCTCTTCTTCAACTGTGCTCCCAACTCAGTTTCTGCTTTCCCTCGTGCTTGCTATCCATTTTTTTCAAGTATTTTTTGTATTACAGTTTCCATTAAGCAGAACTGAAACCTGTGCCTTTATCTTCTATATGGGTTAGTATAGCCTGGATTTATTGACCTCAAATCATTTAGTGGAGAGTATGTAAAATACCAAAAGAGTTCTGTCGCCTCAAAAGCCAAAAGAACACTGCATATAGTTTAAGACGAGCATTCTGATTTTATTTATAGATACATTTAGATACAGGACTAAAGACAGACAAAACCTGAACTGTAACCGGTGTCTTGAAGAGCTTTCCAGAGCAGATGAAAAAACAAAACTTGCACTTTATACAAACTGGACTGACTTTAACAAAGTAGTGTCTATTATTCTTGCTGCTGCTCTCCGCATGTTCTTGGAAACACACTCCAATGGTAAATTCCGTAACTACTTTTTATGGGTCCTTATTGCCACCTGTACGTATTTCAGGTGTGGCAACCAGAAAACTGAAGCCCTCGAGGGTCCCGGAATTATAAGGGTGTTTTCTTTGACGTAAAAGCAATTTCTTTGAAGATTGGCATTAACAAACAGTATTTCAGCAGACACGTTATAGCAAACAATGTGTTACTGGCCTAGGAAATGTGTCATTTAGCGGCGTTCAGAACTTCTGAGCTTGATAAAGAGATAGCATTTTGAGACAATTATCACTAAGATGCTTTCACATAAAGTGGCCCTGCAGTAGGCCTCATCGACACAAACAACGAACTATATTTTGTGTGGCCTGACATGGATTGAAACAACAAAGAAATCCCATTGGGACAGTTTTCTCATTGAATAATTCAACAAGCATAATTGCAATGCAGCCAGCCAAGTGTACTGACCATCTACATCTCAACTTTGCTAGACAACAAAGAGAACTTCTAGCAAATATTTTGGAGACACAGCTGACATTTTTAATTCAGATTTACCCTATTTAAACTCAAAGCAGAAAAGAGACAGAACTTTCTGTGTTCATCACTACATCTTTCTGTACATGAGGAATGTGATAGAAATGTAAATTTGTGTCATTAACACTCCTATATATATTTTTGTATGTATATATTGGTTCAAACATATTTATGTGTGTTACATGACAGTGGCATATTAAGGGGTTCATCAAAAGGGGGATGTTTGAATGATTTATCAACACCATAATGCTCAGGATGCTTTAGTTCCTTGAAACATGTGCTTTGTATATTTAAAAGTTACAGTTTTATGGAAACCTGTACCAAATTTGAGTGGTAATTCCCAGATGACAGACACCTGCAATTCTTTCACATGACTTAAACTGCAGTAATATTACACCACCTGACTCATACTGCAGTGAAAAAAATCTTGACAGTAGATAGAGCATTTTCTGTAATTCACCACCCAGAATAATTAGAAAATACTGCTCTAATCATATTCTGTACAGTTCAATGTCGTGCAGTGCACCATAATAAGGAATACAAAATTGCAGAAATAACCATTCTATTATATTAAAACTCACTATCCATTGGATATATTGAAGATAATGGATGCCTATCAGTGAATTTTACAATTAGAAAAAAAGTCAGTATTTTTCCTGCTCTTTGAGGTGATAGTGTTAGCGTTGGGTAATGGAACATTTCCCATTTCAATGACAATTATTGTGAATATCAAGCACTCCCAGGTCAAGTATAGCATAGTTAGATGTAAAGTTTGCTCTACTCTGATTCAGAATTCCAAAATTCAGAACAGCACTCCCTATTGCACTAGTGTAACATTTTTCCATTTACCAACCAGCCATCCTGAGGCCTCAGTGAGACTGACAATTTAGGAACAGTTTTGTTCAGTGAAACTGTGCCCACCAGGAACTGAATTGAAGCTGCACAAATTCGTTTCACATTGGACCCTTGCAATCAAAAATCAGAGATCACTGAATTTCAGCTCGGGTTCAAGAAGTGAAACGCCAATCAATGTCTAATTCACATGTGTACCATCTGCTCCCAAATTAATATACAACATTTTCCAATCTCAAGGTTCAGTTAAGCAACCTACACCACTCAAGTTTATGGTGTCATCTGAACCCTTCACTTGGAAATCCTTGTTTTGAGAATGAGCTACATCTTTATTTCACAGAATGTTAGATGGAGATATAATGCACTGCAAACAAAAACAACTTACATTTATATAGCATCTTTAACATAGTAAAACGTCCCAAGGTGCTTCACAAGAGTGTTATCAAACAAAATTTGACATCGAGGCACAGGAGGAGATATCAGGACAGATGACCAAAAGCTTGGTCAAAGAGGTAGGTTTTATGGAGCATCTTAAAGGAGAGGTAGAGAGGCGGAGAGGTTTAGGGAGGGAATTCCAGAGCTTAGGGCCAAGGCAGCTAAAAGCATAGCCGCCAATAGTGGAGTGATTAAAATGGAGAATCCGCAAGATGCCAGAATTGGAGGAGCGCAGAGATCTCGAAGGCTTGTAGGGCTGGAGGAGGTTTCAGAGATGGGGTGAGGCCATGGAGGGATTTGAAAACAAGGATGAGAATTTTAAAGTTGAGACGTTGCCTGACCAGGAGCCAATGTAGGTCAGCAAGCACAGGGGTGATGGGTGAATGGGACATGTTAAGATTCGGGCAGTAGAGTTTTAGATGTAGGGTGGAAGCTGGGAGGCTAGACAGGAGAGCATTGGAACAGTCAAGTCTAGAGAGAACAAAGCCATGGATGAGGGTCTCGGCAGCAGATGGGCAGGGTCGGAGTCGAGTGATGTTAGGGAGGATGGACTAGGTAGTCTTAGTGATGGAGCGGATATGTGGTCGGAAGCTCATATCGGGGTCAAACACAACAACAAGGTGGCAGATGAAATTTAACGCAGAAAAGTGCGAAGTGATACATTTTGGTAGGAAGAACGAGGAGAGGCAATATAAACTAAAGGGTCCAATTCTAAAGGGGGTGCATGAACAGAGAGACCTGGGGGTATATGCGCACAAATCATTGAAGGTGGTAGGGCAGGTTGAGAAAGCGGTTAAAAGAAATATGGGATCCTGGGCTTCATAAATAGAGGCATAGAGCACAAAAGCAAGGAAGTAATGATGAACCTTTATAAAACACTGGTTTGGCCTCAACTGGAGTATTGTGTCTAATTCTGGGCACTGCACTTTAGGAAGGACGTGAAGGCTTTAGAGAGGGTGCAGAAAAGATTTACAAGAATGGTTCCAGGGATGAGGAACTTTAGTAATGTGGACAGACTGGATAAGCTGGGGTTGTTCTCCTTAGAGCAGAGAAGGTTGAGAGGAGATTTGATAGAGGTGTTCAAAATCATGAGGGGTCTAGATAGCGTAGAGAGAAACTGTTCCCATTGGCAGAAGGGTCGAGAACCAGAGGACACGGATTTAAGGTGATTGGCAGAAGAACCAAAGGCGACATGAGGAAAAACATTTTTACGCAGCGAGTGGTTAGGTTCTGGAATGCACTGCCTGAAAGGGTGCAGGAGGTAGATTCAATCATGGCTTTCAAAAGGGAATTGTATAAGTACCTGAAGGAAAAACATTTTCAGGGCTATGGGGAAAGGACGGGGGAGTGGGACTAGCTGAAGTGCTCTTGCAGAGAGCCGGCATGGGCTCGACAGACCGAATGGCCTCCTGTGCTGTAACCATTCGATGATTCTGTGATTCTAACCGTTAACAATATCAGCTAACATGGGGACCAGGAAGGGAAGTTGTTTGGTGAGAATAGGGTCGAGGGGGCAGGAGGTGGGTCTCATGGACAAGATGAGCTCAGAGAGAGCATGATGGGAGATGGGCTAGAATCTAGAGAAAGTTGAGAGTTCAGGGCTAGGGCAGCAGGCAACATTAGAAGTCTGGCCCGGTGGGCTAGGGGATGGGAGGGAAGTGACAGATGCAGCTGAATGGATGGTCTCAATCTTTGTGACAAAACCATGAGCTCCTCGCATTTGTTATTGGGAGTGAGGGTGGAAGAGGTGTGGGAGGGTGGTTTAAGAAGACGGTTTGTGGTGAAGAGAAGCCGGAGGTTATCTTTGGATTCCAGAATGATCTTTGAATAGTGAGCGTATTGGCAAAGGAGAGCAGGACCCAATTGTGCTTTATGTGGCCCAACAAGATCTGGCGGTGGATGGTTAAGCCAGTTAGGTAAACAGCACCAGATGCAGTAGTGGCTCAATCTCAGCTGTTATCCTGTTACGATTTGTGTCACAGGCACTAGTTTTGTGCATGCAGACCAGCTTCTCAATTGACAAATGTTAGAATGCCAGCCAAATGTAAATTCTAAGGATCTCAGCTGCCTCCAAAATGAGATGATTTCAAGTCTGAGTATTTCATAGCCTTCCTATCTCTCCTGTAACTGCCATCATTAGTGACCTTAGGACTATGCTGCCAAAGCAGCTACATAGTGCTGTACACTTCAGGAGGCTCCATACTAATTGTTTCATAAACTTACATAGAGATAGGCTGCGAGTAGTGATTTCTCAAGTCACGGTGATTTTCACAGCAGAATGCCACCTCTAATGTCTGATTTAATAAGATTATATGCCCAAGAGAATAGGAGAGCGAGTGCTACGCAATTGCTACAAGCATTGTAATTCATCCTGAGTAAGAGTCTCTTCTGTTCATTTTTTACTACTCGTCACTTCCCCTCATCAACTTTCATTTGGATAAGTTAACTTTAATTCGGTTTTGGTGCTAGAACAGTAATTCAGTACACATTAGTCAGCGGCATTTTATACGCGGTAACTTTATTCAAGGTATCATCTGTTTGAGTTTCACAATTGTTGAATGCAGCAGAAAGTGACAGGGATATAATTATACCCCCAGAGTGCAAAAAAGGAAAAGGAGTAGTGAAAAATGTTAGAAAGAAGTCACATTGCATCTTATAATTGTGTCACAGCCTAAGGCACAGTCAGCATTTGGGGAGTAAAATAGAAGAGGATCACTCAAATGCCAGCAATACCAACAAAGCAATCAGACGATTGTATCGCTTACTCCTAAATGTAGTAGAGTCCAAATTTGATGATGTTGAACTTAATTCAGGATTACCTCAAATACATGAAAAAGCTGTTGTATTACTCAACAATAGATTTAGAAGTATTTTATTGCTTACAACAATCAGTTCAATTGGTATAATTCTTCAGTACTCAGGTTTCAGATCTGAATAACATACAGAAAGCTATGGAAATTCCATATAAACATAATTTCAATGCTGAAGGGGCCATGCAAAGTTCAAGACTGGCCCTGACTGTAATAATAAAATACATCAGATATTAACATAATATTTTAGCAAATTATTTTGACATTAATAAAGATTGACTATATTTTCCTTATGCGTGCATCTCTTGGTCTACTACTCAACCACAGAGCACTTTGGTTCCTTTTATATCAATTTGTATTTGTATGCTTGGTGCTATTTTTTTTTATTTGTGACCAGTGAAGAAAACATTTTCAAAAAAATATATGTTGACAAATTTCCTAAGAATAACTTCCAGTTCAGCATGTACAGGGCCTTGGTGAGACCGCACCTTGAGTACTGTGTGCAGTTTTGGTCACCTTATCTGAGGAAGGACGTTCTTGCCATGGAAGGAGTGCAGCGAAGATTCACCAGGCTGATACCTGGGATGGCAGGAATGACGTATGAGGAGAGATTGGGTCGATTGGGCTTATACTCACTGGAGTTTAGAAGAATGAGAGGGGATCTCATCGAAACTTATAAAATTCTGTCAGGCCTGGACAGACTTGATGCAGGAAGGATGTTCCCGATGGCGGGGGAGTCCAGAACCAGGGGTCACAGTCTAAGGATAAGGGGTAAGCCATTTAGGACTGAAATGAGGAGGAATTTCTTCACCCAGAGAGTGGTGAACCTGTGGAATTCTCTGCCACAGAAGGCAGTAGAGGCCAATTCATTAAATATATTCAAGAAAGAGTTGGATATATTTCTTAAGGCTAAAGGGATCAAGGGATATGGGGAGAAAGCAGGGACAGGGTACTGAATTTGGATGATCAGCCATGATCTCATTGAATGGCGGAACAGGCTCGAAGGGCCGAATGGCCTACTCCTGCTCCTATCTTCTATGTTTCTATGTTTCAATGCACAAGTTGTCACATGTGGAGAGGCCTTTTTTAAAATCTGTGCATGGGATGTGGGCATCGCTGGCAAGGCCAGCATTTATTGCCCATCCCTAATTGCCCTTGCGAAGGCCTATCTGTTTCCAAGATGTTCTTCCCATTAACATGTCATAAAGATATTGAAATTTTCACAATGGAGCCAATATTGGCAATGCATGTTTTATGCTGCTAGCTCTTTGCTTCTAGATAGCAGATAATCATGTAGGAACAAGTCAGCAATAAAAGGCATTATTTAACTCTAGCATTCCAGAAATGAGCCATCCATGGTCCCAGCAGCACAAGAACAAGTCCTCTTTTCACACACCAATTCACAATGAGATTAAACAAATACAGGAAACTTTTGATTAACCGGCCCCTAAATAACCGGAACTCTCTATCCACCGGCAAAATTCAGGAGTCGGTTCAGGTAACTTTTTTTTACTTTTAGTTACTTTTTTTACTCCATTTGTTGCTGTGCAAGGGTGTAGCTGCAGCTGTTGCTAAGCTACAGAGACGCTTGCAACTTGTGCCGATTGTTTTGAAGCTGTTAGGGTTTGTTGCTTTATACGGAGCTCTGAGCTCCGTATCTTTTACTATAGCGTTCGGTTATCCGGAATTGTTGATGAACCGGCAACACGTCGGTCCCGTCCGTGCCGGATACCAGAAAGTTTCCTGTACGTGACTATAAGTCAAAGGGGGCTTGAAATAAAGAGTAGATTGCCTTTCAAAAGCTAGGCTTTATTAACCTTAAAAAAACCAGCAAGTACATGTTGAGCACCCAGTCTCAACCACTGTAGAAAACTGAATTTAAGATGGCCACCACAGGTCACATGGAATCAACTAACCAATAAGTTTACAGCATATATCTCAAGGCAGGAAAACAGGCAACCAATTACAATGCTTCTTATAAAACAAGAATAATCACCACATTTACCCCTCCTTTTAAAATATACTTCAACCTAGGTAGCCTTTACAGTTTACAATGTTATTTATGACTAGAGCAATACATGTATAATGCCTTCAACAATTTTAAAATTTTACTATTAATTTATTAATTATTTTAAAAGTCCATTTTTAATCGGTCGACCGGATATCTTGTTCGTGTCGACCTTCTTAGCCTTGATGGAGTTCCTTGCCCTCCCACACCAGGAGACACAGAAATATCTTCTGCAGGGAGGCTATCAATATCGCGATTATCAACGGTTTCCAAATTGGAAGTCCCATTAGAAGGTAGACTGGGAGGGTCATGAACATCCATCGGGGGCAGACTAAGAGAATTGTAAGTGTCTGCAATAGGATTGGAAATGTTCGTAGTATCTGTGACGACATCAACATTATCTGAATTATGGCTATTGTTAATGTCCTCAGGAGAGGGCTGGCCACCACAGTGAGCTAAGTCTTTAACTGAAACCGTACTTTCTTTCCCATCTTGGAATCGAATGTGAGCATATTGGGAATTTGCCTCCAATAGCTCCACCTCCTCCACTAAAGGATCATACTTTGACAGTCTAACATGGCGTCGGAGCAGCACAGGTCCCTGCATAGTAAGCCATGAAGGTACCGAATATCCCGTAGTGGATCTCCGCGGATAGTTGAAGAGCCTTTCATGGGGGGTCACATTAGTAGCCGTTGAAAGCAATGATCTAATGGAATGCAGGGCATCAGGCAGTACCATTTCCCACTGTGTATTCTTAAGGTTCCGGGATGTCAAAGCCAACATAACTGCCTTCCAGATCACCCCATTGTATCGTTCGCACTGTCCATTACCCTGGGGATTATACGGGGTAGTTCTGCTAGTAGAAATTCCCCGACTCTGGAGGTATTCCTTCAACTGGGAAGACATAAAAGAACTTCCCTGATCTGAATGGATATACGCAGGCATCCCAAAGATGACAAAAAGTTGAGTCAGACATTTAATAACTGTAGCAGCTGATACATCTGCACAAGGAAAAGCAAAAGGGAACCTTGAAAACTCATCCACAACAGTAAATATATATCGATTCTGAGTCGTTGAAGGAAGAGGCCCCTTAAAATCAACGCTCAGGCGTTCAAAGGGAGAAGTAGCCTTTATAAGATGAGCTCGTTGAGGCTTAAAGAAATTCGGTTTACACTGGGCGCAGACAGAGCATGACGAAGTCATCCGCTTGACGTCTTCAACTGAAAAGGGCAAATTCTTACTGCGTACCAAGTGTATCATCCTCATAACACCAGGATGGCACAAAACATTATGAAGATTAATAAGCGTATCTCCGTGAAGCACAGAACAATAAGCCCTCGACAGCGCATCAGCGGCAACATTATCCTTCCCCGGGCGATAGACTATATCGAAATGATAGCATGTCAACTCGATCCTCCACCTCATTATTTTATCATGCTTAATCTTTCCGAAATGTTTGACATCAAACATGAAGGACACAGATTTTTGGTCAGTTACTAACGTAAAATGTCGCCCAGATAAATAATGTCTCCATTTACGCAGTGCTTCTACTATTGCGTACGCCTCTTTCTCTATTGATGAATGTCTCTGCTCACTATTGCTCAGAGTACATGAGAAAAAGGCCACAGGTCTTCCATTTTGGTTCAGGGTAGCCCCAATTGCAAAATCAGAAGCGTCCGTCTCAATCACAAAGGGAACCTGCTCATCAATAGAATGCACAACTACTCCAAGGATATCCTTTTTAAGATTATCAAAACACATCCTGGCCTCCCATGATAGAGGATATGTCGTAACCCGAATAAGGGGCCGGATCTTCTGCGAGAAGTTTGCAATCCAATTAGAATAATAAGAAAACAGTCCAACAACTCGTTGCAAGGCCTTAGAATTAGTAGGGCAAGGTAACTCAATCAGTGGTCGCAGCCGTTCTGGATCTGGTTTAATCTTGTTTCCCGAGATAATATACCCCAGTAAATTTACCTCGGTGGTCGAAAAGATACACTTCTCTTTATTGAAAGTTAAGCCAACTTTTTCCGCAACTTGAAGGAATCTTTCTAGATTAAAATCGTGCTCCACCCTTGATTTGCCACACACCGTGATGTCATCATCTAAATATGAGAAGGTGTCAGAGAGAGCGTTATCACTTATAAAAGCATCCATTGCCCGTTGAAAACAGGCGACACCGTTAGTAACACCGAATGGTACTCGGCAAAACTGGTACAGCTTTCCGCCAGCTTCAAAGGCCGTATATGGTTTGTCCCTCTTAGCGATAGGAATCTGATGATAAGCACTCTTTAGGTCAATAGTGCTAAAAACCTTATACTGAGATACTTTATTGATAAGCTCATCAATCTTAGGCAGGGGGTACGCATCTAATTGAGTATACCTGTTAATAGTTTGAGAGTAGTCTATCACCATTCGCTTCTTATGTCTCTCATTAGTGGTGACAACTACCTGTGCCCGCTAGGGCGAAAAACTAGGTTCAATGATTCCTTCCGATAAAAGACGTTGAACTTCAGAATTAATAAATTCTTTATCCTGACTGCTATACCTTCTTGACTTGGTAGCAATTGGCTTACAGTCCGGCATCAAATTAGAAAAAAGTGATAATGGAGAAATGAATAAAGAAGTTAATCCACAAATAGACAAAGCTGGCTTGGTTCCTCCGAAAGAAAGACTGAGGGACTCATGTAATTGAAGCACATCATGACCAATCAAAATGTCCACACAGAGATTAGGCAGAACAGATAGGCGTATATCAGTATACGTATTACCTAGGAGAATTAATTTCACAAGGCAACAACCAGCTACTTGTGAGGTGAGAGTCGTCTGAGCCATACACACCTGATAGGAAACAGGCGAAACTTTCAAACGCTTCTCTCTCACAAACTGAAGACTTATAAAGCTCTCAGTACTGCCCGTATCTATAAGGGCCTTCACTTCTAACCCATTAACTTGGGCCATAACTATAGCTTTGTTTAGGCCATGGGAAAAGGCGGCAGAAACTGATGCAATAAACGCCCTATCTAAAGGCTGAATGGTCGCAGAGGAGGCAACCGATTTGCAAACACGTGCATAATGACCTCCCTTGCCGCATTTACTACACACAGCCTCCCGGGCAGGGCACTTCAGACGGGGGTGCCGGGCGTTCCCGCAAAAATAACACTTCTGAATCCTAGAGGCAACAGCTGCCGAAGTAGAAACTGTTTCGGAATCTGGTAAACCACTCCTATTAAATCCACGCAACTCCCTTTCATCCGGAACTGCCGAAACCACGGTCGCAGGCCGATCAAAAAGAGCATAAGAATCCGAACTTCTCTGAGCCAAATCCAATGTAGAGGCTTGCTCAAAAACACTCTTACGATCCAAGGTCTTATTTTCTAATAACCGCTGACGAATTGATCTAGACAGTAATCCATTAATAAATGCATCCCGTACCGACTCTTCCTTATGTTCTTCTGCAGACACGGCCCTATAATTACAGTTAGCACCAAGGCGCCGGAGTGCTTGTAAATAAGCATCCAAGGATTCTCCCGCCTGCTGCCTACGGGCAGATAAAAGGTGACGTGCAAATACCTCATTTTTGGGTTTAACAAAAAAAATTTCCAACGTAGCAATAGCCAATTCATAAGTTTCACAGTCCAAAATATACTTATACACATCCGGAGCAATGTAGTTGATTAGTATATCCAACTTATTCAGAGATTGCTGATCCAACACACCCAAAAAGTTTTTAAATGTACGATACCAATGTTTCCATTGATCATCCACTCCTGCAGAATTAGGGTCAGCATTAAATCGTTCCGGTCGAAGATATCGTTTCATTATAGCAAAAAGTTAATAAATTGAAATAAAGAGTAGATTGCCTTTCAAAAGCTAGGCTTTATTAACCTTAAAAAACCAGCAAGTACATGTTGAGCACCCAGTCTCAACCACTGTAGAAAACTGAATTTAAGATGGCCACCACAGGTCACATGGAATCAACTAACCAATAAGTTTACAGCATATATCTCAGGGCAGGAAAACAGGCAACCAATTACAATGCTTCTTATAAAACAAGAATAATCACCACAGGGCTAAACTGGACAGCCCCCGAAAACGGGCACGAGGCTCGCGATTAACCCGCACCCATTCAATGTGACGCAGGCAGCACACCAACTAACCGTGCTGTTGAGTGGCTGCATACCTCAGCTGTGGGCCCAAAATTGTGAGAAGCTAGCATGAGTTAAAGCTAGCCTGCACTACTTAAAGCCAGCCAGCACCTCTTAAAGGGGAGGTGCATTGTGGCTGGAGCAGCTGGTGGATGTCCTTGTACAAGTCACTCTGACGTGGAAAAAGACTGCATAATAGCACAACATGGGAGGGAGCATGCTCCAAAGTTCTCCTGTGATGTACTGGATGCCTTGGTGGAGGAAGTGGAAAGGAGGGATATGCCAGACAAATACTCAGAAGGCTGTGGGAGCAGGTAGCCGTGGCGGTCAATGCCAAGAGTCAAGCCCCAAGGACCTGGATGCAGTGTCGCAAAAAGTTCAATGACCTCACATTAGTGATCAAGGTCAGTGAATGCATCTTCAAATGCCATATCCCACCAACTGCACCACTAGCCTCAGACACTGTTCAATGCACCACACCCTCATCACTCACCTACCAACAATCTCTATCAATCAGGACTCACCTAACATTCATAGCTGCACCTCACCCTCACACACGTCGCAGTGCTGCAAGCCTCACACCCACATCACACAGCTTGCACACACTGTCAGCTATTCAACCATGACAGACACATCACCCAAACAGATTGCACAACACTCACTGACACACTTTCCTCTCTCTTGCAGGACAAGATAGTGCACAACCGAAGGTAGCAGGAGCTAACCGGCAGGGGACAGTCGCGCCTGCATGTCCTTATCCCCATGGAGGAGACGGTGCTCACCATCATTGGAGCAGCCACTGCTGAGGCCGTGGCCAGTGGCAGGGCTGAAGTCAAAGATGATGGTATCCTCATACCTAATCCTCCTTCTCACATCCAACTTCCCCCTCTTCCCACAATCTCTTCTAATTTACAATCTGCAGATGCTGTAAGCATGCACCTCTTGCTTTCCCTCCTTCCCCTCGCCACAACCTTACCCATGTGCCTTTCTCCTTTCAGATACCCAAGAATTGCCACCTGGCTGGTGGTGGAAGAGCAACAGGTGGAAGAACAAGACACTGATGATGAAGAAATACCGTCACTCGATTTCACACTCGTAGCCACCAGCTCAGATACTGACACTGCGCGTAATTTAGAGGATAGCATAGAGGCAGGATCTGCACGTGGTGAGAAACCGGGCACGAGTGGCCTGCAGCCAGGGCAGGGGACAATGGTTGCACAAGTGCCAGCTTGCTGGAGGGCGAGGTGGTACATGAGTTCAGCTGCAGAGGACTCAGATGAGCACTTCGATGGGACAGGCTACAGAAGAAGACTGATGGATAGGCACAATTAAATGCTTGGTGCATTGGCAAGCCTGCCAGAAAGTCTGCGTGCAATGTCAAGAGCGTGGAGGAGTCCGGCACCAACTTTGCACAAGACTTTTGCGCAGAGCTGGAAGCCCATCCTTTCCAGCATTGAAGTGGTGGCCAACTCCATTAGCACACTTGTGGACCCAACCATGATGCAGCGTCTGATGGCCGATGTCTCAGCTTCCATTGCAGCACAAGCAGCAGCCACCCAAAGTCTGGGTGCTGCAGTGGAAGTGCAGACTGCTGTCATGCAAGCTCAGCTTGCTGCCATGCAAGTTCAGCTGGCTGCCATCATGGCTGCGGATACCTGTGTTCGAAGGGGCTTGCAGAGTGTCACAACAGTCCAGCAGTCTGTCCTCCAACTGGTTACTAGGATTGCTGAGGCGCTGCCCCGTTGGAGTGGTAGTGGCTCTGTGGAGCACGAATCTGCTGTCCTCTCTCAGGATGACAGCATTCGTCCTCCCACCACTGTCACTCCACCAGTGCCCTTCCTGTTGCCTGTCTGCCAGCCAGTCCAGACTGCTGCCACCCATGCCGAGATGGTGCAGTCTGAAGCCGGGTTTCTGGGCCCAGAGCTGCTCGAGGTCATCCTCAAAGGCCATCTGCAGTCTCCCCCACTGAAAGTCAGCAGCCTTCCACCAGCCATGCTGCAGCCACTGGGGTAGCACTGTGTAGGAGCACTAGGACAGGCGAGGGCACACAGAAGGCAAGCACTATGGGGATGCACAAGGGTGATTAGATTACATTTGTATGCAATATGGTACGCTGTGATTTATAAATTTGGTTTGGAATGTTTATTTAGTGTTGGCTTTTATTTTTGAATTGTGGCCAAGCGAACGCTGTGATGGTCAGTGATGGGCATGGGACTGTTGGTGAATGGGAAATTGGGGTTGCGTTTACTGGTATCGCACTCGGATGAGTTCTTCACGGAAAGGGCCTGTCTAGGTTGCCTCCTCCCTTCCTCTTCCTCCTGCTCCTCAGCTGCTCGCCATATAGCTGGTGGCAAGGGCTGTGCCCTCATGGTGGCAATGTTGTGCAGCATGCAGCAGACCACTACGAATCTTGACACCCATTCTGCCAAGTACTGCAGGGCTTATCCAGAGCCATCCAGGCAGCAGAAGCGTTGTTTCAACACGCCAATCGTCTGTTCTTTCACGTTTCGTGTGGCAGCATGGCTTTCATTGTATGCATGCTGCCCACGTGTGCATGGGTTGCGCACTGGCGTCATAAGCCATGTCGTCAGCAGATAGCCCTTGTCGCCCAGTAGCCACCCTTTGGTTTGTCGTGGTGGCTCAAATGCAGATGGCACAGCGGACTGCTGCAGAATGAAGGCATCATGACTGCTGCCGGGATACTGAGCACTGGCCTGCATGATTCGCTGCTGATGTCTGCATACCAGCTGGACGTTGAGTAGAATCCCTTTCAGTTGCGGTACATCCCAGAGTTGACATGCTGTGCCTGCAAAGCGACGTGCGTGCAGTCAATGACACCCTGCACCATGGGGAAGCTTGCAATCCTCACAAAGCAGCATGTTCGGTCCTCCTGCTGCTGACAAGAGAGAATGAAATGTACAGGAAACTCTTTGGTATCCGGGACCGGCGTGGTGCCGGTTTATCAAAAAGTCCAGATTACAGAGAGGTATAGTTAAAAGGTAGGAGAGCTCCATACACAGCAACAAATCCAGGCTTCCCTGTTGCTTAGCAACATGTGCAGGAACTCCGGCCACAGACTAAGCGTCCCTGTAGCAACAAGTGTACGAACCCCAGTTACACAGCCACAGATGCAGGAACTGCCACTAATATGAAGTAAAACGTACCTGAACCGACTCCTGAATTTTGCCGGTTAGCAGGGATTTCCGGTTATTTAGGTGCCGGTAAATCGAGCGTTTCCTGTAGTCAGCTCTCTTTGAACACAGAGCCTCAGTAACTTCCCTTACGCAATAGTGGATGGCAAACTACGAGATGTTGCAAATATCTCCAGCTCCAGCCTGGAAGGAGCCCAATGCTTAAAAGTTCATGGCCACGGTCGCCTTCACAGCCACTGGCAATGCGGTCTTCGCCCTGCTCTGAGGTTGCAGTTGTGGCTGCAGCAGGTGGCAGATTTCAGTGAGGACATCTTACTGAAGCGCAGATGTCTCACACATTGTTCTTGCTGAAGTTCAGGTAGGAGAATTGCTCCCTGAACACCCTGGGCGGATATGGCCTCCTGGTGAGAGCCCTTCACCCTCTCGTCCCTCTTCTAGCAGTTTGCCCTGCTCTGCGTCACCTCCGCTCATTCTCCCAGTCATGCTGTATTCCAAGGGGAATGCCTATTACTGCACCCATGTCTGGGAGCGAGTGGTTTGTGCAGAAGCCTTGCAGTCAGGACAAAGTCCTTCAGCACCTGCCACACCACTCCCCGTAGACTTTAGCAACTTTAAAGAACTCTAGAAAGCACCAAACACTTGTATAATCGTAGCAACAGCCAGTAGAAATCAATCAGCAACTAACCTGAAAGTAGTTGATGATCACTGTTCCCCCTAAGCTGCGCGGCTGCGCCGTTCCCTCGAAGCTGCTGCGCGGCAGGTGTTGCATGCTGCGCAGTCCCGCTGGAGCGCGCTAACGCTCTTATTAATTGTGTTCCACAGGTTCGTTGTTTAGGCCTGTAAGAGCGGGCTTCGGCGCCTGCGCGCTGGACCCATTTGAGCACCTGCGCGCTGGAGCCCGCTACAGGCCTGACGCTGAGCCCTGAGGTACTGCCTGTGAATGCTGTGATTATCCACATGATCATTCCTGTGGCCTTCTGCGCATGCGCATTACCCAACAGTTGCGGCTTTACAGCGTGGTCACATTTTCTTCAGCTCCGGGGGAAGAACTGCATCCGTTGGTGGCTGGGAAAGAGAGGATCGTATTCAAAGAGAGCTGACTACATTTCATTCTCTCTTGTCAGAGAGCAGCAAGAGGAGCGAACATGCGGCTTTATGAGGATTGCAGGCTTCCCCATGGTGCAGGGTGTCATTGACTGCACGCACATCGCTTTGCAGGCACAGCGTGTCAAGAGAGACTGGGGAAAGACTGGGGGGGAGGGAGGGAGAGAGAGAGAGACTGGGGGGAAGAAAGAGCGACTGGGAAGCAAGAGAGAGGCTGGGAGAGAGAAAGAGACTGTGAGAGAGAGACTGTGAGAACGAGAGAGACTGGGAGAGAGACTGGGAGAGAATGAGAGAGAGAAACTGGGAGAGAGAGAGACAGGGAGAGAGAGAGACTGAGAGAGAGTGGCAGGGAGAGAGAGACTGGCAGAGAGAGAGAGAGAGACTGGGAGTGAGAAAAATTGGGAGAGAGACTGGGAGACAGAGAGAGACTGGGGGAGAGGAAAAGAGATGGGGGGAAGAGAGCCTGGGGGAGAGTGATTCCCTGCGCTTCCTACAATAGCGGTAAAAAAATGTTTAACATCTACCAACAGGGCCTCATTTAATCATCTCTTCTAAAACCTACAGGCAGTTATCGCTCAGGATTACACTGAGCTGGGACACGAAAGGGCATTCAATTAATTGCGAACAGGTTAGTGGAGCTGGTGTCTGATAAGAGCACCTTCATTATCATCATAGGAAAGCAATGTCAAGAGGCATTTCCCCTAAGAGGGAAAGAATTCTACTAATTTTTCAACATTGACAGGATTTCAAATATTTTAAAAAATGGGAGGAAAGCTCTCCTGAATCGACACTGATTCTCTGCTTCTCCTTTTGCTCCAATGTTCTTTAGAGAGACAGCGAAACAAAGAGACAGAGAGACATAGAGGGACAGGGAGGGAGAGAGAGACAGGGACAGGGAGAGAGAGACAGGGACAGGGAGAGAGAGACAGGGCGAGAGAGACAGGGACAGCGAGAGAGAGACAGGGACAGAGAGAGAGAGACAGGAACAGAGCGAGAGAGAGAGAGAGACAGGAACAGAGAGAGAGAGAGAGACAGGAACAGAGAGAGAGAGAGAGAGACAGGAACAGAGAGAGAGAGAGAGAGACAGGAACAGTGAGAGGGAGAGAGGGAGACAGTCAGGGGCAGAAAGAGAGAGACAGGGACAGAGAGAGAGACAGGGATGGAGAGAGGGGGACATAGAGAGAGAGAGCGAGAGAGAGCGAGAAGGGCGAGGGTCCAGCCGGGCACGTGTAGTCCGTTCCCGGGGACTGAGCAGCGGCCGCACTTTGGAACAACACAGATGGAGGCGCAGCACATGTACAATGGCCGTTGGAAGGAGGCTAATGAAATTGTTAAGCCCACGGTGATTTTTTTTTAAAGAATTCTGAAAATTGTTTAAAGCGGAAAAAAATACGGGGAAGTGAAGTTCCAGTTAAATTTTGCCAGGTGTTGTCCCCTTTTTGAAAGAGTTTATCAGGGTTGTTTAAAT
This sequence comes from Somniosus microcephalus, assembly GCF_052327205.1. Lineage (NCBI taxonomy): Eukaryota > Metazoa > Chordata > Chondrichthyes > Squaliformes > Somniosidae > Somniosus > Somniosus microcephalus. The sequence goes on from NC_141010.1 coordinate 15,362,852, forward strand.
CATGCTATGAAAGAGAGGAAAAAGTTTGTGCCCCCGTTTGTACCTCAGGGTCTGTGAGAGACAAAGGGAATGGGAGCAGAAAAAGAGGAAACAACTTCTCCAAAACTGATCCCAACTCATCGCCAAGTCTGGGGATAGATAACCTCACCGCCTTCTTAGGAAGTTTAGCCATTTTATTCACTTTCTTATTTGAGCTCCGTTTGGAATTAGAGTTTATTTTGTTATTTTTTGTTGTATGTTTATCGAAAGCGTTGAAGAGGGAAAGAAAAACTTGGAGCAACTTCTTCTGTCAAAGCTACAATGACACTTGAAAGAACTTAAGACATTTTTAATGAACTTTTCACAAAAAATGAGTGTTAAAACACTTCACCCACCACCGCACCCCGCCCCCCCCCCCCCTCCAAGTTTCGATTTTGGAAGAAACAAGCAAAAATTAATTTTCCCTTCATCTAAACAAGTTTCAACCAAGTCTTGAAGTTGAAACACTTTTAAGGAGGCTCTGAATTGCTTAAAATGTTTTAAAATTGAAATGTCTCAATATTTGATTTTGAACGATCAACAGAAGTGAGTAGCTTTACACAAACATGCAGCCATACTGTTGAGGAGGGGGAGGGCAGGGGAGGATGTGGAGGAGTTACAGATTACTTTTTTAAAAAATCATTAAGATGTTTAGGAAGAGAACCAAAAAAGGGGAAAAACACAAACCATTTAATTTTGTCTGTCGTTCTATAGTCCGAACAAGTCCCAGGAATAATGTAACTATAGATTTCCTCTTAAACGTTTAGTGGAGTGTTAATAGTAACAAGAGTTATGTAATGATGTATAAAAATTGCAGGAAGCTACTTTAGAAGAAACCACTATTTGTTTATTGAGAAAGACACAGAAAATGTATAATTTCGATTTGGTATAAATATTTGAAATAGGAGATTAAAAATTGAGAGTACAATGAAGTTTGTTTCCCGCTATTTAATTGCGAAGTACCTAAAATAATTCAACACTTTTCATGATAAGAGCAGGGATTAATATTGTAGAGAATGTTTGAGAGTAAAACATTAGAAGCGAAATTCGTAAATTAACATCTTTACGTCACCATATTAGTAAACATTTCCAAGTCAGTCTGATTGGTTCTCCTTTCCTGGAAGAAAGATGAATGTTTATTTCTGTTAAATCATAGCCTTTACTGCTTTTTGTTTTTAATTCGGTGATGTAAATTGTGCATGTGTTTTTCTGCACTTGTAAATAAGTGCTGCATTTTTGATATGTTACAAGGTGTGCTGGTTCAAGAAGACAATATTTATTGATGGAAGTGATTGAAGTTGAAAATAAGGATACCCGTTCTTGTTCAATTTGTTCAATTCTTTTTAATACTGTAAACTAAAGAACTACAACACTTTATATTTGGTTGTCTGGTTGCATTGTGATTAATATTATGTGGACGTACAGCACGTCAGCGCCATAGGAAAGCCGCTGCTCCTGCTGCTTGTGCAGCCACTGCTATAGTGACATGAGGGATGGACTAACACGTTGAAAACTTTAAAATTAATACTAATTACACGAATAAATATGCCTGTTTCAGCTCACCTTGGGCTTTTGGATTGTTTATCGATGCATAACTGTGTAACTGAGTGACATTTCTGAAGTGTTAATTCATTATTATGCAGTTCTTTTATATCCCAGTCATCATTTCTGACAAGTAATTTTTTTTTGTAAATAGTGTTTGTAGATGACGAACTAAAAGCTTTTAATTAATTCTACCATAAACAAACTTGCAGAATGGGCATATAAATGACAAATGAATTTCAATATAGCTAAGTGGTGCATTTTGGTAGGAGGAATAAGGAGGCGACCTACTGCTTGGAAAATAAAAATCTAAATGGGGTAGAGGTGCAAAGGGATCTAGGGGTATAGCTTCACAAACCATTAAAAGTACCAACAGTTTAAAAAAGCCATAAAAGTGCAAATAAAGCACTGGGGCTCATTTCTAGAGGAATAAAATTCAAAAGCAGAGAAGTTATGTTAAACCTGTATCGAACCTTGTCTGATTGTCTCATGATTTAAGATGGTGGGGTGCAACATAGCATTACTGTATATATGTTTTTAAGTGGTTGCTGTTTTTTTTTTATTTGCTTATGGGATCTGGGCATCATTGGCAAGGCCAGCATTTATTGCCCATCCCTAATTGCCCTTGAGAAGGTGGTGGTGGGCCGCCTTCTTGAACCGCTGCAGTCCGTGTGGTGAAGGTACTCCCACAGTGCTGTGCGGGAGGGAGTTCCAGGATTTTGACCCAGCGACGATGAAGGATCGGCGATATACTTCTAAGTCAGGATGGTGTGTGGCTTGGAGGGGAACTTGGAGATGGTGGTGTTCCCATGCGCCTGCTGCCCTTGTCCTTCTAGGTGGAAGAGGTCGCGGGTTTGGGAGGTGCTGCCGAAGAAGCCTCGGTGAGTTGCTGCAGTGCATCTTGTCGATGGTACACACTGCAGCCACGGTACGCCGGTGGTGGAGGGAGTGAATGTTTAAGGTGGTGGATGGGGTGCCAACCAAGCGGGCTGCTTTGTCCTGGATGGTGTCGAGCTTCTTGAGTGTTGTTGGAGCTGCACTCATCCAGGCAAGTGGAGAGTATTCCATCACACTCCTTACTTGTGCCTTCTAGATGGTGGATAGGCTTTGGGGAGTCAGGAGGTGAGACACTCGCTGCAGAATACCTAGCCTCTGACCTGCCACAGTATTTATGAGCTGGTCCAGTTAAGTTTCTGGTCAATGGTGACCCCCAGGGTGTTGATGGTGGGGCATTCGGCAATGGTAATGCCGTTGAATGTCAAGAGGAGGTGGTTAGATTCTCGCTTGTTGGAGATAATCATTGTCTGGCACTTCTGTGGCGTGAATGTTACCTGCCACTTATTAGCCAGGTCTTGTTGCATGCAGGCATGGACTGCTTCATTATCTGTGAATTCTATTCCTCTAGAAATGAGCCCCAGTGCTTTATTTGCACTTTTATGGCTTTTTTAAATTGTGTTGGTACTTTTAATGATTTGTGAAGCTATACCCCTAGATCCCTTTGCACCTCTACCCCATTTAGATTCTTATTTTCCAAGGAGTAGGTAGCCTCCTTATTCCTCCTACCAAAATGCACCACCTCACACTGTGCAGTCATCAGCGAACATCCCCATTTCTGACCTTATGTTGGAGGGAAGGTCATTGACGAAGCAGCTGAAGATGGTTGGGCCGAGGACACTGCCCTGAGGAACTCCTGCAGCGATGTCCTGGGGCTGTAATGATTGACCTTCAATCACCACAACCATCTTCCTTTGTGCTAGGTATGACTCCAGCCAGTTGCTGTTGTAAAAGTTGTTGTTGTAAAATTTGCCCACGAACCAAAAAGTCGTGCTCAAAGGAGTTCATGGCCCGCTCAGTACAAGAAAATTAGAGGGAACATTGTTGATTATCCCTTTAAATAGCGCTGGTGGGGGGGGGGGGTCCTTCCTGCTGCTGAACGCGTGTTCAGCTGTGCGTGCTTAAGAGAGGGCGTTAGCTGGAGCGTTGAGCTCCAAAATGGCAGCACTCTCGTTAAATCAACGTTACACGCTGACTGACGTCATGATCTGCCTACTCTGCATACTTCACCCACACGGATGCCATTTTGGATTTCTAAGGACACTCGTTGTGCCCAGAAAAGGGGTGGTACGGATCCGAATTGTTTGGTTTCCATGAAAGTCAGCAAAATCTGACTAAACTTTACTGCTAGACCACATAACATCTGCAGTACATTTCTTATGCATTCACCATTTTAAAAAGTTTAAAATTACCCATTAAAAAGCAAATGGAATTCTTAGTTTTGTATCTAGAGGCATAGAATATATTAGGAAAATAGGAACAGGAGTGGGCCATTCAGCCCCTTGAAACTGTTCCACTATTCATTTAGACCATGGCTGATCTGTATCTTAACTCTACCTACCCGCCTTGGTTCCCTAACCTTTAACACCCTTGCCTAACAAAAACCCATCAATCTCAGGTTTGACATTTTCAATTGACCTAGCCTCAACAGCTTTTTGGGGGAGAGTTCCAGATTTCCTCTACCCTTCCTGACATCACCCTTAAACAGCCGAGCTCTAATTTTAAGGTTAAACGCCCCCTTGTTCTGGACTCCCCCACCAGAGGAAATAGATTCTCTCCATCTACACCATCAACCTCTTGTTTTTGTATTCTATATCCCTAGATACCAAGGACTAATGTTGAACTTGTACAAGATCTTGGTAAGGCTGCAGTAGGAGTACTGTTTTGGGTACCCCATTGTAGTTAGAATATAAAAGAAATGGAAAAGGTGTAGCATAGATTTACTGGGATATTACTGGGGATGAGGAGGTAGCAGTAATAATGAGAAGCTTGAGAAGCTTAGCCTGTTTTCACTAGACCTTGCAAGATTAAGGGGTAACCTGAGTCATCTTTAAGATTATGACCAGCTAAATAGTGTAGTGAAAGCTGGAGTGAGGGCAGTTATGTAAGACAATCATAAAAAGATTTAAAGGAAATGCTCAAAAAATGTCTTTATACAGGGAATGGTTAAAAGGTAGAAATCTTTGGCACAAACAGTTGCTGAAGGAAAGTCCATAAATTCTTTTTTTTAAATGAGATAATTTCTGGAAAGAGAGCAACATTGAAAGGTATGTTATGTGAGGAGAGTGGGATAGGACGAGGTGGCTCATGTAGAGAAAAACACTGGCATAGACTTGATGAGTTGAATGGCCTATTTCTGTGGTGTAACATTCTATGATTCTTTGTAAAAATGAACAAACCTCAACAACTTATATATTTATATAGCGCCTTTAATGTAATAAAACATCCCAAGGCACTTCACAGGAGTGTTATCAAAAAAAATCAAGCAGAATATGATTAGGATTTTTTGACATCACAGAATAGCAGATTTCTGAAACATAATCTGAGCTAAAGAACGGGATGAGTGAGTACTGGCTAATAATAGGATTGAGATTAACAGGGTAAACTGAGGTGGAGATGATCAATTGTTTTGTGAAGCATGACACACCTCAAACACCTTTTTTGTTTTAGAGATTGGCTAATTTCCCACATTTTCCTGAGCTCACATGGATGAAATCATTAATTCTCAGCTATGTACGTGTATTGAAGTAAAACCATATTATTGCAATTCTGTTGGGAGGAGGGGTGTGACAAAAATGACGTTTTTTGGTCTATTTTGGCTTTGTGGCTGCCTTTAAAATCTAGTTACAATTTTCAAGTTTTGTCTGTGAAGCTTGAGGGATCAGCCAAGTAGCGTTCAAACAACACACACTGTGCGATTTGATCAGTTATTTTTATGACAGCCAGTTATTTTTTTTGAGTCTGGCCGAGTTATTCAAATCCAGAAGCTCCTGGTAACTGTTGTTTTGGAATATTTAAAGTACTGGAGCTGTTTGAATCTGCAAGTTGGTTTGGAATTCTCAGGAGAATGGTTCAAGCCAATTACAGCTAAGAGTAAAGTCAAGAAACAACACATATATAAAAGTATTCTACAAAGAAGCAACCGTTTACTGTTTTACTAAGAGTCAAATAGAAGGATTTGGGGGTAATTTTAATTTCCACCAATTGGGCGGTAAACTGGCAGGATTGCCTGCTTGTTATAGAAATGACCAAATTTTCATTTTCAACGATTTCAATGGAAATTAAAATCGGGCGGGTTCTTAACAAGCAGGCGACCTGTCTGTTTGCAGTGAAGGTGAAAAATACCGCATGCGTGTGGATATACACACATGCAGTATAAATATATATCTGTATATATATATATATTTTATACATAAGGTCTTAACTTGAGATCATTTATTACTTATCAAAGACAGGAGAGATATTGTGGAGGCATTTGGGTTACTCCAGTAGCTAAAAATAATTATGATTACTGGAAAGAAAGGTTGAAAAGAAAATTTGTGTTTGTTATCCTAGGGCATGTTATTGAAAGATGACCTAGATAGCAAGGCTAGGTAAGGCATAAAGTAATGTGAGCAGAAAATCTAGGGTTAGAAAAGCCCCCAAAAACAATAACAAGGGGTAATAATCAAACCATCCCAAAGCTAAAGTACATTTTCATCTCAACTTCAGAATGGTTTGCTAGTTGGATTTGGTTTGTTTACTGTTTGTAAAATACATCGATATGGCAACTAATGTTGACAAAAGTTGCTTGAAAAAAACCACTAGCGTGATATTCCTGGAGCATAAAGTGAATCTAATCGTTTCTCTTTTTAAAATTCGAAGCTCTTTTTTCTAACCGTTTTAGCGTTTTCTTACCTCGCGAGGAGCTTTAGCGGTTGGAGTTGGAGCGTCGGCGCGGTGGGCGGGGCGGGGTGGGGATGCTCTCGGCCAATAGGAGGCAGCCCGCGGGCTCCCTCCGCAATAGCTGCGTCCAATCAGAAGCGCGCCCTCCCCCCCCAACCAATCGTGGGTGGGGTCGGTGCGCTGGGGCTGGCGGGGGAAAGCCTGTTGCCTGGCTGACTTTCGGGCCGCGCGCGCGCTCCTGCGCTCGACTCGCGCGCCTGGCCCCGCCCACACACGGGGCCCAATGCGAGGACCAACCAATGGCGGCGGAGGCTGGCGTCGAGCGCGGGAAGGGGCGCGTGAGGCGGTCGCCCGTTCGGCGCGTGTGCGCGAGTCTTCCGACGGTCCCGTCCTCCTCCCCCCGCCCCGTCAGTCAGTCAGTAAAAGGGCAGCAGATGGGCGACTCCCGGCATCGAAACTGAAACCCCCCCCCCTCACGACCCACAGCTGATTTATATTCCCTGCCCCCCGAGCGAGAGAGAGAAAACAAACACCTCAGCAGCCCACCCCCATTCCCTTCAACCGAGGGAGGAAAACAAATTGGCGATATATGGAGGTGAGACGGTAACTGCTGGCGTGTGTGTGTCCTGAGTTTAGCATTTATTTTAAAAGCTTCCAATCTCTTTCATTTTTAATATCACTTCGCCGGGAGAAACGGCGTTTAAACGGGCGTATTCTTCCTTTTCCCTGTAAACGGGTCACGTAATCATAATTTGATGTTACACGACGGTCTGACAGGGCAGCTTGATTGGTGTGGCGTCGAAATTCCCCAAAATTCTTGCGTAAAGTTTAAAAAAAAATATGCCGCGTCGTGTAAATTCCCCTCAGAACATTTGACTTAAATCTTCGTGTGAAATAGTCGATGGTTGAGAGACTTAAAAAATGTGACGGTGGGTGGCGGGGGGGATTTAAACGAAGTTGCCGCGTCGAACGAATGAATTGAGAATATTTTTCATTTGCTCTGGGGGTGCGGATTCCCAGCCGGTCTCTTCAAGGAGCGTGTGAAAAGAGGGCGAGCGAGTGTGAGGGGGGGGGTGGGTGGAATCTCGAGAATCGGCTTATACGCTTCTTCAGCTGATTTTAAAAAAGCCAAAAATGTGAGCGTGTTTTTCCCTCCCTCCCTCCCTCTCTTTCCCGTGTCCATGTTGGTTTTGTCAGGAGAAAGGGCTTTGGTTGCACCGAGGAGGAAGCTCCGTCCCCCCGGCCCGCTCCCGCTGACAGTCGGCGACCCACTGGTGATGCCAGCCAGCCTCGACCAATCAGCTCGCGCTGCTGACGCTGGCTGTTGACCTCTTGACCGACCCCCCCCCCCCCCCCAAGAGGCACGCGGTCGACTTGTAACCCTTCATTTTTACTGTGAATTTTACAATTGCAACTTGCGTTTATACAGCGCGGCAAAGAAAGACTTCTGTTCCACGGAAGCTCGGCGTAAGCTCGAGGAACATAGAAACATAGAAGATAGGAGCAGGAGTAGGCCATTCGGCCCCTCGAGCCTGCTCCGCCATTCAGTGAGATCATGGCTGATCATCCAAATTCAGTACCCTGTCCCTGCTTTCTCCCCATATCCCTTTAGCCTTAAGAAATATATCTAACTCCTTCTTGAATATATTTAATGAATTGGTCTCAGCTGCCTTCTGTGGTAGAGAATTCCACAGGTTCACCATGCTCTGGGTGAAGAAATGTCTCCTCATCTCAGTCCTAAATGGCCTACCCTTTATCCTTAGACTGTGACTCCTGGTTCTGGACTCCCCCGACCATCGGGAACATCCTCCCTGCATCTAGTCTGTCCAGTCCTGTTAGAATTTTATAAGTTTCAATGAGATCCCTTCTCATTCTTCTAAGCTCCAGCGAGTATAAGCCCAATCGACCCAATCTCTCCTCATACGTCATTCCTGCCATCCCAGGTATCAGCCTAATGAATCTTGGCTGCACCTCATCTTCCGATTAGGCACTTTACAGCCTTCCGGACTCGATATCGAGTTCAACAATTTCAGATTATAACTTCAGCCCCCATTACATTTTTACTTATTTTTTATCCACACCTTTGTTTTGGCCCTTCCCCCCCCCCCCCCCTTTTCTCTCCCACATGACAGCTGTCTCCCATTCTGCCAGCACATTTCACACTTAATCTAGAGCCGTCTTTTGTCTCTTTACTAGTCCTATCACCATCTCGTCTCGTTTTGAATACCTCTTAATGTCTCTTTACTTCTCTTTTGTTCTCCCAGCCTGGCCTCTTAATCTATTTCATTTCCTGTGCTTTTCCAGTCTTGACAAAGGGTTTGACCTGAAACGTTGACTCTATTTTCTCTCCACGGATGTTGCCTGGCCTGCTGAGTTTTTCCAGCATTTTCTGTTGTTATTTCGGATTTTCAGCATCTGCAGTATTTTGCTATCGTTCTGTTTATATATAACGCCTTTAAAACGTAGCGGAACGTCCCTTTGCGCGGCAAAGAAAGAAAGATTTCCATTTATGTACAGCGCCTTTGAAAACGTAGCGATGTCCCAAGGCGCTTCACGGGAAAGAAAGACTTGCATTTATACAGCGCCTTTCAGGACCACCGGACGTCCCCAAACGCTTTACAGCCAATTAAGTACTATTTGAAGTGTTGTAATGTAGGAAACGCAGCAGCCAATTTGCACACAGCAAGCTCCCGCAAACAACAATGTGATAAAGACCGGATAATTTTTGGGATGTTGATTTGAGGGATAAATATTGGCCAGGACACCAGGGATGGCTCCCCTGCTCTTCTTCAAAATAGTGCCCTGCGATCTTTAACATCCACCTGAGAGAGCAGACGGGGCCTCGGTTTAACGTCTCATCTGAAAGACTCCGACAGTGCAACACTCCCTCAATACTGCACTGGAGTGTTAGCCTAGATTTTGGTGCTCAAGTCTCTGGATTGGGACTTGAACCCAAAACCTTCTGACTCAGAGGCGAGAGTGCTACCCACTGAGCCACAGCTGACACAGACAAGAGCGTTATCAGACAAAAATTTGACACCAAGCCACACGGAGATATTAGGACAGGTGACCAAAAGCTTGGTCAAAGAGGTAGGTTTTAATGAGCATCTTAAAGGGGGAGAAGTTTAGGGAGAAAATTCCAGAGCTTAGGGTCTAGGCAGCTGAAGGCACGGCCACCAATGGCTGAGCGATTAAAATCAGGGATGCTTAAGAGGGCAGAATTTCAGGAGTGCGGATATTTCAGAGGGTTGTGGGGCTGGAAGAGATTACAGAGATAGGGAGAGGTGAGGTCATGGAGGGATTTGAAAACAAGGATGAGAATCTTAAATTTGAGGTGCTGCTTAACCAGGAGCCAATGTAGGTCTGCGAGCACAGGGATGATGGTACAGGGGTTTACAGCGCAGAAACAGGTCCATGCTGGTGTTTATGCGCCACACCAGCTTCCAGTGTGGGATAATCCTAAGAGATAAAGGAAGAAAAAGAAAGACTTGCATTTATATAGCGCCTTTCATGACCGCCAGACATCCCAAAGTACTTTACAGCCAATGAAGTACTTTTGAAGTGTCGTCACTGTTGTAATGTAGGAAACACGGCAGCCAATTTGTGCACAGCAAGCTCCCACAAAAAACAATGTGATAATAACCAGGTAATCTGTTTTCGTGTTGTTGATTATTGATGCCGTGCTTGGAGGAAGAGCAGTGAAGGCCATCAAACTTGATCTCGCGTTGTCGACTATTTCACATGAAGATTTAATACTTTCAAATAAAATGTTCTGCGAATTACAAGATGCGGATTTTTTTTTTTTAAACTTGAGACTTTTTGAATTGAGTAACTTTCCTTTCTCCCTCGTACTTAATCTAACTTCCCCTGAAATGTACCAATGCTATTCACCTCAATCACACCATGTATTTCATAAAAACTTTCCATGAAAGTGTGGCTTTAGTGCAAGGATAAATTTTAACAATCTTTCTCCTTCATAGACTGGTCTGTGAGAATTTTGCAATGTATTGTGTGTTTTACTGTCCTCAAAACCTCTTCCCCCCACAGATTTAGTTAAGCGATAAGACTCAACATTGTGGCCCAGAAATCCCCTACCTTAATGCCGCGAGTTAGCGCCACACTCCTGGCAAAAAATGGCGGCCGCTACTCTATAACGCCCTTCTCTGGCGCAGGATTCGGGCCCTGGAGATGCAAATGCGGAGAGCATGACATGCATGCCGACTTTAACGTCACGCTCTGTGAACTTGGACCTTAGCGCTGAGTTTAGCGCTGGATCCTAAGCTTGCTCTGAAAACCGAGCGTGCAGCAGACTGACAGAGATGCTGTCAGCACTTCTTAATGGGACACACACACCTTTCAGGTAAGTTTGCATTTAAGCTATTGGACTGGATTTATTTTTATTTTATTGAAGTAGTGGCTTGGTGCAATACATGTTAAAAGTTTTTTGAGTGTGCAGGGAGTGCTGCTGAATGCTTGCAAGGCCTCGGATGGTAAAGGAAGGCCTCTGAGAAGACAGAAAATCCTGGAAATACTCAGCCGGTCAGGCAGCATCCGTGGATCGAGATGCTGCCTGACCTGCTGGGTATTTCCAGGATTTTCTGCTTTTATTTCAGATTTCCAGCGTCCGCTCGCAGTGAGAAGAAGACGACACAGAAGAGGAGGAAGCAGAAGGAAGGATGCAACCCAGACAGCCTCATTCTGGCCGGGATATCCGGGATGGAATCATCCACCTGTGGTACCAGTGACCACAACCCCAATTCCCCTTTCAACATTTGTCTCTCACTTTACCTTCCCTCTGTTACTGACCATCACAGCATCCTCTTGGCCACGATGCTGAAATAAAAGCAACCACAAAGCAAACTTTCCAATCCAACTTTATACATCTATCCATCCAATATAACATCAAGAAATCAACTCATCACACTTATGCATTCCCTTAGTGACTGTCTTGTGTGTGCCTTTGCCTATCCTATTGATGTCATGCATTGCTACCTCAGTGACTGCAGCATGGCTGGTGGAAGACTGCTGACTTTCAGTGGGGGACACTGCAAATGGCCTTGTGGGTCGACCTTGAGGGGCTGGTGACTGGGAGTGTGAAATTGAGTGACGGTGTTTCTTCTTATTCACTCTCCTCTCCCTCTTCTTGGGTCAACCACTGGCTCGGCAGGCTGCCTTTTTTGGGTGTGTGAAATGAGGAAGGCACAAGGGTGGGGTTGTGGTGAAGGGAGGGCAGGAAAGCAAGAGGTGAATGCGAGCAGGAGGATAACGTATGAGGATACCAGCACCTTGTATCCTTTCAGCCCCACCACTGGCCAAGGACTCAGCCATGCCTTGCCAAAAATGGCCAGCGCCGTCTCCTCTAAGGGGCTGAGATGAAGCTAGGAATTGGGAGGTGTGCCTTGTGTTTGGTGCAAATTGTTGGTAGGTGAGTGATAGTGGTGGGGGGGGTGGTGTTGTACATTGAACAGTGTGTGAGGCTAGTGGTGCAGTTGATTGAAGACGGCTTTTGAAGATGCATTCACTGGCCTTTGGCCTTGACCACTCGTCTGAAGCTTCCTTTGAGCACTGAAGCCAGGTTTTGGGAGTGACACTGCTGGCCGTGATGGCCTCGGTGATCTGGTCCCACATCCTTCTTTCTGGAGGGCCTCCTGGCCCCTGTGAGTAGAGGACCTCTCTTGCAGTATTGACCCCCTGCACAAAACTGGAGTGCTGTGTGCGAGATCCTGGGTGCCGCTTCCCTGGCTAACTGAGTCATTTGTGTTAGTGCTGAAGCACTTTTAGCATTTTTTTTTAGGTGCGGAAGGCAATTCAGCTTTAAGAGCTGAAGACTCCCATTTGGGAATTCCTTTTAATGTTAATTTTTTTTTCATAAGGCAATTGAGCTGTAAGGGCTAAAAACTGCATGTTTTTACATTTTTTTCATTTCAGAAGGCAGTTCCCCTTTAATGGACTGAACTGCTTTCTGAAACGACAGCCTTGCTTTAAGAGAAGGCTGTTCTTGCTGCAATGATGCTACAGCCACGCTACATTGGGGCCTCCTGCGGGACTAACACCACTAGAATGGCCTTGCGCAATAACTTTAGTGCTGGGCTAATCTTAATTAGCCACCAGCACCAATTTACCAGTCCTGCCAGCGCCATTAATTTCAGCGGCCCTTAACACTGGCCTGCGGTGGTGCTGGCAGGTTTTTAGTGATGTGGAATTTCTAGGCCTGTGTCTTCGATCGGTATAAAATTTCAAATAAGGTAGTATTTTGTGAGAGTGTTGTTTTGCAATCTCCTAATGTATGAATAAATGGGAAGGAAATTCTAGTGAGGAACACTCTTTGTTCAAAGTCCCATTGCCTAATAAAAAGTAGATGCGGGTGTTGCCATTTCAGATTGGCCTGAAAACTGACCAAGTGTAACCCAACTTCAGCAAAATGTGTTACTGGTTGGCCTTCCCTGTTCTTCCTCAAAGCATGGCACCAATAATGTTACCATTTCTTTGGGTTATCCCACATCAGGCACAACTACTTAAAATGCTAATCAGCAATTTTGGAGGAGAAAGTAAATCGTAGTGGTCCCAAATTATCCCGTTGCCTCATCTTTGTTCATTTGCAGGCCATACCTTACCAACCATCCAGGATTCATCTCATCATAAGAAAAAGACTTGATCTATGTTTTCTAGGCTGTCCAGAAACTGAGCTCATCAGTTGTCACACTGCATTAACTCCACACTACTTGTAGACCTGTCCTGATTGGACTGTGTCAACTCTGGAGAAGGTTTAATCTGTACATTATTCCCTGATCATTGCTAGGGGAAAATCTTCATTGGTACTACTCAGCACAAGGGCTTATGTTCTGTCAGTGTCCCACAGTAAGTATTGATATTGCTAGCCCATTCATCTCTTCTAAGTATGTGCCATCCTATGTATAGGAAATAAAGGAGCCTTGGGCAACAGAAGTCCTCGCTCAGCCCCATATTGGCACTGCAGAGACTGCGCTTACCAGTAGCGACTATGAGAGTTACAGACATTGGTTTCTGTCATTAGCCTAAGGTAATAACTGGCCACTACGTGGGATCATTGGTTCTCATCATTTCTGTACAGTTTAGGGACATCCTTGAATTAGGTCTTAGATTCCTTTTATGGATTTCTCGTTCTGATAGACTCAACAGTCATGTAGTAGATTCTAGCAAAGTTGTTGCTGATCTGAATCTCCCTTTATCACTTCAGAGCTACTTTCAATACACTTCAATTGCTAGATGATATGCTGATTCCCAGAACCTCCACTCTGAGAAACTGGTGCATTTATGGCACCTCCTTTAGAGATTGATGTTTAAAAGATTTCACTTCAGTAACAGCTCTTTGGGGGAATTCATTGTAAATATTGCTGCCACTGTGCCTACCCTATAGTTGTTTAACGAAGCCTCAATGTGATTCCACAAATGGTATTTCGCAGAAGAGCTGCATACTGACAGTCCCACCTATGATCTTTTATTGGACCTTACATCATGGAAACAGACATTCACTGCCCACACCTGAACTGGCAGAAGTTTGCCATGAGGCCCCTTTTGTATTCCAAGCCGACTGAGGACTTGAGTTGTAGTTCACAGTTGTCATTTTGCAATCTGAAGGGAGCACAACAGGATTGATCCTTAGGTCAGGGATGCCACCACTAAAGGATACCTGCATTTTTGTAGCATTGTCAGCTCTAGCCATTTGTAAGTTCCATAACTGGTACTAGTGATGATACTAGTGACCAAGATATACAACCTTCTGGCATCTGCAGCAATCGAGCAAGTTTACCCATCTCAAGGAAGAAATTATTTTACTCTAATATTTTGTGATTTTCAATTCCCAAGAGCATCCTGCCCAATTTTGGATCTCAGAACTTTGAACAAGATCCCCAACTGAGAATTTAAGATGGTAACACCAATTAAAGTCAATCAGACAGTGCGTCAATGAGACTGACCAGTCAAAGAGGATACAAGGATGCCTATTTTCACACCAACAGCTAGTCTCGTCATTAGAGGTTCCTAAAGTTCAGCTTTAGGGCACTAGTATGAGGTTCCCCTCAACCTCTAGGATGTACAAACATGTCTATCCATTTTTAAGGCCACAACAGTTGCAGTTCTATCCATACTTGGATATTTGTCCCTGAATTCCCAGCCAGAACGATCAGGTGAAATCCCAGTTGGTGCCAGGATGTTAGGTAAATTAAAGAGTCTCCCTTTAGTGGTGATTGGTGCTGGTTGGTAGCAATAGAGATGGGTTCCCCAAGAGATGCTGTACAACCCAAGTGAACCCTTCACTTGCTGCATCTGGTCGCATTGGGTCAGGTACAAGATGGTCTCTTTTTTTCAGCACCCACCTTTGGCAACTTCTCCACCTTGATTCAAACTGAGTTGTGTGGTTTATTTTGAGACTGGTTACCAAGACCAATGAAGATACCAAAATAACAACAGAAAATGCTGGAAAAACTCAGCAGGTCAGGCAACATCCGTGGAGAGAAATTTGAGTTGACGTTTCGGGTTGGACCCTTCTTCAAAACTGGAAAGAAAAGAAACTAGATCGGAGGCAGGGCTGCGATCGGACAAAAGAATAAAAGAAACAGAAGTAAAAGAGATTAGAAGCTAGACGAGATGGTAATAGGCTGGGACTAGGTGTAAAGTGTACCGGCAGGGCAAAAGATAGCTGCCAGGTGTGAGAGAGAAACAAAAGGAAAGGGGGGGGGGGGGGGGGAAAGGAGTGGAACAATTACAAGAGAAAATGAAATGGGGGGCCGAGCTTATGATCTGAAATTGTTGAACTCGATATTGAGTCCGGAAGGCTGCAGACTGCCTAATCGGAAGATGAGGTGCTGTTCCTCGAGTTTACGTTGAGCTTCCGTGGAACAATACAAGAGGCCAAGGACGGTGAGGTCCGAGTGGGAATGGAGCGGTGAATTAAAACGACAGGCGACCGGAAGCTCGGGGTCACCCTTACGGACTGAACGGAGGTGTTCCGCAAAGCGGACACCCAATCTGCGTTTGGTCTCCCCAATGTAGAGGAGACCGCATCGTGAGCAGCGAATACAGTATACTAGATTGCGAGAAGTACAAGTAAATCGCTGTTTCACCTGAAAGGGGTGTTTGGGGCCCTGGACAGTGGGAAGGGGGGAGGTATAGGGGCAGGTGTTACATCTGCTCCGCTTGCAGGGGAAGGTGCCAGGCGAAGAGGAAGGGCTGTTTGGGGTGATAGAGGAGTGGACTAGGGTGTCTCGGAGGGAGCGGTCCCTGCGGAATGCTGAAAGGGGAGGGGAGGGGAAGATACGTTTGGTGGTGGGATCACTTTGGAGGTAGCGGAAATGCCGGAGGATGATCCGTTGAATGTGGAGGCTGGTGGGGTGAAAGGTGAGGACAAGGGGAACCCTATCGTGGTTCCGGGAGGGAGGGGCAGGGGTGAGGGCAGAAGTGCGGGAGCTAGAACTGACACGGTCGAGGGCAGTGTCAACCACAGTAGAGGGGAATCCTTGGTTGCGGAAAAAGGAAGACATGTCTGAAGTACTGGTGTGGAAGGTGGCGTCGTCGGAGCAGATACGGCGGAGAAACTGGGAGAATGGAATAGAGTCCTTACAGGAAGCGGGTGTGGGAGGAAGTGTAGTCCAGGTAGCTGTGGGAGTCAGTGGGCTTGTAGTAAATATTGGTCGATAACCTATCCCCAGAGATGGAGACGGAGAAGTCGAGGAAGGGAAGGGAAGAGTCCGAGATGGACCATGTGAAGGTGAGGGAAGGGTGGAAATTGGAGGCAAAGTGAATGAAATTGTCAAGTTCGGGGCGAGAGCAGGAAACGGCACCGATACAGTCATCAATGTATCGGAAAAAGAGGTGAGGGAGGGGACCCGAGTAAGACTGGAACAAAGATTGTTCCACATAGCCCACGAAAAGGCAGGCATAGCTAGGACCCATGCGGGTACCCCATGGCAACACCTTTGATTTGGAGGAAATGAGTGGAGTTAAAGGAGAAGTTGTTCAATGTGAGAACAAGTTCAGCCAGGCGGAGGAGGGTCGTGGTGGATGGGGACTGGTCGGGCCTCTGTTCAAGGAAGAAGCGGAGCGCCCTCAGGCCATCCAGGTGGGGGATGGAGGTGTAGAGGGATTGTACGTCCATGGTGAAAAGGAAGCGGTTGGGGCCAGGAAACTGGAAACTGTTAAAGTGGCGGAGGGCATCCGAAGAGTCGCGGATGTAGGTGGGAAGAGACTGGATAAGGGGAGAAAAGATAGAGTCAAGATAGGAAATGTGGTAAACCACTTTTACCGTTCACTATCGTTACACTATAGTTATCACTGTTATATTGTTATCACTGTTCTCACTGTTGTATCACTATACGAGGTCGCCTCTTGTCACGCTGTTATACCTGGGCTGACCATCACTGACTCCGCCCATGGCTCCACCTACCTGCCCAGGTATAAAGGTAGTCGACTGGCTGGTATTCCTCCTTGTTGGATCCGATCACCCATGAGGGTGGGCTCTGTTATTTAGTCAATAAAAACCTATAGTTACTTTCCTAACTCGTCGCTTTTCATTGGACGAATTGATAGGTATATCAGGAAGAGATAAGTTCTGTAGGGCAAGAACAGGCTGAAATGATGGGTCTACCAGGGCAGTCCTGTTTGTGGATCTTGGGAAGGAGGTAGAAGCGGGCTGTGCGGGGTTGGGGAACTATGAGGTTGGTGGCAGCAGGGGGAAGATCTCCAGAGGAGATGAGGTCAGTGACAGTCTTGGAAACAGTGGTTTGATGTTCGGTAGTGGGGTCATGGTCCAGGTGGAGGTGTCGGAGAGTTGGCGTTCAGCTTCCGCTAGGTAGAGGTCAGTACGCCAAACAACAACAGCACCACCCTTGTCAGCGGGTTTAATGACAATGTCAGGGTTGGATCTAAGAGAATGGAGTGCTGCAAGTTCAGAGGGAGGTAGGTTGGAGTGAGTGAGGGGAGCAGAGAAATGGAGACGGCCGATGTCACGGCGGCAGTTAGCGATGAAAAGATCTAGAGAGGGTAAGAGGCCAGGGGGAGGGGTCCAGGTAGAACGGGAATTCTGCAAGCGGGAGAAAGGGTCAGTTGTGCGGGAGACCAAACGCAGATTGGGTGACCGCTTTGCGGAACACCTCCGTTCAGTCCGTAAGGGTGACCCCGAGCTTCCGGTCGCCTGTCATTTTAATTCACCGCTCCATTCCCACTCGGACCTCACCGTCCTTGGCCTCTTGTATTGTTCCACGGAAACTCAACGTAAACTCGAGGAACAGCACCTCATCTTCCGATTAGGCAGTCTGCAGCCTTCCGGACTCAATATCGAGTTCAACAATTTCAGATCATAAGCTCGGCCCCCATTTCATTTTCTCTTGTAATTGTTCCACTCCTTTCCCCCCCCCCCCCCTTTTCTTTTGTTTCTCTCTCACACCTGGCAGCTATCTTTTGCCCTGCCAGTGCACTTTACACCTAATCCCAGCCTATTACCATCTCGTCTAGCTTCCAATTTCTTTTACTTCTTTTGTTTCTTTTATTCTTTTGTCCGATCGCAGCCCTGCCTCCGATCTAGTTTCTTTTCTTTCCAGTTTTGAAGAAGGGTCCAACCCGAAACGTCAACTCAAATTTCTCTCCACGGATGTTGCCTGACCTGCTGAGTTTTTCCAGCATTTTCTGTTGTTATTTCGGATTTCCAACATCTGCAGTATTTTGCTATCGTACTAGTGTTTGGTTCACTGCCACACCTCTTCTAGGAATGCCTACCTTGAAGAAGTTCTGCTCTTCTCTTCGACGGGATCTCCGTTTGGCTCTTCAACCTTGTTCATCTTCATTACTTTCAGTTTCCCTTCTCGTGTTTGATCAGGTATCTGCCAAGACTCGGTTTCACAGCCACATCATTTTCCTCAGCAACTGTCTCCGGTTCCGACTTACTCCACGTGGATTCCAACTAAACTTCCACCCTTCGTGCTTCGGATCCACCCAGGATTACAAATATCTCCAAGATATTCATCGTTCCTCGAACTACTGCTCTCGCCGCATCCGGAGATCCACGCTCAACGCCATGCGGCGCCACATGAACACACTCGACTTCTCTCTTCAGCAACACCGGCGCACTCTATCTCAAAGCTGTCCGGGTCCACAGTTCCATTTCATCCTTCGACTCATCCGACGCTTCAACAAAAAACTTTTCTTCTTCCTTTCCGATGTCAAGGATCGCAAGCTTCATCAACTCTTGGACACCAACGCCCCTCCGGAACCTTCTTCCCCTTCACTTTCCTCTGACCCCCCTTCTCCCAATCCCACCCCCTGCCGCGTGTTCACTATCCCCTCTGACCTTCCACTCTCTGACCCTGAACGATCAGTCCTCAGCAAAGGCCTGAGCTTCATCCCCTTACGCACCCACCTCAATGAATTTCGAGCTCGGCAGGATGTTGAGCTCCTTTTCCGCCGCCTTCGTCTCCGTGCCCACTTCACTGGCCAGGAGTCTTCCCCCCGCACAACTGACCCTTTCTCCCGCTTGCAGAATTCCCGTTCTACCTGGACCCCTCCCCCTGGCCTCTTACCCTCTCTAGATCTTTTCATCGCTAACTGCCGCCGTGACATCGGCCGTCTCCATTTCTCTGCTCCCCTCACTCACTCCAACCTACCTCCCTCTGAACTTGCAGCACTCCATTCTCTTAGATCCAACCCTGACATTGTCATTAAACCCGCTGACAAGGGTGGTGCTGTTGTTGTTTGGCGTACTGACCTCTACCTAGCGGAAGCTGAACGCCAACTCTCCGACACCTCCACCTGGACCATGACCCCACTACCGAACATCAAACCACCGTTTCCAAGACTGTCACTGACCTCATCTCCTCTGGAGATCTTCCCCCTGCTGCCACCAACCTCATAGTTCCCCAACCCCGCACAGCCCGCTTCTACCTCCTTCCCAAGATCCACAAACAGGACTGCCCTGGTAGACCCATCGTTTCAGCCTGTTCTTGCCCTACAGAACTTATCTCTTCCTATCTTGACTCTATCTTTTCTCCCCTTGTCCAGTCTCTTCCCAACTACATCCGCGACTCTTCGGATGCCCTCCGCCACTTTAACAGTTTCCAGTTTCCTGGCCCCAACCGCTTCCTTTTCACCATGGACGTACAATCCCTCTACACCTCCATCCCCCACCTGGATGGCCTGAGGGCGCTCCGCTTCTTCCTTGAACAGAGGCCCGACCAGTCCCCATCCACCACGACCCTCCTCCGCCTGGCTGAACTTGTTCTCACATTGAACAACTTCTCCTTTAACTCCACTCATTTCCTCCAAATCAAAGGTGTTGCCATGGGTACTCGCATGGGTCCTAGCTATGCCTGCCTTTTCGTGGGCTATGTGGAACAATCTTTGTTCCAGTCCTACTCGGGTCTCCTCCCTCACCTCTTTTTCCGATACATTGATGACTGTATCGGTGCCGTTTCCTGCTCTCGCCCCGAACTTGACAATTTCATTCACTTTGCCTCCAATTTCCACCCTTCCCTCACCTTCACATGGTCCATCTCGGACTCTTCCCTTCCCTTCCTCGACTTCTCCGTCTCCATCTCTGGGGATAGGTTATCGACCAATATTTACTACAAGCCCACTGACTCCCACAGCTACCTGGACTACACTTCCTCCCACCCCGCTTCCTGTAAGGACTCTATTCCATTCTCCCAGTTTCTCCGCCTCCGCCGTATCTGCTCCGACGACGCCACCTTCCACACCAGTGCTTCAGACATGTCTTCCTTTTTCCGCAACCGAGGATTCCCCTCTAACTGTGGTTGACACTGCCCTCGACCGTGTCAGTTCTATCTCCCGCACTTCTGCCCTCACCCCTGCCCCTCCCTCCCGGAACCACGATAGGGTTCCCCTTGTCCTCACCTTTCACCCCACCAGCCTCCACATTCAACGGATCATCCTCCGGCATTTCCGCTACCTCCAAAGTGATCCCACCACCAAACGTATCTTCCCCTCCCCTCCCCTTTCAGCATTCCGCAGGGACCGCTCCCTCCGAGACACCCTAGTCCACTCCTCTATCACCCCAAACAGCCCTTCCTCTTCGCCTGGCACCTTCCCCTGCAAGCGGAGCAGATGTAACACCTGCCCCATACCTCCCCCCTTCCCACTGTCCAGGGCCCCAAACACCCCTTCCAGGTGAAACAGCGATTTACTTGTACTTCTCGCAATCTAGTATACTGTATTCGCTGCTCACGATGCAGTCTCCTCTACATTGGGGAGACCAAACGCAGATTGGGTGACCGCTTTGCGGAACACCTCCGTTCAGTCCGTAAGGGTGACCCCGAGCTTCCGGTCGCCTGTCGTTTTAATTCACCGCTCCATTCCCACTCGGACCTCACCGTCCTTGGCCTCTTGTATTGTTCCACGGAAGCTCAACGTAAACTCGAGGAACAGCACCTCATCTTCCGATTAGGCAGTCTGCAGCCTTCTGGACTCAATATCGAGTTCAACAATTTCAGATCATAAGCTCGGCCCCCCATTTCATTTTCTCTTGTAATTGTTCCACTCCTTTCCCCCCCCCCCCCCCCCCACCTTTTTGTTTCTCTCTCACACCTGGCAGCTATCTTTTGCCCTGCCAGTACACTTTACACCTAGTCCCAGCCTATTACCATCTCGTCTAGCTTCTAATCTCTTTTACTTCTTTTGTTTCTTTTATTCTTTTGTCCGATTGCAGCCCTGCCTCGGATCTAGTTTCTTTTCTTTCCAGTTTTGAAGAAGGGTCCAACCCGAAACGTCAACTCAAATTTCTCTCCACGGATGTTGCCTGACCTGCTGAGTTTTTCCAGCATTTTCTGTTGTTATTTCGGATTTCCAACATCTGCAGTATTTTGCTATCGTACCAATGAAGATACCATACTGTATTATGGATTCAGGTCTGCCCAAACATTCTGCAACTTCTGAGTTAGGATCCCCCAAAGTGTCAACATCAGAGGAAGGTAAGGGCTCCTATGTAACATCTCCAGTTCAATAGCAGGAGTCCAAATATCAAAGATTTCACAATTTTAACAAATATGCGTTGAGGACTATGTTGGGGTGGCGGAGAAGTGCTGGATTCAATGTTCCATGGCTCTGTTGGAACCACAGCTGTTTCTCGTGCAAAGTGGTGAAATTTGCTGATGATACCAAACTGAAAGGGGCAGTGAAATCAGTAAGCAGCTCAGAAATCTTAGAATGATTTGGACAATATGGGGGAAAATTCGGTTGCTTTGCGCCTCATGTTAGCGCCCTAAGCTAATGGGACGCAAAGCAACTAGCGCTCGCGCGCAGCGATGTTTGCACCGCTCGCGAAATTGACCAGACATTTTGCAGTGGTGCTAAACACTACCGCCACGATCTCCTGCGCCCGCAGATCGTGACGTCAGTCAAGCGTGCAGCGCCCTGGTCTGGATATTGAGTGGTGCCCCCCACCTTACCGCCTGCCGTTAGCAACGACAGGTTGAGGGGAGCATTTTGCAGTCGGGAAGGGACTGGGGGAGCGCTATTTAAAGCCGACCGCTTCCTGCCTTTTTTTGTCGACAACATTTTTGCACCACGCATTCTGAGAGAGAGACTTCTGGAGAGATTCAACGCTATGTGAAGGAGTTTTGGGTACTGAGCAGCACTCTGCAGGTTCATTTTGATTTGACCTTGCATCGATTTAGAAGAGACTATGGGGGTTGCACTCTGAGCTCTTTCCCTGGGCCTCTCTTGTTCTTTCCAGCAGATTTGATGTACAGGTCTCTCCAGGCCGAGATTCAAGGCTGCAATGAGCAGGATGTGGATGGAGAGCAAGATCGACCCTCCCCTTTAAGAACTGGCCGGCGCCAGTGTGTCTGTGTTCCATTGCTGACTGACATCACATGAGCTTCGCCAGCGCTCTGAGGTAGCGCCTCACTCCTCGGCATTAGCGCTTTAAGAGAGGTGTGTAGTGCCTGAGTTAGCGCGCGAATCACCTCCAGGGGCGATAGAAGCCAAGATTGCAGTCGGAGGCGACAATTAGCGGCAGGCGCTAAACTTTGCGCCCGGCTGATAATTGCGCCCCAAACGGGGTGATACCAAATTTCTCCCCCTATATCTCTGGGCAGAACGATCAGAAGAAATGAATTACAAATAAGAAATAGATGACACAAGTTCTCCATGAAATAGCTAGAGATGAAGCTGTAAAGATACCAAGGAGTCTTAGTAGGCTCATTGCTCAACATGCCCAACTAACGCAAGGCACCAACAATAAAGTTAATAGGATGTTGAACTACATAGCTCAAGAAGTAGAATATATGTTGGAGGAAGTTGTGGTCAAGTTGTGCATAGACCACAGCAAGAATTCTGTGTCGAGTTCTGGTCGCAAATACACAAGCGAGACATTTAAGTGCTGAAGACAGTGCAGAGAAAAGCCACAGAAATAATTCTTGGTGTCATGTTCGAGTATTGAGGAAAGATTGGAGAAATATAAGACTTTTCACCATGGAAAGAAGACATCTGAGAGCTGATTTTATACAGCTATAAAATAGAGTATGGAAAAGGTAAATAAATTAAATTGCAAGAGTAAGCTGAGTGAAAACAAGTTAAAACGAGTAAAAAGTAAATTTAGTACTGATACCAGGAACAACCTGATACAGTGTGTGATCAATGTATGGATTAGACTTCTAGATAGAATAGTGGAGGCAAAAACCCTGGAAGCATTTAAGAAGCAATTGCATGCTGCAATAGGTGGACATAAAGATCTGGATGAATGCATTTCAATGGGCCTAATGGCTACCTTCATTTGTAACTACCTTGTGAACTCCGTTATCTGCCATTGAACCCACCCCTGGCACCAAGACTGTATCTCCCTGTCTGCTGAGCCACAGGGGACAGCCCTGGCTTTTACTGGTATCCGTTAACAATTGGGAGAACATGTCTCCCAAGAAGAGGAGAAGGATGAAGATCATCATCTACCAGATTTGTTCAATCAAAACGATTAGGTGTTAGTTTGAACACTAGGGTTGTACAAAGTCTGAATAATACCCCAGAGATCCCTGCACCTGTGATGGAGCTTCTACTCAAATTTCACACACAGGTTTGTTATGCCCACCTTATTCTGGGCCAACATCAACAAAGTTGGGCTGACATGTATAAGCAACTTAGAATAATGGCAAAGGTAAGTGAGACCTACTGTCCTCAGTTAACATGTTGTACATCACATCGACTCAACAGTCATACCCCATGCTGCCCAAAGATGACCAGGCTGCCGCCAAGGGCAACTTTTTTGAGCTGCTAAATCATCAGTCAGTATGGACGCATGGGGCCAGTGGATCTTCTCAACTATTTGACTTGAACAACAAATCAATTGGGATGGGTTTGCTTTTAAGCAAACTTCACAACTCCAGGCTGTGGCAGAGATAGCTTCAGAAACTTTGTCTTTTCTAATTAAAGACCAGTTTCAGAGCAGACCATGCTGGATGCCCTGGACATTGTCACAGGTCTATAGCTCAATGTGTCTCACTATGTCAGCCAGGACGCTTGTTGCTTTCATCAGAACTATAATAGTAGCTTCTAAGTTTCTCTGTGATAGACAAGTTGAGAAGCTGTTGGAGACTGTAGGCACCACAAGTGATCTCCAGAATGGCACAAAAGTTAGGATTGCCTGCTAGGGAACTTTCTCTCTTGACCACTGGTCTCAGCAGGGAATCTTACAGCAAACACTTTGTGGCCCAGAGGGGGAACCCTGCATCAAGATTCTGCTCAGAATCACGCAGAATTGAGGTTCTCATAGCAGACCGCTTACCCAGCAGTGACTTCTTTCTTCCTGGTCCAAATGGTTGCATATTACATTTTGTGGCCAACTGGGAGAGTATCACTAAGAATGCCTGGGTCAGAGAACCTATCAGCGTGAGTACCCGCCACATTGTGATGTGATACAATTGGACTATTTGAAGAATCCTCATTTTTATATAGATTAGACAGTAGGTTTTCACATCAGGATGGGTTTTACTTCTGATACTTAATGACCCTGAAAAAATCAGTTAAATTCTTTCCCATTCTAGAACTCGGCACTGAGTACAACAACAATAACGTGTATTATAGCGCCTTTAACGTTTTAAAACACCCCAAGGCACTTCACAGGAGTGTTATAAAACAAAATTTGACAACGAGCCACATAAGTATAAGTACTTATAACAAGAAAAAGTCACGGTGGTAATACAGCCGCAAGACCTGGATGGCCACAATTACTTTGAAGGGTGCCTGCTGTCATATCATCTTACAGTAATGCAATCAAAAGTATCTCTGGCTTGTCTTCCAAGGTTGCAGCTATCAGTACAATGTTCTCCCTTTTAGGCCTTTCCTCAACTCTGTGTCCACCAAATACTTACCCATTGTTGCAGCACATTTTCTTTCTGCAATAAATGCTTATCCTTATTTGGATGGCTGTTGTAAGTGCTCCCTGTTGAGAGAGTGCTTGGCTAGCTGTCCAGGGTTCATTATCTACTACAGTAAGTCTCCATGCAGGAAATTATACTTATAGACTCTCATATTTTTAGGCTATCATTTTCCAGCTATACTAGAAAACTCTTGCTGCTCCCAGACCAGTGTCCAGTTCTTCAGAGATTGATGTCTTCCCTTTGCCAAGGGTTAAGTGTAATAGCGGAGCTATTTTGTGTTTGAAGTTTGATGTTGCTTCACAGAGGTATAATCAAAAATAATGGAGGCTAAGCCAAAGAAGGAGATATTCGGAAGGGGTGAATTTTGAAAGCACTAATTACCTTTGTGAACTTAATGTTAATATTAAAACAAAATAAAAATACTGCGGGTGCTGGAAATCTGAAATAAAAACAAAATGCTGGAAACACTCATCAGGTCAGGTAGCATCTGTGAAAGGTCATCAACTTGAAACATTAACTCTATTTCTCTCTCCATAGATGCTGCCTGAACTGCTGAGTGTTTCCAGCATTTCTGTTTTATTTCATTTTAATATTATTGGGTTCTCAGTATTATTTGCATCCCTTATTGTTAAAGGATTTGTTAAGGGAAGGTTGTGTCTGACAAACTTGATTGAATTTTTTGAGGAGATAACAAGGAGGGTAGGTAAGGGTAGTGTGTTTGATGTAGTGTATATGGACTTTAGCAAGGCTTTTGATAAGGTTCCACATGGCAGACTGGTCATGAAATTAAAAGCCCATGGGATCCAGGGCAAAGTGTCAAGTTAGATTCAAAACTGGCTCAGAGACGGGAAGCAGAGGGCAATGGTTGATGGGTGTTTTTGTGACAGGAAGGCTGTTTCCAGTGGGGTTCCGCAGGGCTCAGTACTAGGTCCCTTGCTTTTTGTGGTATATATCAATGAACCAGACTTGAATATAGGGGGTATGATTAAGAAGTTTGCAGATGATACTAAAATCGGCTGTGTGGTTGATACTGAAGAAGGAAGCTGTAGACTGCAGAAAGATATCAATAAATTGGTCAGGTGGGCAGAACAGTGGCAAATGGAATTTATTCCAGAGAAGTGTGAGGTAATGCATTTGGGGAGGGCTAACAAGGAAAGGGAATACATATTAAATGGTAGGACACTGAGTAGTGTAGAGGAACAAAAGGACCTTGGAGTGCATGTCCACAGATCCCTGAAGGTAGCAGGCCAGGTAGATAAGGTGGTTAAGAAGGCATACGGAATGCTTGCCTTTATTAGCCGTGGCATAGAATACAAGAGCAGGGGGGTTATGCTTCAACTGTATAAAACACTAGTTAGGCCTCAGCTAGAGTACTGTGTGCAGTTCTGGTCACCACATTACAGGAAAGATGTGATTGCACTAGAGAGGGTACAGAGGAGATTTACAAGGATAGAAAATGCTGGAAAAACTCAGCAGGCCAGGCAACATCCGTGGAGAGAAATTAGAGTCGACGTTTCGGGTGAACCCTTTTTCAAAACTGGAAAGGAAATGAAATAGATTGAAGGCAGGGCTGCGATAGAACAAAAGAAGTAGAGACATTTAGAGGTATTCAAAACCAGACGAGATGCTAATAGGACTAGTGGAGACAAAAGACGGCTCAGATTAGGTGTGAAGTGTACTGGCAGAGAGACAGCTGCCATGTGGAAGAGAGGGAAAAAAAGGAAAGGGGGGGGTGGTGAAGGGAAAACCCAAAACAAAGTTCTGTTGTTATTTTGGATTTCCAGCATCTGCAGTATTTTGCTATCGTACTAGATTTACAAGGATGTTGCCGGGAGTAGAAAATCTTAGCTATGAGGAAAGACTGGATAGGCTGGGTCTGTTTTCCTTGGAACAGAGGAGGCTGAGGGGAGACCTTATTGAGGTGTATAAAATAATGAGTGGCATAGATAAAGTGGATAGAAAGGACCTGATTTCCCTTAGCAGAGGGGTCAAAAACCAGGGGGTACAGATTTAAAGTGATTGGTGGAAGGTTTAGAGGGGATTTGAGGGGAAATTTCTTCACCCAGAGGGTTGTGGGGATCTGGAACTCACTGCCTGAAAGGGTGGTAGAGGCAGGAACCCTAACCACATTTAAAAAGTACTTGGATGTGCACTTGGGATGCTGTAACCTGCAGGGCTACGGACCCAGAGCTGGGAAGTGGGATTAGGCTGGATAGCTCTTTGTTGGCCGGTGCGGACACGATGGGCCGAAATGGCCTCCTTCCATGCTGTAACTTTCTATGATTGTGAGCTCATCTCTGGAGCGGAGGTAAATTCGATGCTGCTACAGAGTTAAACTAATTGCAGCAACTTGAAGTAGCTTTCTATTTTAAACAATTTGGATCATTGCAATGTCTGTGGTTAGTGGTTCCATAGTTCACTGAGTTCCAACTTGAAAGTGTTATTGGTTAAAACCTGGCAAAGGAGAGGTCCCAGCTTTTTGGGCTCAAGGGATGGAAGCTTATCAGGTTGAATGGAAGAAGGTGGCCATGGCAGTGAATGCTACCTCTGGTAACCCCACGCAGCTACTCAATGTCGAAAGAAGTTCACTGACCTCACCAGGGAAGTCAAGGTAACAGGAGACAGTCATACCTTGTAAAAACACTTTGTAATTCACACACAGCTGAACATGTAGGGAAGCAGTGAAAGACCTGAAGGTAGGCAATCGTACCTTCCTACATGGATTGCGTATTTCCCAAAAATATTCCTTTTCTGACTAAGTGTTCAGTATATTTTTGCTCTGATTAAAAAGAATTGTTCCTTTCAGTTATGCTGAATACTTTTAAAATAGTACCCAAGGCAAAAGAACATAAGGGTTTTCTCTTCTTTTTTAGCCTAAAACTATTTTGAAAAGTGTGAATCGTTACTACAATGGTATTGATGCTAACAGCAGATCAACAGATGTATTCAGTGATGCATTGGTCAACTGTAATTCATTCTTCAGTCCTTATAAAGCACAGGTAAGAATAACATGTTATTTTCTAAATTTCAATTGGAATACAATTAAAATGTACCTTTGGGTAAAAAAATAGTGGGCCAAATCTACCTGGAAAAATAATGGCGAGCTCAGGACTTATGCCTTTATTAATGTGCAAATCAGCCAGTAGGTTCAGGGGAAGAACAGATACGCCATGAGTTGCGAATCTCCAGAACTTGCTGGTCGATTTACACCGCTCTGCCGTTTGCCCCACACAGACGGCATCTCGCCCTTACCCTCCCCATTATTTTTAAGAACTTGCTGGAATTGCACATTCATTGCCCATTATTAACAGCATAAGTATCGTTTTAACTGTTAATTTAAGATGTGTCTCATTTCTGCATCTAGTAAATTGTTCTTGGAGATTTAAAAAATTTCAAGTTTTTAATTTTTTTCTTTTTTTTCCTCTGTCTTAATCCAATCTTTACCTCATTCTGTTTCTCTTTCTGTACCTGATTTGACTCTAATTCACCCTCCTTCTCCATTTCTTTCTCAATCGCTAAGTTTCATTGATTAAGGAGGTACACTCTTGGTCCTGTCATTCACTAAGGTCCCAGATGCACTTCCAGCCAGTTACAGCACAAATTATATTCGAGCTGAAGGGTGCAGAAAAATAGTCTAATGAACGGCACACGTCGCGAGATGCCCTGCTCCAGCAAGATTTGGCCCAGTACATTGAGGGAAGAGTTGATTGAGGAAAAGAATTCTACACACTTTAAAAAAAAAAGTAACACTATAAAAGTGTGTTCATCCAGGAAAGGTGTTGTACTTGGTCTGTATGCAAAATTTTTATTATCTTAATTTTTTAAACTAAATAAAAGATGAAAAAATAGAGCAGGCCACTCACTCATTGGCAATGCAAAATGATTTTCCATTCCCTTCTATATTGAACATGAGACCGAGAACCACACATAGTTGTTACCTGCTAAAACTCTGACTATGTATTAAAATAAAATTTGGTCAGTGACAGCAATGTCCCATCGGTGTTGTGGCAGTAGTTGGTACTCCGAGAGTCATGTTATGTGACTGTAAGTACGGTGGGGCTCAACCAATATTGCGAGACAGCAACTCTGTCTTCACTATTCCTCCTTACCGGCAGTTATAGAAAATAAGACAAGGAATTGTAAATAAAACCGCACTTTACACCCCTGATTTATCAGCACTGCATCCAAATTGTAGTGCGCTAAACAACTGTTTAATTTCCGAATATCCAAATACATTTTATGGAACCAGTTATACACCCTGCTTCTAATTCTGCTTGACCTGAATACTTCATTTGGTCTTGACTCCACCTGTGCATCTTCATGGGAGAATAATGAGTTACCTCAAATATTGCAACTGGTCAGGACTGGGATACAAAGGAATGTAATTAAATGATGCTGTACTTTCGGCCTTTAAAGCCATTCATCTTAAAAAACGTCTTAATAACTATCAGTATAGAAAAAAAATCTTCTAGCTTCCCCCTTCGTTCTTCTAAAGATAATTCTGTCTGTGTCGCTTTTATCTGTTGGCCTCTCGCACTATTACCCTTCAGGCTCACTCTCTCTGCTCTCACAGTAAGCAGTTAGTCTCAAGGGTAAGTGGTAGCTCAAAGCAGCACCAGGTTGTCATGCAGTCTGTGAGGGAGCGAGTTTAATATAAAGATAAAAGGAAATTAAGTTGGCCAAATAACATGTGGAACGTATACCCCGGCTTCGCCACTTGCCATGCTTCTGTCATGGATGTCCACTATATCAATGGTGGCATCTTCCATTGGGGACAGCAATGGCCTTCCTCCTATGCGCATCTGCTCCAAGAAGAAAGGGACTATGCTGGTGTGTGGCTGATGAAGGGTTGTGAAAATGTGCGTGCCAGAGTATGAATGGTGTGTGAAAGATGCTACAGGTGTGGGAAGTGAGGGAAGTAATTATGAGGACAGTAGCAGGTGCCGAGTGTGCAAGTGGCAGCAGAAGGAGGTACAGTGAAGTGTGCTACTGTGATTAAAGGAGCATGATGGGAAGGTGGGGAGGGTAGGCTTGTGACTGCTGGGGCTACCGGTAGTGCATAGCTAAGCTGAGAGTAAGAGAGGTATGCCTAGGAGCCTTACAATAGCAGCTCTGGTCAAATCATTGAATTTTTTTTGACATAGCTGCCAGGTCCTGGATGCAATGCTACATCAATTCACTTGCTCAGCCACCTCTGACCACCGTTGCCTTGTTACATTCCTTGGCAACCTTCTTCTGTCAGCTGGAAACAGGAACTACTTCCTTCTGCTTACATCCTCGACAAAGTCTCCATGGCGTTGTCGGATAATTGAGGGGCCCTTTCAGAACTCGTATTGACTGTTGTCCGTTCCAAGTTTGAAGTCTGAAGCATGCAGTGCAGCCAAGGTGCACTCCCTGTTTAAGAGGGACAGAATACTTTTAAATGGTCACTCACCCCAAATTCACCCCCATGATCAAGCTGCCAGAAACAAGTACGTGTGGTGCTGATAATCGCCCATTGTATGGAAATGAGGCACAAACCTGAAAATGGTTCGTGCCTCTCGTCCACGTCATCAGGCCGGTGCTACACATGCCCTGCCCACTTTGCACCTATTTTAGGTGCAGGTTGAATTATCCCCCCAAAGTAAAGGTTTACTTTAGCTATCAGCCATATTAAATATCTAATTGCACTTTTTACAATGTTTAAAAGCTACCCTATCACACAACATGGAGCGTTTTTCTGATTTCATTGAACCAATGTTATATGGAGAACGCAGATGTAACCTGTCTACCTTTTGAAAACGTTTTGTAAGGACTAATATTTATATCTAGATTATTGTATTTCAACAGTTTTAAGATTTTCGGTCTTGCACCTGAATTCTCTGTAGGTACCTCAATATGAAGAAAATATAGATTCACATCAGTCCTACACTGCATCAGTGTCGACCACTCCTGATTCCTCCTTGTTCTATGTTCCTTGGTCAACATCTGGAGATGATTATAAACAGCTTGCTGGATCTCAGAGCAACCTTAACCGGTATGAGGATTATCTATTTCCATAATTAAATGATGTAAAAAAATCTAGTGCAGAAACATTGTCATGTTTTGAGGGCTGCAGATTATTGCCATGATGATATCAGAAGTGATCACATTGCTGAGGCCATTATTCCACACTTGAGACAATTGGTGTAATCTCTGGAGCTTTAGTTTACTAAACCAGTGTTTGTTTCATTGTACACTTTAGGTAAATCAACTTATTTTAAAAATGGGAAATACTTCTGCTCATTTTTTAATGTTTTGCAATGTGAAGCAATTGTCTTCTCTACCTCATATTTGTTGTTAGCTGATAGATCTTCAAAGGTATTAGATAAGTTTTCTGTATGTCAGACAAAGTTTTTTTGCACTGTTTATTCAGTGGGCTAAAGATTAACATTGCAATCACAGTAACATAGCATAGAAACACTGTAGAATATTGTGAACATCGTAAATGGGATCTAAAATTATTTTTCCAATATTTAATAAAACTATTGATACTGGAGCTGATTCCGTGATCCTAGAAAAATAGCTCCATGATCGATGCGTGCAAGTACATTCATACACCTGAAGTGGGGAGTTAACCTAGTTGTTTTAATAATTTTACATATGCTGCCTGCAGCTTGAGCCTTGCGCAGGGAGTGTGATAAAGAGGGAGTGCTGCTGAATCCAAAGCAGGTAACCACTCAAAATTAAAGATATGTGGTTGCATATAAGAGGTTAAAAATGTTGGAGTAAGTCTGAATAATGGTCACAGCAATTTACAACCTTTATGGGAGAGGAAGAGCTGATAGCCAAAGTGTAAAAGACAGACAAGGCAGTGGAGGCACAAAGTGGAGTCTGGACTAATAGCAGAGCAGTGCTGCCCACCACTTTGATGGGTGGCAAAGTGAACATTCTGCTGCATGAGTTGGGTGCAAGTAGGCTTGCCCTGTTTGCTTTCCAGGACACCGTCCCCAGAGAATGCCAATGTACCCATGCCTGGCAAGACGTGGTAGTCCCATACAATGCTGCCTGCAGGACCTAGAAACAGGTGGTGGAGAAAATGGCACACTTTAAGGAATCTGGTAAGTTAAATTGAACAAGAATATGATGTATCAGGTAGATGGCAGATGCCACAATGTGTAGCCTGTCAACCTCTTTACTGCTCACCCATGCCAGGCTTTCATACAATCTTACAGCCCTTTCAGTTCGATCTCATGCATACCCATACCTTAGCAGAGCAGACATTCAAGATGCAACATATAATTGACAGCCTTGCCACACTCATCTTCTAATGGTTTCAAGTTGGACACATTGGGGCACTTTTCAAAGTGACTCTTGCACTTTGGGAAATGCACCATTGTATAACTCACCATTTTGATCCATACAGTTTGCTCCCTGCAATGTGAGCCTTGGAATGAGTTATAGGTGTAACTATTGAGGGCATTGGTGATATTGCCAACTAGTAGTGTTGTCTATATGTTGAAAGTTTGCTGTAAGTGTTCTTCCTGCATATGACACAGCTTTGTCCTGCTAACCTGTAGCAAGCTGAGGCATTTGTCATAGATCATTGGCAGATGGATGTACCATGGTCTGCATTATAATCTGATGCTTGCTGATCTCCTTGCCATGTCTCCTTTCATCTTGTACAATCTCTGCTACAAAATTTAATATTTTAAGAGCAAATTATTCTTGAGTAAAAAAAATGGCTGCCTATGTCTTTTTATTAAATTAATATTCAGGGAAGGCGGTGTCTAGTGATCAAGGGGGGAATTTTGACGGCGCTCGGGGCAGGTTTGGCGGCGGGACTGCTGGCAAAATTGCAAAGATTGACAGTGGGTCCCGAACCCGCTGTCAACCCGTCTCCATACAATCTTCCCAAGTGTCGGGTCCCCAATTTGCGCAGGGACCCGACACCTGGCGGCGGAAAGAGGATTATAGGCACTTAACTGCCTGTTAACAGGTAGTTACCAGGCAGTTAAGAGGCTTTTTTCAATTTTGACAGGTCGACTGGGCTTCCCAACGTCCGGACACCACGCCAGGGTAAGTGTGGCATGCTGTGGGTCAGCTGTAAGGTTTGTGCATTGATGACAGCTGCAGAAGTGGTGTGAAGGATCCAGTGGTACACTGGAGTTTCAGGGGTAAGAAAATGTTGGGGAAATCATTTTTAATGTATTTAGACTTTTCTGTAGGTAACAAGGTTTGAAGTGTTTGTGTAGTCCCACCTCATTGGGAGAACCTCTCTCACCAGTGACAGATCGCT
Organism: Somniosus microcephalus; assembly: GCF_052327205.1. Classification (NCBI taxonomy): domain Eukaryota; kingdom Metazoa; phylum Chordata; class Chondrichthyes; order Squaliformes; family Somniosidae; genus Somniosus; species Somniosus microcephalus. The sequence continues at coordinate 15,395,741 of NC_141010.1, forward strand.
TCTGTAACCTCACCTGCAGCTGCCATCTGTTTTATCCTAAGGAGAGAGTCACTGGAGAACCTGGGTGCAAGGGCTCAACTTTGTACAGTGATTGGCAGTGTTTGCAGCACCTCAATGCTGTCAAACACTGAAAAATCATCTGTCAAAAAAAATGTGCGCGTCCCCTTTAAGAAAACCGGCATCAACTGATGTCATCTGACACCGGCTTTCTCTTAATTGGGTGGCAAGCCCGCAGGGCGGGGCTTAACGAGGCTAATTGACGTAAAATTATGTCTGTGCGTCGTTGGGGGCGGGATTGGAACCCGCAAGTCAGCTGACCCGCTCCCAACTCTCACCGAAAGGTAAGATCGCGCCCTAAGTGTCTGGCTTCCCCAGTCTTTCTCCTTTAGTGTTGTGCTCCTGGAAAGTGTCTCTCACACCTCCAGTGGAGCTTATTGCCCATTCACTGTAACAGCCTGGGGTGAAGGTCGAAGTACCAAAATGGCAGTATCGTCCATAGAAGACGCAGATGTGAGCCTAATGATAGTCAAAGACTGACAAAATCCTGGCTGGTCTGGTCACATCTGAAGCCGTCTGGCAGTTGAAGTCCAGGGATGATTGCTAGCTTCGGCCTACACCAGAAGAGCTGGTGCACTGAAGAGTCGGCACAATGGGTCGTTATCAGTCAGTAAGATTGATATGTTTTCAGTTGATTGTATGTGAACTGAATTGCAATGTAAAACACCTGCTGTGGGAATTTGGATTGAGTGGCAAGTTTGGCTTATCCTCTCTGCAGCCACTGCTTTAGAGATACATTGGATTGGTCTCATCCAGGCTTGATGCTGAGAGGCAACGAGGTTCAAGCAATGGGATCCTAGGTTTTATCCAAATTTAATATGCTCCCTGTACATTTGCCTGAAGTGCAGAACAGGCTACAACAGCAGGTGGGGGAGGGGGTGGAATGAGGACTGCAGCAGCTCTGAAAGGGCTGCTGTTATATTTTTTCTGCAGGCTGACTGGTCTGCCACAGTTTTGAAAAAGATATCTGGAATAAGTAGTAGAATGTGTTCCTTTTAAGGATGAGAGACTGGATATGCTGCTGGAGGAGGTGCATTGGAGGAAGGTGGCAATTTTTGGGGCCAAGAGGAACCCTCTCATGTGTTAATGTGTAGTAAGCATGGGAAGAAGTGACCTTTTCAGTGAATACAGTTTCCCACATTCATAGGTCATGCAAGTAAATGAGAAAGTAGTTGTTGTCTGATCTGAGGAAGAGTGCCAAGGTACAGTTGATTGAAGTGTGCCCAATGAAAGAAAAGGAATGTCTGGACTATGCATGCACCAAGCACTGACTCAAAACATGGTGCCACATCAATAAAGCCTGGAATTCATGAGTCCTACATTTTCTGTCCCCTATCTACCACTCTGTAAAGCTGCTGTTTTAAAATTGGTGGCTGCCAAAGGGAAATGATTCTCTTGCCTTGCATAACTGTTGCATGTTTTGTCATGAAGGGGTGAAAATTTTGATGCCATCAGAGCTACAGGGTGGAAGCACCAAATGGACCCTGGCCACTTCTCAGATGGGGGTCTGCTGCAGTTTGCAATGAAGCTACCACATGCTCTATTGGTATCTGCAATGAAGAGAAAACTTCCCTGATGTTTCTGAAAATGAGAGCTGTAGACTTAAGTCACACCTGTCAGTTGCCCCACATCTGTAGAGACTGTTCTTAGAGACTGAACATAGGTATGCTTTTCCTCGAACATCCATTTTTTCAGGCAAGTACCTTGAGTTCTGGGTCCCACAAGTCTGAAACCACGGGCAGTCTTCTCTGGGAAGGTGGCACATTCTCGCCCATTTCCCACTACTAGCTCCGTCATGCTCTGCGAATCTCACAGTCTCACTTCCTCACTAACATCTAATTCCCCCCACCCAGATGAACTGAGCTGGTGTGTTGGAATAAAGAAGCAAGTACAGGAAACTTTGTGATATCCGGCACCGACGGGACCGGCGTGTTGCCGATCTATCAAAACTGCTGGACATACAAAGCATACGGAGGTTTTCATCTCCGTATCTGACAACAAACACTGTTGCTTAGCAACAGCTTCTAAAGAGTCGGCTGCAGCTGCAAGCATCTCTAGCTGAAGCTGTTGCTATAGCTACAGACCTTGCAGTGCCTGACTGGGGGGGGGAAAAAACAAGAACTAAAAAAACTTACAGAAAACAGCTCCTGATTTTTGCCGTTAGAGCGAGTATTCCGGACATACAACCTCCGGATAAACCAAAGTTTCCTGTAATGCAGAGGGTTAGTTCGATGGGCATTGGGGCAGAGGAACACGGGGCAGGTCTCTATCAATATTTCCCCTATTATGTTACCTCAAAAAGAAAAGTGTAAAAAAAAAACATTTCTGACCTAAAATAAAACTCCCCCAGCAAAAGAAGGTAGTGTGGCGGAGCCACTAAGGGACTCCGATCGAATGTATATAATTCCCTTTAACAGTGTGTTAACTACAGCCTGAGTCTGTACCTTTTGTATATACTGTTTGCATGTACAGAGCGCGGTCCCTTTAAGAGCGCAGGCAAACGCGATGACGTCACGCCGTTCATCACGTGATCCCCAACGGCGGGAAAAACGTGATGACGTCATGACACCAATCACGGGACCACCCTAGCAGTCCTTGTGGAGCCTCCGAACTGACTAGACCTGTTTTCGTAGTTCTCGTGTATTGGTTTGTTAAACTCCGTTTGTTTTATATTAAACATCGTTTGTTGATCGCCTGAGTCGACCTCAGTCTCTTGATAGGAACTAGACATTCCTACATTGGTGACCCCGACTTTTGCGAACGGTTTTCGCAGAAGGAACGCAGCATGGAAACAAACGCCATTGCATTGAAGCTACTGCAATTCTGGGAGCAACAAGCGACCTCGTGGTTCGTCCAGGTCGAAGCCCAGTTTGCGGTACGGAACATCGTTGCAGATCAGACCCGTTACTTTTACGTGGTCTCCGCACTCGACAGCTCCACCACCTCGCGGGTCGTCAGCCTGCTCGAAAACCCCCCCGGACGACGGCAAGTATGAAGCGATCAAGGCGCGGTTATTACAGGTCTTCGGGCTCACTAAGTCGGAGCGCGCCCGCCGACTGCTCGCTATGCCTGGCCTCGGGGACTCCAAACCGTCTGAACTCATGAGCCAAATGCTCATGCTCCTTGGCTCCGAACCGCAATGCTTCCTCTTCAGGGAGCTATTCCTCAGTCAGCTACCGGAGCAAGTCCAGGCTGCCCTGGCCCGGTCCGAAGTCACAGACTGCGCAGCACTTGCTGCTGAAGCGAATAAGATTTTCGCGGTGATGCAGCAATACTACGCTGCCACGAGGCACCCATCCCCCACGGACGCCGCCCCAGCCCCTCGGCCTGCGGGGCTGTTCTTCTACCACGCGTGGTTTGGCGCGAAAGCCAGATGTTGCCGCCCTCCCTGTAGCTTCTCTTCCCCCCCCCCAAAAAAAATCCACTGCAACCCCAGCGAAGGAAGAGCGGGTCTGACGGGTGCCCCGCGGCTGCGATGGCCATCGGAAATTCTGGCAAGCTGTTGTTCATCACCGATTCCATCTCTGATTGGCGATTCCTGTGCGACACCGGCGCACAGTGCAGCATTATTCCCGCGTTAGCTATGGATGTTCAATCTGAGAGGCATGGTATCTCACTCGAGGTGGCTAATGGCGGTTCTATCCGGACCTTCGGCAAACGGCGGGTCCAGGTGTGCTTCGGCGGCCAGCGATTTGTGTGGGAATTTGTTACGGCCAGGGTTTCACAAGCCATCCTTGGCGTGGATTTCCTGTGCGCCAACGGCCTCCTGGTCGATGTGCGTAACCGGCGGCTGGTCAACGCGGCCATGTTTAACTCCATTCCCTGTCACCGGGGCAACACCATGTCGCGCACCGTCTCCTGCGCTTTCCCAACTTCAGACGATTTTGCTCGCCTGCTCGGTGAATTTCCGGACCTGACCAGACCCACGTTCTCCTCTACGGCCACGAAGCATGGTGTTGAACACCACCTCACCACCACCGGCCCCCCGGTCCACGCGCGGGCCCGGCGCACGCGCGGGCCCGGCGCCTCGAACCCGGCAAACTGGCGGTCACGAAGGCGGAGTTCGCCACGACGGAACACCTGGGAATAATTTGCCGGTCCAATAGTCCCTGGTCTTCGCCTCTCCACCTTGTACCGAAACCTGGCGGCGGATGGCGGCCATGCGGCGACTATCGACGGCTTAACGATGCAACCACTCCTGATCGATACCCGATCCCCCACATTCAGGATTTCTCTGCCCATTTGGCTGGGAACACCATTTTTTCAAAGGTGGATCTAGTCCGAGGCTACCACCAGGTCCCGGTACACCCGCAGGATGTGCAGAAGACTGCAGTCATCACCCCATTCGGCCTGTTTGAATTTCTGAGGATGCCTTTTGGTTTGAAGAACACTGCCCAGGCCTTCCAGCGTCTCATGGACTCTGTGCTGCGGGACCTCGACTTCATTTTCGTCTATTTAGACGACATCCTCGTGGCCAGTTGGAGCAAGGAGGAACACATCGCGCACCTGTGCACCCTTTTTCGTCGCCTCAGCCTACACGGCCTGATTCTCAATCCGGCCAAGTGTCAGTTTGGTCTACCGCACATGGATTTCCTGGGGCATCGCATTACACCGGAGGGAGCAGTGCCTTTGCAAACAAAGGTGGAGGCGGTGACGTCCTTTCCGCGCCCACAAACTGTCAAGGCCCTGCAGGAGTTCCTCGGGATGGTAAATTTTTATCACCGCTTTGGCGCCCAAGGCAGCTCTACTCATGCAGCCCCTGTACGAGGCCCTCCAGGGCAAGTCTGGCAAGGATCCGGTTAGCTGGACAGTCGACATGATCCCCCAACGGCGGGAAAAACGTGATGACATCATGACACCAACCACGGGACCGCCCTAGCAGTCCTCGTGGAGCCTCCGAACTGACTAGACCTGTTTTCGTAGCTCTCGTGTATTGGTTTGTTAAACTCCGTGGCCTAGAAATTGGGTTGGGGCGCCAAAGTGGCGCAAAAGTCGCCTGAGCGCAGGATTTAGCGCAGCGTTCGAGGCTTTAGCGATCGTCAGATATTCAGTTTCATTGCCCCTCGAGGGACATGGGGCAAGGCTCGAGGCGCTCCGCGTCTCTCTTAGGGCGCTGAAACTGAATATCGCAGCGCAACGTGCCACACACGGCACAGCACGCTGCGGTACTGCAGGCCTTCCTCCCACTGTTAAGGGGGAGGGGCCTGCAACAGCGCGATCCCCGCTCGCGAGTGCCGGCAAATGAGCCCGGCACCAAAGTGCTGGGCTCTCGGGAAACAGCCGGTAATGCTGCGGGGGGGGTTAGGAGGCCGGGGACGGAGGTGCTGGCAGGCGGCCGCCGAAAAAGGCAGCCGCCCCGCACCTCCACCTTAACTTGCGCCGCTGCCGGCACAGTAAGGCCCCGTGAACCGGGTGCGGGTGCTACCAAATATTGCGAATGGGGCGCTGCGCACACCGATGACGTCATCGGTGGCGGCGCAGCGCAAATGGCTAACGCCACCATTAGCGCCCCTGCTGAATATCGCGGGAGGCGCAGCCAGTGGCGCTACAGCCACTGACTGCTTCTTTAGGCGCTAACAGGTGGCGCTACTCACCCAATTCCTCCCCCCCCCGTTTGTTTTATATTAAACATCATTTGTTGATCGCCTGGTGAATGCCGTACACTATGCTCTGGATGGGGCAGACTTGATGGTCTTTTCTCTCCCTTTTTCAAAAGTTCAAATGTAGCAGTCACACTTTTTAATTTAAAAGCCTTAAAAAGAAAACCAGTTATTTCCTGAGGGTTTCTTTTGACCTCTAATTGACCTCAGGAAAATAGAATAATTACACACAACTGTACTTTAGTGGCAGTATATGTAGTGTGCATTACATGGTATAATGCTGCTGTCCTATTAAAACATCTAACTTCTTGTGATAGATCTACTAACGTTTCAAAATTTCTTATCTGGAATCTAATTGAATTGTGCCCCTTTAGGTTTCAGAAAAGCAGGGTCCATTTTAACTTGCTTGTGGTGTGTTCAATTTCAAATCAGTGCAAACCATCTTATTTATTATTATTACAAAAGCAAAATACTGTGGATGCTGGAAATCTGAAATAAAAACAGAGAATGCTGGAAATACTCAGCAGGTCAGGCAGCATCTGTGGAGAGAGAAACAGAGTTAATGTTTCAGGTCGATGACCCTTCGTCGTTATTATCTTCTTGAATTATATCCTACATTGGTCCCATTGATTCTGACTTGAGGATTTTAGCACAGTGGTAAAAAATATTTACATTCTTTGATATTGTTCTTTTTTCCCGGATAGGTCTCAGAGTGAAATGAATGATTTTGGGAGTGCCGCAGACCTGTATGGGCTTGTTTCCAACATTTTAGAAGAACCTGATCAATCACAATCCTTATTTGTTGAAGGGTAGGTTTATGTATACGGTCTTTTATTTAGTAAAACTGAATAAACATTGAGAGGGTTGGGGCTACTGATGTTTTGGTTTTCTCTTCCTGCTGGACTACACGTGTACAGCTGAAAAGCTAAACCGCCTACTCCTGCCAGTGCCACTGTGAGCTGGGCATAAGGAGATGCATCATGCTGTTTGGGATGACATTCCCTCTCCCCTCCTCCTGTGGCCTGCCTCATTGTAGCAATACAGCTAAGACAGCCAATTCAATTGTGATGCAGATAGTACCTGCATTCCTCCACTGCTGTGATGTAGTGCATTGGCTGTTCAATGTGCCGTACCATCACACCACACAAACTAAATGTGTAATATTAAAATGCATATTGTCCTTTAAGGCTTTTTTAACTATTGTCTAACCAGTTCCATGCAACATATCTTTTGTTTTAGAAATACCTCCTCTAACTTGTTAAGATCAATATGGTCTTCCACAACCAGCAGATATACAGAACATCTAGATCACTCATCTGAGTCTAAGAAGCCTGTAGATACATCGTATTCACAACCAGTTTTTAATGCAAAAGAATCCATAGCAACTTCTGACAAACAACAGTACCAGCAGGATAGTCATTTAGTCTCACAGCAAAAAATAAATATGGAAGATTTTTTAGGATTTGATGACTTGGATCTTACAGAGCAATGGATGTTTCCTTCAAAGAAAGAAGTTACTGATTGCAGTCCTTTTCAGTCCACTGACACCACCAAGATGAACTTTCAGGAGTTTTCTTATGTGAAGAATTGTTCCAAACTTCAGGTAGGATTATCAGTTAGAGAACCAGGAACAGATATACACATGTATGGCAGAGACGGGGGAGATTTTAAAGAAGTTGGTATGCCATCCAGTCAGACATCCACAGAGCTGTTCCCTTTCCTGCATAATTCCAGAAACTCTTACAACAGTAATACTAGCAACAGATACATGGAGCAATTACATGGCAGTAAATTCAGACAGAACAAATTTGTGAATTTTAACATAGCAGATGGAAAGACCTCTTCTGATTGTATACCAGAATTACCAGTGATAGAAATGGACACATGCACTAGGGTGTCAAAAGGAAAACAAGCACAAAAGGGGTTTGATGAATTAAACATTGATCAACATACCTTAAAATACTGTGTAAAATCTTCATCAGGCTTGAGTGAAAAACAGCTTTCAAAGGAAATGGGATTAGGTAGTGATTTGGGGCAAAAGTGTACATCTGAATGTGGAAGAAATCCACATACATTTTGCCCAATTAGAAGTGACTTTGAGAAGGCCTTTGAAAAGCAACAACATTCTAATTATGATCATTTTTCACAGCAGTCTGAATATGTTCAGCCATTAAATGCATTGCCGGTGTCTGTGTATTCCGGAGAGTCTTACCAAAACAGACAATCCTGGACAAAATTGGCTACTTCTGGTTCTGAAACTACCACTACTACTTCATTTGGGAAACCAGACAGCTCAGCAGACCTCGGTAATCAAGCATCTCCTGCCTCTAAAACATCATCTCACTCTTTCTGTCCATCTTCTCATCAGTCTTCCATGCCTTTTTCTCAAAATAGTAGTGCTTACTTCCAGAGACCCGCAGGAATTTATAGTCAGGAAAACCACTCCAAGGTTTCTAGTAGTGAATTCACATATAATGTGGAACGGGTTCAACCAGGTACACACGTTGAAGGGCAAAACAAAGCTAGTGGAGATATGTACATTGAATCACCCATTGAGAAAAATTGTCAAAATGGAAAGCAAGTAAATGGATTCTATGGGAGTTCGTCATCTCAGCAATATGTTGCAAACAAATATCCCAGCTATCAAACTAAACAGCAAAACTGCCATTATGATTTGAATGAAGATGTGAAAAAAAATGAAGAATTTTCACCAAACATGTACAGAGATTTGCTAGGTGCTCAGTCTTATTATTATAATAATCACAATTCCCAACAAGGAGCTGGAGACAGCAACAGTGTAGCAAATTATATGACTCGTTCTTCAGCTGCTTTTTCAAGTCCCTACATGATGGGTGATTTTAGACGGAACCACAATATTTCACAACTTGGTCCACGTAGTGTTGCTTCAGGAACTAATCTTCAGTTTGGTCATTCTGTTGTTTCATTAATGGATCCCAGTGAGTTATTTCCTTATGAGGAGTTCAGTCACTTGTATCCCCTTTTCAATGATATGTTTTATGGAGATGCACCCCTTTATGGATTTATACCACCTTTTGGATTTCCAAGACCTATGAAAAATCGTAGCGGTCCAGCCAACGAACTTCATATTCGTTTGGAGGAGTGCTATGAACAATGGAGGGCTTTGGAAAAAGAAAGAAAAAAGGTAAATAAGTTTGTTGAAAGCATGAAGCTTAATTACTTTTATTTAAAGGGGAAGGAAGTCTAGGGGAATACTTTTTGTTCTAAATATTCCTGCTTTTTAAAGAAGAAAATAATGGTCTTACCATACATGAATTTTATTGTCAGCATGGAGACAGATCCCCCTGTTCTAAGAGGTCAATTATGAGGACCATCTCAGAGTGCCTCGATTTAAAATAGTGGAACGTGCAATTTCACACGAGCCTGAGAATTGCTCAGACGCTCTGGAAAATCATAGTTTGAGCTGGAGATACAGGTTTCATATTGTAGCATACAACATACATCAAGCCCGTTTCATCCAGACATGGTGCAGCTTCATTGGCCCCGATATTAACCGGGGGCGGGGAGTGCGCAGTTTTGCATTCGGGAAACCCGGAATTTAACGGCAGGACCTGTAACATTTTTTGTCTCCATTTCCCCGTCGCAGCCAGCCAGATTGAGAGGCTGGCTGGCTGTTGGGCGGATAGGCCTTTGACACCTGGCCACAGCCGGGGAGCACAGAGTAGGAAGGGCTCGGAAAGACTGGGTGAGTTGGGGGGGCACTCCAGCTCCGCCTGGCTCACAAAGCAGTGCTGGAAAGGCACTTACCTTTTCCACACACCAGTATTGCCTCCCTTTAGCTGCCAGGTTAAGCCTAAAGAATCTGAGGCACGCAGCATCATTAAAATATTTAAATGAGGGACCAGCCTCCTATGAGCTGATTGGTTGCCTGTTCTCCATCCCGCCTCAGTTAAAACCGGAGGTGGGCGGATTGGCTTCAGGTTTGAGATTTTTAACATCCCATCCGACCCAAACCCATCCATTTTGGGGGGGTTAAAATTCCCTTCATTGACTCCTACCCCCTATGTCATGCAATCTCCTGGGAGAGGCAACAAATCCTGAGGCTAATTTAAGAAAAGTTCTAGGAAATTCCTCTCTAACTCCAAAGGCAATCAAGCAAGTTCTAGGAGATTACAGTAACTCATGAGCATCATTAATCCCAGCTACCCTACTATATACCTTTTTATAACTTCAAATGTCCTCTCTCAAGAACTTGTCCAGCTCTCTTTTGAAGATCTGCACTGTATCCATACTTATCATATGCTTTAGCAATGTGTTCCAAAAGTCACTAACTCTTTATGAAAATAAGTACTTGGTCCTTGAATCAACCTCACTCTTCGTTTTATACTCTCACTCCCTATCTAGCTCAGCCAGAGCAAGATCTGTTCCCTCCATTTTAAAAATCAATTGTATCCTCCCGAAGGCTGCACTGCCCCAATGAAAAAAAGTCCCGATTTGTTGAAACTGCCTTAATAACTAACAGCCCTAAGATTGAGTAACATTTTGGTCACCCTATTCTGGACCAGGGTCTCAATATCCTCCACCATGTGCGGAGGATCAAAACTGAACACGGTTCTCCAAATTCGGCCATACCAAGGCGTTGTACAACCTCAGTATTTAAATTGTTTTGTATTTTTTATATATTGTACTGTCCAATTCAACCTAAAACTTACTTGCTTTCCCAATGGCCTTGTTATACGGCTTGTGGACCGTCAATGTTTTAACCACTATGACCTCCAGATCCCTCTCCTGCTCTGCAACCATTCGTCACAAAATTATCCAGCCCCAAATCCATCGCACTGCATTTATTAACATTGAAGGATATCTGCTACATACAAGCCCATTCCCCCATTGTATCTAAATTGGTCTGTACCCTATTTAATATAAGTTCCTAACTCGCATACATCAGCAAACTTGTAAATTGTTCCTTTAATGTCTTCATCCAAAACATTTATGAAGATGTTGAAGAGGAGCGATCCCAGAATGGATTCCTGTAGGAATGTACCAATGTAGTTGACACTTAACAGTCTCTTGAAGTGGCCTAGCAAGCCACTCAGTTGTATCAAATCGCTTTGGTGGGCAATGAAGCTAGCCTCATCGGCGAGTCCCACATCCTGTGAATGAATTAAGAAAAAAAAAATATCATATATCTGTCCCTACCCTCTTGACCCTACCCTCTTGACAAGTTATTTTCTTTATATTTAGTGTAATATTTCTTTTTGAGGTTAATTTGCCTATGTACCTCTCTAACCCACAAACCAAGGTTTTAAATTAGGTAAAGCTAACTTTGAAGGGACAAGACAGAAATTGAGCGCAGTAAACTGGGTGGAACTGTTTAAAGGGTAAAACTACAGATGAACAGTAGGAGGTGTTCAAAGAAGTATTTGGTACAATACAAGATCTGTGCATATCCCTAAAGGGCAAGAGCTTTACTTGTGTAATAAAACAAAATTAGTCAACAAAAGAGGTGAGAGGTAGTATAAAATTAAAAGAAATGGCTTACACAAGTGCAAAGACTAGTGGAGATCCTGCAGACTGGGAGAGATATAAAGAACAGCAAAGGGATACAAAGAAAGTAGTAAGAGTTTCAAAAAGAGAAAATAAAAAAATCATGCGAGGGATATTAAGGATAACACTAAAAGTTTTTACAAATACATTAAGAGAAAGTGGGTGGCTAATGATAATGTGGGCCCCTTAAATACAGATGCAGATGCTACTGTAATTGAAAATATGGAAATGGCAGACTTGCTAAAAAATTACTTTGTTTCGGTCTTCACAGTAGAGGAAGAGGATACAGTAACAGAGATCATAGAATGATTACAGCACAGAAGGAGGCCATTTGGCCCATCGAGCCCATGCCGGCTCTCTGCAAGAGCACTTCAGCTAGTCCCACTCCCCCGCCCTTTCCACGTAGCCATGCAAAAAATTTTCTTTCAGGTACTTAGCAATTCAATTTTGAAAGCCATGATTGAGTCTGCCTCCACCACCTTTTCAGGCAGTGCATTCCAGATCCTAACCACTCGCTGTGTAAAAAAAATGTTTTCCTCATGTTGCCTTTGGCTCTTTTGCCAATCACTTTGAATCTGTGTCCTCTGGTTCTCAACCCTTATGAGAACCAGTTGCATAGACTAGGCTAGTATTCCCTTGCGTATAGAACATTAAGGGGTGATCTAATTGAGATGTTTAAGATGATTAAAGGATTTGATAGGGTAGATAGAGACAAACTATTTCCTTTGGTGGGGGAGTCCAGAACAAGGGGGCATAAGCTTAAAATTAGAGCTAGGCCGTTCAGGGGTGATGTCAGGAAGCAGTTCATCACACAAAGGGTCGTGGAAATCTGGAACTCTTTCCCTCAACAAAATCAATTGGAAAAGTTAAAAACTGAGTTAGATAGATTTTTGTTAGATAAGGGTATTAAGGGTTATGAAGCAAAGGCATATGGAATTGAGTTACAGATCAGCCAAGATCTAATTGAATAGTGGAGCAGGCTTCAGGGGCTGAATGGCTTACTCCTGTTCGTATGTAATGGCAGGCAAATAGTATTGCTTCCTGGGGTTAGTTAACCTTGGAGTAGCTCTTAGGGTCACCCTCTCTACTAGGGACCCATTTGAGGGTTTCCATGCAAACAATAATATTGACTTTTTTTTTAAAAGCCAAAGAAATTCATGGTGAGACTTATTTTTTCCTATTAAAAATGTGAAAAACAAAAGTACTCATAGACTTTTCTTTCACTTTAATATATTGTGAAAATGCTGTAGAAGACGTAATAAACATAAGTTAATCAACCTTTTCTAGAAGTAGAGAAGCATAACTAAATGAATTAACTTTAGTCTATGGATATTAACAGCAATTTTCTAATTATGGGCACAGATTTTTCCTGTTCCTGTGCCTGGGTATATTGGATCACCAGATGCAGTGAATAGAGAAAAATCAGACATGGAGGATCATGTGCCAACTAGGAAGTCCGCCCGAATTTCTGTGTGTTTTTGTTTAAATGGATGGAAAATTGGATGGACTTAAACAAGGATCCAATTCGCCAAGTGCAGGAATAATGAAATGCGTTGCATGGTCTCCACATAGCATGGGCTTTATCCCATTAGCTGCAAACCCAACAAGGGGAGAAATTCTTCAACCACTTTAAATATTTGTGTATTTAAGCATTTAAAAAAAAAAATACAAACTTCCTGCACTATTATTAAATATGCTTTCCAATACAGTTTCAGGTTTCTGTTGCCACCTGTTGCCTTAGGGCAACAGTGAGGTGAATTTTCATCTATTTGATGTGAATCAGCATATTTTTCTTAATTTGTACCAAATTCCATTTCTATTAATTGCAGTATTTAAATAACTTTTAAGCACTGTATAGTGCATATGTGTCACTGTAGGGTGTTTTGCTTGCACAGTTTTGGCACATTTTCTTAAAATACTATGTTTCATCCTTTTACCCATAGTAGTGTTACCCACCATAGTCAGAAAATCTTAAATTTGCTTTGTATATTTGCAGTATAATTTGAATTATGGTTTAATTTATTTTTATTCTGATTAAGGGGGTTTTAATAATAGTGCTTAATCATTTCTCAATCATTGTTGAAGATACATAGATTTAAATGCTGTGTATGAGTATGATTATGCTGCATAAGTAAAATTAGTCCTTGTTTGTTTTATTCCCTCTATTTTGTAATCGCAAAAGAAGGAGAATCCAATTTGTCTCGGCTCTCTCCATGATGCAGAGCCTATTGCCGCAGCTCAGAAAATTGGGCCCCTGACCTTGTGTCCAATTCCCACTCTGCCTGATTTTCCAACAGGCAATCTTGGGGTGGAATAAAGAGGCCTCATTGCAGAAATGTGCAATCCACATTGTGTTCTACATTCATTTTATAATTCACTGCCCATGCTGAATTTTACAAGTTCTGACAAAGCTGCAGATTGCTGCTTGCCCATATAAAATGGGCATATGACGGAAATGTTTTTCAGCGATCCTTAAAGCTAGTTTTCTGTTGTTTGATTCACATCTCTTGTTTTACATTCAATATCTTGAATACTTTCTTCTCCTCCATATTTTTGCCTTTTTTAATTTAAAAAAATTGTGCTTGTCAAGGTAAGGGATTTTAGTGTTAGAGAATGTTCCCATTTCAGGTACACATCAAGCATCTCAGGTCAGGTATAGCACAGCCAGATTGAAGCTCCTTTTATTTTGCCCCAACAACATGCTTCAGCTCCACGCTCAGAAAAGCACCCCTTAATGCACCAGTGTGATTTTTTTTTTTAAATAATTTCCCACACCAGCTGGATGGAGCCCAAAATAGCACACATTTTACATAATCTATGAAAGAACAGACTTGATGGTCTTAATGTATTTTTTTTATTTCTATGCTCTAGTAGTTTTAGTGGTGCCACTGTCATTCTTTGTAGGTACCAGGACAGGGTAGGCACATTAGTAAACCCTTATGGCAAATTGTCACCTAAAAATGACTATTTCTTTGAAGTTTAATTTTGTCATATTAAAAACTGGTATTGACCATTTTCACCTTCTCCCTTTAAGACTGAAGCAGCACTTGCCCGAAACTACCCAGGAAAGAGAGTGACCAGTTCAAATAATACACCTATTCCCAGGCTACCATCAAACCCTTCCCGGGTTGATCGTTTGATTGTTGATCAACTGCGTGAACAAGCAAGAGTATGTTTCAATTACATGTGGTAGATTGGTTAATTGACCATATTCCGTATCCATTTTGTTGTGCTTAGGTGTAATTAAGACCACTTTTTTTTCTATTTAAGATTTTTATTGCTTTTCAAAATGTAGTTACATACAGATAGAAGTAGACTTTATCATCAGCAATTGGCTATAATTACAGACTATATTGTTATTTATATATGCAGTGATGTAAAAAGACTACTGAGCACTTGGTTTGAGTATAAAACAAGGCTTTAATCAACTGTTTCAAAACTATGAGATTTCTAGTTACATCACTAGTTCCTGGTTACAGAAACATCCTGAGCAAGCTGGGCCCACGCCCGAGTATTTATACTCCTTGGACGGCGCCACCAGCTGGCCGCCCAGTGTTACTTCATGAGTCATGTAAGATTCATGACATCCTTCCCGCCTGAAAGTTTTGGAAGTCCGACTATTTCCTTCTAGTGGATGAGGCGGACCATGAATAGGCGCAGTCTTTTAGATCTTCGCTTGTGGCTGGAAGGCACGTCTCCTCGGACCGTGTCTTGGTCCCTGGGTCGCTTGGTCCATACTGGTAGATCGACGGGCCCGTGTCGCCTTGATCGACCTGCGGAAGACTGGGGAGATCGTGACTCCGGGTGCAGGTCCCCACAGGCGCAGAGCTGGCGTCATCTTGGTTGGTAGCCGGAGATTGACCGGCAGCCTGGCTTCGGGTGGCCATCCCATGGGAAGCACTCGGCTCCCCGAGTTGATCTGGTGGAGTAGCCGGCAGAGCCCTTGATGTCCCAGGTAGGGCGTCATCCTCAAAGGAGCGCAGAGCGTCGGCATCATTACCATGGGTTCCTCTACCAGTTGGGTCCGTTGGACTGGTTGGACAGGGAGCCAGATCTCGGAGTGAAACGGTGGACTCCCGGCCATCAGGGTACCGCACGTGCGCATAAGTGGGATTAACGTCAGTTAGTTCCACCTCGTCGATGTGGGGATCGTTTTTGGAAGATCGGACGAATCTTCGGAGCAGCACGGGACCGGGAGCTGCCAACCATGACGGTAGGGACGTCCCATGAGTGGAGCGATGCTGGAACCTGAAGAATCGCTTGTGAGGAGTGACATTGGTGGAAGTAGAAAGAAGAGACCTGATGGAATGCAACGCATCAGGGAGCATAGTTTCCCAGGTTGCGTGACCTCAGTGCAAGACGAACAGCGTTCCAAATTATAGTGTCGTATCTCTTAACCTGTCCGTTACCGATGGGATGACGCGGTGTCATTTTACTTGTGGCGATTCCCCGTTGGGAAAGATAACTTTTGAGTTTGCGTGACATGAAGGAGGGACCCCGATCAGAGTGGATGAAATTGGCCGTACCGCAAAGGGAAAAGACTTGATCGAGGCATTTGATCACTGTGGAAGTAAGCATATTGGGACAGGGGAATGCAAAGGGAAAACGTGAATATTCGTCCACCATAGTAAGCAAGTAGGTGTTTTACGTTGAGGAAGGCAATGGCCCTTTAAAGTCAATGCTGAGTCGCTGCATAGCGTGTATGAGCGAGCCAGCCAACGAACGGAAGAATTGCGGTTTTAATTCGGCACAAATTCTACAGGTGGAACATGTTCTTTTCACATCTTCTGTAGAAAATGGGAGATTTTTAGATTGCACAAAGTGCAACATACGGGTAACGCCAGGATGGCATAAGTCAGTATGAAGATCAGCAAGAGTCGAAGTTGACATAGAAGAGCAGAATGCAAGCGTGAGGGTATCCGGGACTACATTCTCTTTGCCGGGTCGATAATGTATGGTGTAGCCAAAGGCGGCCAATTCCATCCTCCAGAGCTGTATTTTGTTATTCTTGATCTTAGTGCGTTTCCGGTTATCCAGCATAAAGGCCATCGGTTATAAGCGTGAAATGGCGACGAGCAAGAAAATGACTCCATTTACGTACTGCTTCGATGATAGCCGTAGCCTCCTTCTCGACAGGAGGATAATGGAGCTCGCTACCCTGCAAAGTTCTGGACAGAAATGCCACGGGTCGACTACCTTGATTCAAGGTAGCCGAGATCACCACTTCTGATGCATCGCACTCAACCACAAAAGGAAGATTTTCATCGATGGAACGAAGCGTGGCTTTTTCCAGTTGTCGCTTGAGGAGGTTGAAAGCTGAAATAGCCATTGCCTCCAACAGAAATGACTTCGCGTGAAGCAGGGGCTGGATCTTGTCGGAGAAGTGGGGTATCCACTTCACATAATAGGTGAACATGCCGAGTGCCTGACGAGAGCCGAGATTCGTGGGAGGAGGGAGCTCCTGAAGCGGACAAAGTCGCTCCGGATCCGGTTTGATGACACCGTTGCCCACCCAATAGCCAAGGATGTTGACTGATGGTACTGATTTCACAGATTTGGACTCATTTAAGGTTAAGTTGCGACGACGGAGAACGTCAAAAAATTTCTGGAGGTTGGCATCATGCTCCTTCTGGTCATGACCAGCAATGGTGATATTATCCAGATATGGAAAAGTGTCCGTTAAGTTCTCCTGTTTGACTAGGCTATCCATTGCCCGTTGAAAGACGGCCACCCCATTGGTGACCCCAAATGGAAGGCGACAAAACTGATAAAGCCGACCATTGTCTTCAAAGGCCGTATACTTTTTGTCAGAGTCCTTTAACGGTACTTGATGGTATGCGCTCTTTAAATCAAAAGTTGAAAATACCTTGTAGTTGGCAAGGTTATTGACCATGTCATCGATGCGTGGTAGTGGGTAGGCATCCAGGTCGGTATACTGGTTAATAGTTTGCGAGTAATCGATGCAAAGACGTTTCTTGTGTTGCTTCAGAGGATTTTTGACAACGACGACTTGAGCCTGCCAGGAAGATGAATCTGGCTCAATGATACCGTCAGCTAGAAGGCGAGAGATTTCTGCCTCGATAAAGGATCGATCATCTTGGCGGAAACGTCGTGATTTAGTGACTATGGGCTTATATCAGGGGGAAAGAGGGAAAACAAGGAGGGTTCATCGAGCAAAGCCCCGAAAGCGCACAAAACGGTATTTTGGAAATAGTAAGCTCCGGCTTTGACCCTCCAAACTCGAAAGTGAGTCATTTGTGTTGTTTCTGGAAATCCTGTCCCAGGAACACATCACTGCATAGGTTTTTGAGCACCCCGAGCCGGGTGGAGAAATAAGTGCGGCCATTGAGAATAAGGTCGACAAGACAAAAGCCGGAATAGTTGGTGGTCAGTGTCGTCCGAGCCATTGCAATTTCCCTGCCCGAGGGGTAAATACGCAGCTTTAACTTACTGACGGCCCACTCACTAATGAAGCTGTCAGAGCTGCATGAGTCGATTAGTGCACTCAAAATGTGTCCATTTACCGAAACCTTCGTGGCTGCATGGGACAGACTTTGGGGAAAAACAGCTGTGATGGGAGGAGGGGCAGTTTTACCCTTGACAGCTGTAACCTTAGTAGTGGCTCTTGGGGGAGGAGCAGTTTTATAGATAGCTGCAAAACTAACAGGGGCTCTTGACTGGCATACCTTAGAAAAGTGACCTTTCTTACTGCAATAATTGCAGACTGCGTTACGAGCAGGACAAAATTTCCTATAGTGGAATGACCTCCACAGAAGAAACACTTCCTTCCAGATTGCCAAGATGCCGCTAGGGCAGGATCGTCATCAGTGAAGGCTTCTGGGGCAGGGTTGTCATCAGCCAGGTGGGAGTCATATTCAGTGAGGGCTTCCGCCCGAGGCCTGTCAAAAGAGTCACTAAAAGTGATCGCAGCAGCCCGTACATGTGGTGAAAGATAGGTATCTGCATTCCTCTTTGCTAAGTCCAGAGAGCATGCCTGGTCATAGGCAGCCTGCAACTTGAGGGTTTTATTTTCCAACAGATGCTGACGTATGAAGGGAGACGCAATCTCATTAATAAAGGAATCACAAATTAACTCCTCCTGGTACTGCTCAGTTGTACTGCTCAGCTGTGACAGCTTTAAGATTACAATCCTTGCTGAACCTGCGAAGTTTCTGAAGGAATTCGTCAAGTGATTCCCCAGGTTGTTGTCGAGTTGTGGCCGAGCAAAATTTTGTTTGGGGACTTAACATATAGTTGCTGTAGTATTTGGATAGTGGTGTCATAGTCTACACAGTCTTCGATATAGTCAAACACATGAGGGGATACATAGTTGGCAAGCATTCATAACTTATTAGGAACATTCTCACCACACTCCTCAAGGAAGTTGCTAAAGGTACGATACCAGTGTTTCCATACCTTAGCAGCGGTAAGTGAATTCAGGTCCAGGTCGAGACGGGTGGGTCTGAGTAGTTTCTCCATGATGGATCGATTACTTTGTCCGAGTTCCCTTCTACGGTTTGAGTCGTAGCTGTCTGTTCCCAAGACCACTCGGAGCGTGGAGCAGGTTCAGTTGATTAAATTGATGTAAAACGACTGCTGAGCGCTTGGTTTGAGTATAAAACAAGGCTTTAATCAACTGTTTCACAACCATGAGATTCTAGTTACATCACTAGTTCCTGGTTACAGAAACATCCTGAGCAAGCTGGGCCCACGCCCGAGTATTTATACTCCTTGGACGGCGCCACCAGCTGGCTGCCCAGTGTTACTTCATGAGTCATGTAAGATTCATGACACGCAGTATATTTTAAACATAGTTATTGTACTATTCCTTAACAGTTGGAAGGTTTTGTGGTTTGGCAGTGTAGTAAGCTCATAGCTATTTGCTAACAAAATAATAACAGACTGATTAATTCAGAGATGAGCTAACCAGGAGAATAGAAGAATGGTGATAGTGAATAAATAATGGAGTAAAGGTCAATCATTTATTTTTAAATTTCTGATTGCTTTTCTCCCTTTAAGGTAAGGGATATCAGTGCTAGGAATGGGACACTTTGACAACATGCCCTTCCAAGTCAGGCAGCACAGACAAATGCAGAAAGTAAGCCACTCTCTGCCCTGCTCAAACAGTGGGGTGCATTTTGAGACCATCCGCCCGACGGAAACAGGGCAATAGCATCCCGGAAATAGGAGGGAAAGACTTAGCACCCCATGCCACCTGAATACAGCGGTAGGGATGATTACTAATTGCCCAGTGTCTCTTGGTGGCTCCACCACAGGCGCCCCCCCCCAAGAATTCTCTTTAACAGACAGCGTCAAACGAACAGGAGGTTTAATGATTCTGCCCGAACGACTACGAACTTCAGGCAGTGGAACGTTGGGAGACGAGCCGGTGCTTGGCTGTGTCTGAAGCGGTGCATCTGGGGTGGAGGAAACAGTAGCAGAAGGTGTAGGCAAGGATGAGGCAGAAGCAGGCAGTTCAATGGTGGGCTGTTGCATAACTGGTCTAGCAGCCAACGGTGGTCGTCCACGGCGAGGTGGCTGGGCAGCAACAACTGGTTCACTCCGATCTAGATGGGCTGGTTTAAGTCGGTCGATAGAGATGGTATCGGACTTGCCTCCCACTTCGACCGTGAAAAATTTCTCTCCCGCTGAGATGACACGAAACGGTCCAGCATAAGGTGGTCTGAGTGTATCTCTATGAGCGTCCTGCCGAATAAAAACATAATCGGAACTCATAAGTTCTGCCGGAACATGAGGCCTCTGTAGGCTGTGATGCGAGGTTGGAAAAGGCAGGAAATTCTTTGCCACCTCGTGATGCTGAAGGAGCTGCTGAGCAGGCGACCACGGTTCTGTATGTGGAGGGAGGAAGTCCCCATGTACTCGAAGTGCTTGACCGTAGACTAACTCAGCCGATGAAGCCTGGAGGTCATCCTTGGGGGCTGTGCGGAGGCCCAGCATCACCCAGGGGAGTCTGTCCACCCAGTTGGGACCACGCAAGCTGGCATGGAGGGACGCCTTTAGAGACCGATGAAACCTCTCGCATAGACCGTTCGCTTGCGGATGGTAAGCGGTGGTACGGTGCAGCTTGGTACCCAAGCCCTGTGCAACTGCGTTCCACAACTCTGACGTGAATTGTGGACCTCGGTCAGAGGAGATGTCAGATGGCACCCCAAACCGGGCCACCCCCGATGAAATAAACGCCCTGGATACGTCCGCTGTAGTGGTAGCGACCAAGGGAATCACCTCTGGCCACCTGGTAGTGCGGTCCACTATTGTCAGGAGATGCATGAAACCCCGCGAAGCGGGGAGGGGACCCACTAAGTCCACATGTACGTGATCGAACCGGCGTTCCGGCACCGGGAAGATGGCCACTGGAGCCTTAACATGACGATGGACCTTAGATTTTTGACAGTCCACGCAATTGTTTGTCCAGTCCCGAACGTCCGAATGCATTCCCTTCCAAACAAATTTGCGGGACATGAGCCGTTGTGAAGCTCGCATCCCCGGGCGTGATAAGCCATGTATAGCCTGAAAAATCTTCTTACGCCATTCGACCGGCACAATGGGCCGGGGCACTCCCATGGATGTGTCGCACAAGAGCGTGGTTCCTGCTGATTGGAACATAACATCGGCTACCTGCAAGCTAGAAGGCGTGGTCCGATACACCTGAACTTCGGGATCTGCCAGTTGTTCTGCCAACCCGACGAAATCGATTCCCAGGTGAACTGCCTGGACTGGGGCACGTGAAAGGCAATCAGCCACGAGATTATCTTTGCCGGACACATGTCGTAAATTCGGATATAAATGTAAGGTGGCGCTGTTGCCGGGCTGACCACGGCTCCGCCGTTTTGGCCATTGCGAAAGTGAGCGGCTTATGGTCCACGAATACAGTGAACGGGCGCCCTTCTAGGAGAAAACGGAAATGCCGGATGGCCAAAAACAGGGCCAGCAACTCCCTGTCAAAAGTGCTATATTTTCGCTCGTTCTTGCGCAGTTGGCGGCTAAAAAAGGCCAATGGCTGCCAAGTCCCGTCAACCCATTGTTCCTGAACCGCCCCGATGGCGTAATCGGAGGCATTGGTAGTAAGGGCGATGGTCGCGCCCGGGAGTGGGTGTGCAAGCATAGTTGCGTCTGCCAACGCCGCCTTGGTGTCTAGGAACGCCTGGTCCATCTGCGGTGTCCAAGTGATAACATCTTTACCCGACTTCCCTTTGAGTGCTTCGTACAGCGGCTGCATCAATTGGGGACAAAACGATGATAAAAATTTACCATCCCCAGGAACTCCTGAAGAGATTTAAATATGTGAGGCCGTGGGAATGCCGTAACTGCCTCTACCTTGGTGGCCAGTGGGACGGCGCCTTCTGAGGTGATCCTATGCCCCAGAAAGTCAATGCTGGTTAACCCAAACTGGCATTTGGCTAAGTTTATGATGAGGCCATGTTGGCTGAGACGGGCAAAGAGTGTACGTAAATGAGCCATGTGCTCCTTATCCTTACTAGTGATGAGAATGTCATCCAAGTAAATGAAAATGAAGGGAAGGTCCCGTAACACAGAGTCCATGAGTCGCTGAAAGGCCTGAGCCGCATTTTTCAATCCAAACGGTGTGATGACCGCCGTTATAAACTCCCACACAAAACGTTGACCTCCGAGAGTTAAATTAACTGTCCGTTTACCGAACGTGCAAATGGCCGCACCATTGGCTGCCTCGAGGGAAGGACCGTGACCGCCGGATTGTAGATCTAGCTTTGAAACTGGCAAAATACTGCACTGAGAACCAGTGTCACACAAGAATCGTCGCCCTGTCATGGAATCCGTAATGTAGAGGAGTTTTCCTGCTGAACCGACTGCCATGGTGAACTGGGTGTGTTTGTCAGACCCTGTCATCCTCATCGAAGTTTGCGGGCCTGCTGGAGATTTTTTTTCAGCGAAACTGCAGGGAGGACGGCAGCATCGAGCCTTGGTGCCAAAACGGGCGTGGTACACACACCAGCCTGCTGGAGGAGGGCTGGACTTTGCTCGCATAGGGGAAAGGCGCCTTGTGGCTGCACAACTCTGCTGTGTGACCGTAAAAATCTTGTCTGCCTCTGCAGCAAGCTCGGCACAGTCCATAATCGTAGAACTGGCCAAGGCTGCCTGAACTGGTTCAGGTAGCTGGCAGAGGAAGAGTTCTCGAAACAAAAAACATTGGGGCTCCGAACCCAAATGCGTGAGCATCTGGCTCATCAATTCCGATGGTTTTGAGTCCCCGAGGCCGGGCATAGCAATAAGCCTGCGTGCACGCTCCGACTTATTTAAACCAAACACCTGTAGTAAACGAGTTTTTAGAGCTTCATACTTGCCCTCTGCCGGTGGATTGCCCAGGAGGCTGACGACCCGCGAGGCCGTGGCGCTGTTGAGAGCGGAGACCACGTAATAATAACGGGTCGAATCCGCTGTAATGTCCCGGAGTGCAAACTGGGCTTCTGCCTGGAAAAACCATGCTGCTGGTTGCTGTTCCCGGAACTGCAGCAATTTAAGGGCAACGGCGTTCGTGTTCATTATAAATATCTCGACGAAAGTTGTCCGACGAGATCGGGGTCACCAATGTAGGAACGGAAGTTCCTATCCGAATAATGAAGTTCGACGCAGTGAAACAAAATAACAAAGTTTAATAAACAAACAACTTAACTGGTAAAACTACAGGAGCAGAAGTAAACAGGTCTGTACAGCCTCTCTAAGACTGCTACTAAGTACTGGAAGCTGACGTCATGACGTCATCATGTTCTCCGCGCCAACTGGGGGGTCACGTGATCGGCACCATGACGTCATCACGCGAAAATGCAAGAAACTACATACAGTTTAAAGGTGCAGTCCACAGCTGCACTACATGGTAGTTAAAGGGATGATTACTAATTGCCCAGTGTCTCTTGGTGGCTCCGCCACACTAGCAACCCAATTGTGGGTAGACGAGAAGAGGAGCAGCAGCAGGAAGGAGAGCATGCTGGAACTGCAACAGGTGCTATCAGAGCACTACTTAGGAGGGGGGTTGCACGCAAGTGACCCTATCCTTCACATAAGGTCTGTAGACCCAAAGTCAGTTGTCAGGAGCTCACTGGAGAGCCATGTTTAAGGAGGCTCAGGTTCTCCTGGCAGAAAGTAGCAGAGCTGTGCAGCCACCTGCAGCAGGAGCTGTGGACTTCTGTGCCATCTTGTCACTCTGCCAGTAGCAATCAAAGTGACTGTTACCTTCAATTTTTTTGCTTCAGGGTCCTTCAAGTTGCAGTGGGCGTCATGGCACACGTTAGCCAGTCAGCTGCACATACTTGCATAAAACAAGTGACGGATCCTCTGTTCGCTAAGGCGAGCCAGTAGTTCCCCATAGACGGCGCTAGTCAACATGACAGAACAAATGAATTTGCAGTAATTGCCAGGTTCCACAAGTCCAGGCTGCTATTGACTGCACACATGTGGCAATTAAAGCACCACTACATGAGCCAGGACCTTTTATGAACAGGAAGGGGTACCACTCTATGTGCAGCTGGCATGTGTCCATCGTCTACAAAGTATGCTGCTGCGTACATGGTACTCTGGTAGCAGCCATGATGCATTCACCCTACATTGGGCCAAGAGCAACAAGTCCGAGGATGGCTATTAGGGGACAAAGCCTATCCATTGTGGGCAAAGGAGACGGGTTATGACAGCCATCCAGCTCCCATGAACCCCAGCTGAAAGGTGGTACGATGATAGCCATAGGGGTACTAAGGCAGTATTCAAGCAAGTTAATGGCATACTTAAACAGCGACAGGTGCTTGAGAATTTTCTCCAATTCCGGTCCAATCCATCTCCCATTTGTGGTCTTCTGTATCCTGCATAACCTCGCCTTGCAATGGAGGCAAGGCATTGAGCCTGCAGCAGCTGAGCAGAAGTCATTATCGAAGGAAGAAGAGGATGCAGGATAAGCTGCAGCAAGACCTGTATTAAAAGCATCCAGGGCTATTGGGCAGCAACTCGTAGACCAGTGCTTCCAGTAAAAGAACAATCAAAACCAACCCTTTCACATCACCCCTGCATTAACTGTCCTTCAATCCCAATCCATCAACCTTCCACATAGCAAGAACCCCAAGATGCCACCTGCCATTGATGGCTGAATACCTCATTATAACCCATCAGACAGACAAACCTGCGCCATTCGGCTACTATAATTTTTAATGCCTTCACAGACTGGCATTACAGAATTATTTCACCCTAGTGTTTCCTCATTGTGATCTTAAGTGTTCTCTTACCTAATCTGCTTCTACGAGGTATTTTCCACAGTGGCTTCAGTAGAGGTGGTGGAGGTCTGCTGACGCTCAGATTAGGGTCCTTGAGATGCTTTTTGTTGGTGACCTCTAGCAGCTCAGGGCCTTAAGCTTGGCTGGTTCTGAGAGTCTGGCTCAGCTGCCTTTCATGCTCCATTGGGTAGCGTGGGAGCAGACAAGCTATCACCCTGAGAGAGAGCAGCATATGCCACTCCCATTGAGCCACTGCTACTCCCATAAGCCTCCAGGACCTCACTCTCAGTGATCTGTAGGATGCTTTGGAAACCCGTATCGATGTGTTGCACCAACATTTTGAAGTTGGGCGATACTGAGGTGGCCAAGTATATTAAGAGAAAGGGGTAATACAGGCCTCTTAAAGACAGACGCAGATGATACTGTAATTGAAAATAAGGAAATGGAAGACTTGCTAAATAATTACTTTATCGGTCTTCACAGTAGAGGAAGAGAATGAAGTATCAGAGATACAAGGAAAAATAAAAATAAATCAAGGGGAGGAACTTACTTGATTTAATATAGGTTAAAAAAAAAGTAATGGAGAAAATAATGGGTCAGATTTTTCTGTCAGAATAATGGTGAAGCTAATGCCGCTCACCGTTATTTATGCATAAATGGTACAGCAACTTTGGGTGAGGGCCAGGTGCACAGTTAAATGCGAATATCTAAAAAGTTGGTGTCCGAGTTGCGCCGCTCAGCTGTTAACTTCACAAAAACGCCATTTCACTCTGTCTCACCATTGACATGCATTGAATGTCACGAAGATGCTGTATTTGAACTAAAAGTGCCACAGAAAGTAAAGTCTTGTCATTACAAGTGTAAGTACCCTTTTAACGAAGTTATATTCCTTAATTACTACCAATCAACCTCTGGCACTGAAAATGAACTATTACAAAAGTGGGGTCTCATTCCTTTAGGTATTACTTGCTGGCGATTTTAAAAATGTCAAATTTAAAACTTTTTTAATTTTTTACTTTTCCTTTCTGACTTTTTTTCTCTCTTTTAATCCAATCTTTCTTTCCCTCTCTTTATTTCTCTTTCTGTACCTGATTTGACATTGAATTCACCCACTCTAATTTATACTTCCTTCTCAATCCTTCCACTGTTTGGGGGAAACTTTTAATTCCCGACGCACTGGGAATGGAGGGAGTCCGGTAGCGTGCGGGAAACCCAGAAGTCTGGGTGCGACTCTTGGCCCTAACAGCTTCCCCGCCCAGAAGTCAGCCTGATTGACAGGCCTGGCTTCCAGTCGGGCAGGTAACACTCCAGAGGAGGCCGCAAAACCAGCTAGGTGCAATTCCTGACCCCAGGTGGGGGGAATTTGTATGGGGGATTTTGATGGTAGGGGAACTTGGGGGGCCGGGAGGAAGCACTCCTGCTTTGGGTCCTCTTCCTCTTGTGGACTATCTTCTCCTGCAGAAAGTTAGTATTTCTTCATTGTAAACTGCTGTTCACCTTTGTGAGGCATCTTCATCTAAAGAGCATGTCAAATGGGAGCAGCAGCAAATATGGAGAAGAATGGCGAGATGCTCTGCAGGAGAGTGACTGCAGTGTGAAACGGTGGAAGTAATTAGCAGAAGAGTGAAAGGCCTTCCAGTTGTGACCAGGTGAACCCAGACTGCTGTTTGTGACTGTTGAGGGCATGAACAGCAGGTGAGTGTAATAAGGAGGCGAACTGCTGCCATGACCTACTTTAATTGGAGAAGAAGCATGCAGAATGTGGGAGGAAGAGTTCAACATGCTTGAGGGGTGGAGTGGCAAAAAAACTATATAAAGGCATGACATATATAAATGGAGACAGGAAAACCTGCATCTCACCCTTGCTCTTCTGATCAAGTCATTAAACCACTTTCTGCACTAAACCCATGTCCTCGGGTGATGCTGCAGTTGTTGTTGACTTCAGCAATCTCCTTCCAAGGTTACTGCTGTGACTGCTTTGGGACCCTGGTGCCATCTCTGGGGAAATGGACCTGCTCCCGTTACTGTACTTGCTCCACCAGAACCTCCACTAGCACGTCACTGACCCTTGGAGCTCTAGCCTTTGACATTTTGGAAATGCTGCAAGCACTTGGAGAAACAGCAGAACTTACTCTTCTTGGGGCCACTAAATATATAGCAATTGCTGAGAAATCAGAAAGAAACCAGCAAGTATTCCAAAAGGATTTTACATTCACATGTTAATTTTCTGAATCTGACATCCTTTTGGGAAAAATAAATGAACTACAAATTAGCTAATACTTAGCTCAATCGTTGATCTCACTGCCAAAGCAACTCTGAATTTGGGATTTCACAGGCAACTGAAAGGAGCCAAAAAACATAGCTGCTACCGCTCCCTTCTGTTGCTAGGTTGCACTGTTGAACACTCCTCCCCCTAACTTATCTTAGGATCAACTGAAATCTAATTTAAAAAATTGTACTTGTGCAACAGTCATACCTGCAAGCACATGGAAGCAGAGTAGTCATGAATGGGCAATAATTCTTCTGCTTTCTTCAGGTCACAAAGTAGTTGCCTAGTAAGTTGGGGAAACTGGAGGGATAACTTGTCACAAGAGGGACGGAAGCAGGCAGAAAACAATGTCCATATTTTCACATGCTTTCCAGCTCCAAAAACCACAAGTAATAACATAGATATTTCTGGGAGTTGGCAAATACAAGGGTATCAGATTCAAGGTGCTTGTTTTTGGCACTAAGCAAGGTTTCTAAGCACTAAGCACTGTCAACAAGGACAGACGTTGACGACGAAGTCCAACACCACCTTCAGTGTGCCAGTGCAGCCTTCGGTTGCCTGAGGAAGAGAGTGTTTGAAGACCAGGACCTCAAACCCGGCACTAAGCTCATGGTCTACAGAGCAGCAGTGATACCCGCCCTCCTGTATGCATCAAAGACATGGACCATGTACAGCAGGCACCTCAAAGCACTGGAGAAGTACCACCAACGCTGCCTCCGCAAGATCCTGCAAATACAGTGGCAGGATAGGCGCACCAACGTCAGTGTTCTTGCTCAGTCCAAGATCCCCAGCATCGAAGCTTTGACTACGCTTAATCAGCTCCGATGGACGGGTCACATTGTCCGCATGCCCGATACGAGACTCCCAAAACAAGCGCTCTACTTGGAGCTCCGGCACGGCAAGAGAGCCCCAGGTGGGCAGAGGAAATGCTTCAAGGACACCCTCAAAGCCTCCTTGAAAAAGTGTAACATCCCCATCGATAGCTGGGACTCCCTGGCCCAAGACCGCACAAAGTGGAGGAGAAGCATCCGGGAAGGCGCTGAACACCTCAAGTCTCTTCGCCGGGAGCAAGCGGAAGCCAAGCGCAAGGAGCGCACGTCAACCCAAGCAGCCCACCCGCCCGTCCCTTCAACCACTATCTGCCCCACCTGTGACAGAGACTGTAGGTCCCGCATTGAACTCATCAGTCACCTGCGAACTCATTTTTAATGTGGAAGCAAGTCGTCCTCGGTTCCGAGGGACTGCCTAAGAAAGAAAGAAAAGGAAGAAAGGTTTAGGTCCCAGCCCTTTATGATGTGGCTTGCTAGGTGTGAACAGTTTTCAGGCCCACATCCACTAGGAATTGGGTTGAGGTCACAGACTCAATTTACAGCCACACCCAGAAGAATATGAATTGCAACGATAAAGGAGCAGTTAAACCAATCTGTTATCATTTTCTTTAAAAGTTAGATTTACCTGACCCTTGCCCAAGAGTGTAATACTTTCACATCTTATTGTAGAGTTTGTGTGTTATTTAACCAGAAATATTTCACATTATTATAGTAGTATATGTCTTGTATTTTTATGTCATTGTTCTGTTGGTTGGGACAGAATCTGTCAATTTCACACTGTTGGCAGCAGTTTCTGAATGTGCACGTTTTTATTATACCATTTGAATATACAATGCTTTCACTTTCTAATGCTAAATATCAAGTATTTTTCTAAATATATTAAAGCATATGAAGGAGTGATTTCACAGAAAAAAATCTGTTATGTATTGCGTGTTCTCCTCCCACCTGTGGTGGCGCTGTCACAGCAGATAAATGGTTGGGTGTTCTCTTGGTTAAGTTTAGCTCTCTTTGTTCAGAACCCTCCAGAACTTTCCTTCTTCCCTGAATAAAGCACTTCATGTTTGAATCTCCTGAGTTCTGAGTCCTAATTGTGTCTAGGTCGAAAGGTACCGACACAACAAAGTGGCGACGAGGATTGGATGAATCTGCGTTGTAAGAACTTTCTTCTTTTCGACTACAAAACACTCGGAACAGAGATTGCAGCATTACATTAACGTTACGGGTGCAGTGAGTAAACAGAGATTTAAATTTGAAACGTGAGATGGCTACTATATTAGGAAACATCGGTGATTTTGATGAAAATGTGGAGCAATGGAGCGCTCATACGGAACGTTTTGACTATTTTGTCTTGGCAAATGCGGTGGCAAACAAAAGGATCGTGCCTACCTTTTTGAGTGTAATGGGGCCGAAGACATTCAATTTACTTTGCAGCCTTGTGCAGCCAGATAAGCCAGGAACTAAGACATAAAAGCAACTGGTGGAAATTCTTGGAGCACATTTTTCACCAAAACCTCTGGTGATTGCTGAGAGATTTAGATTTCACAAACGGAATCAAGAGGAGGGAGAATCAGTGACGATGTTTATTGCTGCTTTAAAAAGGTTGTCGGAACACTGCCAGTTCAAGGAGGTGCTGAATGACACCATTAGAGACAGACTTGTGTGTGGTCTGCAAAGTGCAGCCACACAGAAGCGCCTTCTTACTGAGGACAACCTTACTCTTGAAAAGGCCATTGGAGTTAGTGTCTCCATGGAGATGGTGGAAAAGGAGGCTCACCAGTTGAGTTCAACAGGGAGAGTTCACAAGGTGTCGTCTGAGCCTAAAGGTGCACAGAACAGCACGTTACCGTTGTGGGAAAATGGGCCATCATGCTAATGACTGCTGGTGTACGGAGCTGGAATGCCGAAATTGTGGCAAAAAGGGTCACATTGAACGCGCCTGTAGAGGTAAAAAAAGAACAGACAGAGCTGGGAAGCATGGAAGCAAAATGTCTGTATTTGGACAAGAGAGGAAAAAGAGTGTTCATTCAGTGCAGTATGATGGAACAAGCAAAACAGAGGGGAGCGACACCTCTGAGGAGGAAGAGGTGCACATACTGACGGTTGCAGGTGGTTCAAATGGCTACTGGGTGTCACCACTGGTGGAGGGACAACCAGTACGGATGGAGGTGGACACAGGCGCAGCTGTGTCCCTTGTTTCAGACACTCTACAACAAAATGCTAAAACATCTTACCCTTCAGCCAACAAACATTGTGCTAAAGACGTATACTGGCGAACCTGTGGCCATGAGAGGCGCCATTGAGGTGACAGTTAAATTGAACGGACAGACTGGGAAACTGCCACTATATGTGGTAAAGGGAAATTACCCATCGCTACTGGGACGTGCGTGGCTAGAGAAAATCACGCTGGACTGGCCTGCAGTCCGCATGATGTCAAAAGGGGAGTCAGGCCTGACTGCAGTGTTAAACAAACATGCAGAACTCTTCAATGGGGAACTTGGGAGCATGAAAAAGATCAGCATGAGACTGGACATTAAACCTGACAGCAAGCCAAAGTTTCACAAAGCCCGACCTGTACCCTATGCAATTAGGCCAAAAGTTGAGGCTAACTTGGAGGCCTTAGTCGAGAATGGAGTCCTGGAGCCTGTGAGCGTGAGCAAATGGGCCACACCTATTGTTCCTGTCCTGAAAAAGGATGGATCTGTTCGAATCTGCGGGGATTTTAAAGTGACTATTAACCCGGTGCTGTCTGCGAAACAGTACCCTCTTCCCCTCACTGATCTTTTTACGGGCCTGGCCGGAGGGCAAAAGTTCAGCAAAATAGACTTATGCCAGGCTTATCTACAAATGCATGTCGATGACAAATCAAAGGAGCTGCTGACAATTGTGACACACAAGGGGCTATACAGGTACTGCCGCCTTCCATTTGGAATTACGTCGGCCCCTGCTCTATTCCAAAGGGCAATGGATCAGATTTTGAGTGGACTGCCAGGAGTCCAGTGCTACCTGGACGACATCCTTGTCACTGGGACAAATGAGGAGGATCATCTTCTGAACTTGGATGCGACACTACAACGACTGAAAGAGTACGGACTCCGAGTTCGTAAAGACAAATGTGAATTCTTTCAGTCTTCAGTTGAGTACCTGGGGCCATGTGATTGACGCTACTGGCCTGCATAAGGCGCCACCAAAGGTCAAGGCGATCGTGGAGGCCCCAGCACCCCAGAATGTGAGCCAGTTACGTTCATTTCTGGGGCTACTTAACTACTATGGGAAGTTTATTCCAGACTTAGCAACATTGCTGAAGCCGTTACATCAGTTGCTATGTCAAGGCAAAACATGGAAATGGACTGAACTGTGCAACAAAGCTTTCGCCCAAGCAAAGAAAGCATTGCTGAAGTCTGA
This sequence comes from Somniosus microcephalus, assembly GCF_052327205.1. NCBI lineage: Eukaryota > Metazoa > Chordata > Chondrichthyes > Squaliformes > Somniosidae > Somniosus > Somniosus microcephalus. The sequence goes on from NC_141010.1 coordinate 15,426,675, forward strand.
GGTCCTGACACACTTCGACCCAAAGCTACCCGTGCAGCTAGCATGTGATGCATCACCATATGGTGTAGGAGCAGTCATATCCCACATCATGCCTTCGCCTTCGCATCACGCACCTTGAACAAGGCCGAGAGTAACTATGCGCAGATCGAGCGCGAGGCCTTGGGAATCGTTTTTGGAATTCGAAAATTTCATCAGTACCTGTTTGGGAGAAGGTTCACACTCCTGACGGACCACCGTCCATTGACTTCAATCTTCATGCCCCACACCGGAATTCCGTCTCTCACTGCAAGCAGGATGCAAAGGTGGGCTTTACTGTTGTCAGGACACACATACGACATCAAATATCGCAAATCAGACTTGCACGGCAACGCAGACGGTCTCTCGAGGCTACCCTTGCCTGTTACTCCCCCAGAGCCTCGTCAGATAGACATCTACTTTAGACAAGTGGAGGGAGCACCTGTCACTGCAGTTCAGGTGCGAAGGTACACCCGCAACGATCCAGTCCTGTCTGAGGTAATGGACGATGTCATTCGAGAGAGAGCTATAGGAGATTCTCCTAGTTTGAAACCTTACGCTTCAAAAAGAAATGAGCTCTCCGTCCAGGCAGGTTGTCTTCTTTGGGGACGCCGTGTCATCATTCCGCCACCTCTGAGGGAACCTATACTGCAACAACTTCATACAGGCCACAGTGGGATGGTTCGGATGAAGGAAATGGCAAGAAGCTACTTCTGGTGGCCAGGTCTCGATGGGAATATTGAGGAGAAAGCCAAAACATGTTCCCCATGTCAAAGGGTCCGGAATGTTCCACAGCTGGCAACCCTACACCCCTGGGATTGGCCTGCAGAAGTGTGGCAGCGAGTACATGTGGACTTCGCCGGTCCTTTCGAAGAGAAGATGTTTATGGTGGTTGTGGACGCTCGTAGCAAGTGGCCGGAGGTCGCTGTGATGAGGTCTATCACGGCAGAGAAAACAATTGAGAAACTTGGTGAGATGTTCAGCCGTTATGGCTCACCAGAACAACTCGTAAGTGACAACGGTCCACAATTTGTATCTCAGGAGTTTGCAACCTTCCTGCATGTGAATGGTCTCCCAACACATCAGGTCTGCGCCCTATCATCACTCTACTAACGGCCAGGCAGAAAGGTTCGTGCAAACTTTGAAGCACGCCTTGAAGGCATCGCAAGGTCAGGGCTCAATCCACCAACGCCTGAACAGCTTCCTGTTGTCCTACAGGAACGAGCCGCATGCCACAACCAAAACTTCCCCCGCTTCGCTCATGATGAAGAGGCAGTTGCGGACAAGTTTTGACTTACTCAAACCTCCAAGGGCAGAGCAGGGTGTCCATCGTCAACAACAAGCTCAAGTTGAATAGAGAGAGAAAATAGCCAAGGAGAGACGGTTTCATCCGGGAGAGCACGTCCTAGCTCGAAACTACAACACAGGACCGAAATGGGTTCCTGCTACGGTGATCGCGCAGACGGGTCCTGTGTCTTACACGGTTGAGACTGCTGAGGACGTCGTCTGGAGAAGACACACAGATCAACTGTTGCTAGGAGCAGAGACAGCCACACAAGCTCCAACGGCTGGTTGGCCTGAACTGTTTCCGGATGATACCGCAAACCAGCATCCTTTGCCACCGTGCTCTTCTCCAACACAGGGAGTCAAAGAGACTGTTCCACCTGTGCAAACTCCTGACTTTCGATTGACACAGGCACCTTCTCCATCCAGGCCTGTGTCAATGCCTACTGCTGTGGAAGCCAGCGATGACCGCCGGTATCCTGTCAGAGAGCGGCGGCCTCCAAGACGCTTGGATCTGTAGGCTTAGTGACTTACCCACAAGACTGGGGCAGAATAAACCCCAGGGTAAAGTCAGGGTTTGAGGTAGTCTACTTCTACCCTAGGTTAGTTGAGTGCATTGAAAGTAACTTGCCTGTTGAGGAATAATGTGGACCTTTCATTTAAGAGGGGAGGAATATGTTATGTATTGCGTGTTCTCCTCCCACCTGTGGTGGCGCTGTCACAGCAGATAAATGGTTGGGTGTTCTCTTGGTTAAGTTTAGCTCTCTTTGTTCGGAACCCTCCAGAACTTTCCTTCTTCCCTGAATAAAGCACTTCATGTTTGAATCTCCTGAGTTCTGAGTCCTAATTGTGTCTAGGTCGAAAGGTACCAACACAACAAAATCCTGTCAAGGGATTTGAAAGGTGATATAAAGCATGAGCAAAACCTAAATCGTTTTGTCTGAAATGCAAGGTATTGTTTTTTAGGATTATCCTCAATCACTGTTCCCAACCCATTTCCAGCCTGCTGTTATCGGTCCCCTCAAGAAACCTACTCTTATCATCCCTTACTCTCTGCAGTTAACACATTTTACAAATTTTGCTTTCTCTACAAAATCCTGGCATGTATCATTGCCTTGCAGCTACAGTTCTGCCACTCCTTACTCTAAACTCTCCAATTTGGCTTCTGCCACATCCATCGTATTGAGTCTGCATTAGTTAAAGTCACAAAGGACATCCTGTATGATGGCCACCATAGCTTTTTATCTCTCTTCAACCTTGTGTTGTGGATAAATGCGAGGTTATCCACTTTGGTGGCAAAAACAGGAAGGCAGATTATTATCTGAACGGCAATAGATTGGGAAAAGGGGAAGTGCAACGAGTCCTGGGTGTCCTTGTGCACCAGTCGCTGAAAGTAAGCATGCAGGTGCAGCAGGTGGTTAAAAAGGCAAATGGTATGTTGGCCTTCGTAGCAAGAGGATTCGAGTACAGGAGCAAGGATGTCTTGCTGCAGTTGTACAGGGCCTTGGTGAGACCACACCTTGAGTATTGTGTGCAGTTTTGGTCGCCTTATCTGAGGAAGGATGTTCTTGCCATGGAGGGAGTGCGGCGAAGATTCACCAGACTGATACCTGGGATGGCAGGAATTGGGTCGATTAGGCTTATATTCGCCAGAGTTTAGAAGAATGAGAGGGGATCTCATTGAAACTTATAAAATTCTAACAGGACTAGATGCAGGAAGGATGTTCCCGATGACGGGGGAGTCCAGAACCAGGGGTCGCAGTCTAAGGATAAGGGGTAAGCCATTTAGGACAGAGATGAGGAGGAATTTCTTCACCCAGAGAGTGGTGAACCTGTGGCATTCTCTACCACAGAAGATAGTTGAGGCCAATTCATTAAATATATTCAAGAAGGAGTTAGATATATTTCTTAAGGCTAAGGGGATCAAGGGATATGGGGACAGGGTACTGAATTTGGATGATCAGCCATGATCGCATTGAATGGCGGAGCAGGCTCGAGGGGCCGAATGGCCTACTCCTGCTCCTATCTTCTATGTTTCTATGTTAGCCTTGGCTCAGTGGTAGCACTCGGAGCTCTGCGTTAGGAGGCTGTAGATTCAAATTGCACTCTAGAGTAATGAGCACAAAATCTAGGCTGATAATCTGGTACAGTACTGAGAGTGCACTGTTGGATGAGCTGTCTTTCAGATGAGATGCTAAACCCTCAAGTAGATGTAAAAGATCCCACAGCACTATTTTGAAGATGACAAGAGGAGTTCTCCTGGTGTCCTGGCTAATATTTATCCCTCAACCAACATCACTAAAAACAGATTATCTGGTCATTATCATATTGCTGTTTGTGGGACTATGCTGTGCGCAATTTGGCTGCTGTGTTTCCATACATTACAACAGTGACAACGTTTCAAAAGTACTTTGTTAGCTGGAAAGCACTTTGGGACGTGAAAGGCGCTATATAAATGCAAGTCTTTTTACCTCTTAGCAACATCATCAGGAGTTTTAGGGCTGGATTTTCCCAGCAGAGGCGGGATGGCGGCGGGAGAGCTGTTTGGCGGGTTCCAGTCCCGCTCCTGTCTGCAGCCGCTCTGAAAATGATTTTTTGTAGATTGGCCTTGTTAAGCCCACCCTGTGGGGTTCCTGGCCAACTAACAGGAAGCGGGTCTGATGACGTCATTTGATGATGTGTCATCAGCCGGTTTCCTTACAGGGACCACGGCCACATTGATTTTGACAGTTGTGCTGTCAGTGTCCTGCAGCATTGAGGTGCTGCAAACACTGACAAGCATACATAAGAACACAAGACGTAGGAGCAGGAGTAGGTCATTTGGCCCCTCGAGCCTGCTCCACTATTCAATAAGATCATGGCTGATCTGATCTTGGGCTCAACTCCACTTCCCTGCCCGCTCCCCATAACTCTTGACTCCCTTATCGTTCAAAAATCTGTCTATCTCCACCTTAAATATATTCAATGACCCAGCCTCCACAGCTCTCTGGGGAAGAGAATTCCAAAGATTCACGACCCTCTGAGAGAAGAAATTCCTCCTCATTTCCGATTTTAAAAGGGTGCCCCCTTATTCTGAAATTATGCCCCCTAGTTCTAGATTCCCCCACGAGGGGAAACATCCTCTCTGCATCTACCCTGTCAAGCCCCTTTAGAATCTTATATGTTTCAATAAGATCCCCTCTCATTCTTCTAAACTCCAATGAGTATAGGCCCAACCTGCTCAACCTTTCTTCATAAGACAACCCCTTCATCTCCGGAATCAACCTTGTGAACCTTCTCTGAACTGCTTCCAATGCAAGTATATCCTTCCTTAAAATAGGGAGACCAAAACTGTACGCAGTACTCCAGGTGTGGACTCATCAACGCCCTGTACAGTTGTAATAGGACTTCCCTTCTTTTATACTCCATTCCCTTTGCAATAAAGGCCAACACTCCATTTGCCTTCCTAATTACTTGCTGTACCTGCATGCTAACTATTTGTGATTCATGTACAAGAACCCCCAGATCCCTCTGTACCTCAGCATTTTGTAATCTCTCCTCATTTAAATAATAATTTGCTTTTTCATTTTTCCTACCAAAGTGGATAACCTCGCATTTTCCCACATTATTCTCCATCTGCCAGATTTTTGCCCACTCACTTAGCCTATCCATATCCCTTTGGAGATTCTTTGCGTCCTCCACACAATTTGCTTTCCCACCTATCTTTGTATCGTCAGCAAATTTGGCTACATTACACTCAGTCCCTTCATCCAAGTTATTAATATAGATTGTAAATAGTTGAGGCCCCAGCACTGATCCCTGTGGCACCCCACTAGTTATAGTTTGTCAACCTGAAAATGACCCATTTATCCCGATTCTCTGCTTTCTGTTAGTTAGCCAATCCTCTATCCATGCTAATATATTACCCCCAACCCCGTGAGCTCTTATCTTGTGTAGTAACCTTTTATGTGGCACCTTATCGAATGCCTTCTGGAAATCCAAATACACATCTACTGGTTTCTCTTTATCCACCCTGCTTGTTACATCCTCAAAGAATTCCAGCAAATTTGTCAAACATGATTTCCCTTTCATAAAACCATGCTGACTCTGCTTGACTAGATTATGATTTTCTAAATGTCCTGCTATCACTTCCTTAATAATGGACTCCAGTATTTTCCCAATAACAGGTGTTAGGCTAACTGGTTGATAGTTGCCTGCTTTCTGTCTCCCTCCTTTTACATATGCCGGTTTCCAATCCGCTGGGACCTCTCCAGAATCCAGGGAATTTTGGTAGATTACAACCAATGCATCCACTATCTCTGCAACCACCTCTTTTAAGACTAGGATGCACGCCATCGGGTCCGGGGGACTTGTCCACCTTTAGTCCCATTAGTTTGCCTAGTACTTTCTCTCTAGTGATAGTGATTGTTTTAAGTTCCCCCGCCCCCCCCCCCCCCCCCCCCAACCCCAGTAGCCCCTTGATTATCCATTATTGGGATGCTTTTAGTGTCTTCTACCGTGAAGACCGATACAAAATATTTGTTCAAGGTCTCCGCCATTTCACTTTCCCATTATTAATTCCCCAGACTCATCCTCTAGGGGATCAACTTTTACTTTAGCTACTCTCTTGCTTTTTATATGGCTGTAGAAGCTCTTACTGTCTGCTTTTTTTATTTCTTGCTAGCTTACTCTCATAAGCTATCTTCTCTCTCTTTATCATTTTTTTAGTCCTTTGCTGCTTTTTAAAAAATGTCCCAATCCTCTGGCCTTCCACTATTGTTCGCAACATTGTATGCTTTTTTCAATTTGATACCATCCTTTTCTTCCTTAGTTAGCCACAGATGGTTCATCCTTCTCTTAGAGTCTTTCTTTCTCACTAGAATATATCTTTGCTGAGAGTTATGAATATCTCCTTAAATGTTTGCCACTGCTTTTCTACAGTCTTACCCTGTAATATATTTTCCCAGTCCACTTTAACCAAGTCTGTCTTCATACCTTTGTAATTACCTTTGTTTAAGTTCAGGACACTAGTTTGAGACCTAGCTTTCTCACCCTCAAACTGAATTTGAAATTCTACCATGCTATGATCACACTGCCCAAGAGTATCCTTCACTTCGAGATCATTAATTAATCCAGCCTCGTTAAACATTACCAGATCTAAAATAGTCTTCTCCCTGGTTGGTTCCACAACATATTGTTCCAAGAAACCATCCCGTATACACTCTAGGAACTCTTCCTCAAGTTTACCTTTGCCAATTTGCTTTGTCCAATCAATAGGAAGATTAAAATCTCCCATGATTATAGCCGTACCTTTCTTACAAGCCTCTATTATTTCTTGATTTATTCTCTGTCCTACAGTGTGGCTACTGTTTGGGGGCCTGTAGACCACTCCCACCAGTGACTTTTTACCCTTATTATTTCTTATCTCTACCCAAACTGATTCTACGTCTTGATCTTCTAGGCCAATATCATTTCTCATTACTGCACTGATCTCATCACTTATTAACAGAGCTACAGCACCTCCTTTTCCTTTCTGCCTATCCTTAGGAAATGGCAAATACCCCTGAATATTCAGTTCCCAGCCTTGGTCACCTTGCAACCGCGTCTCTGTAATGGCTATCAGATCATAGAAACATAGAAGATAGGAGCAGGAGTAGGCCATTCGGCCCCTCGAGCCTGCTCTGCCATTCAATGCGATCGTGGCTGATCATCCAAATTCAGTACCCTGTCCCTGCTTTCTCCCCATACCCCTTGATCCCTTTAGCCTTAATCATACCCATTTATTTCTATTTGTGCTGTCAACTCATCTATCTTGTTATGAATGCTGCGTGCGTTCAGATATAGTGCTTTTAATCTTGTCTTTTTACCATTTTCCCCTACTCTGACCCCTCTTTCTGATGCACTCTTGTGTATACGTTCTGTCTCTTCCTGTCACACTCTGGTTATCATTACCCCTATCGCTACCCTGCACTTTTGCCTTCTCATTTTTCTTCGACTTTTTTAATTTCCGCTCAGCGTATCCCTCCCCCCCACTATTTAGTTTAAAGCACTGCACAAAGGTGCACGTCTGCACCCAGGCTCACACATGACTCCCTCCATATGCTATGGAGGGAGTCACAGCATACAGGGAGATTCTCTTCCCTTCCCATGGGCGGAAGAGACCGCCTCAGGAAATCAACGAAGTCTGTTTGCACATTGCACCGGGGGACACAAGCAGGGATGTCGTCAGGAGGACCAGGCTGCAGTTGCACCAACCTTTCAATGATCTCAGATCACAAAACGTTACTGCAAAGCCACATTCAAACTCGCCCTCCTGTGCCACTCATCACATCCCCATCACTCTGCCTTCCCTACCCTACTCCTGCATATCCTTACTGACACCAACTTACCTTGCACCTCCACCCATCCCTCTCTATCTACATTATCATTTCCCCATCTCACGAGCCACCCCTCACACTCACCCTCATCCTACTGCAAGCATACCAACTAACAACACACTAGGGTAGGCACTTGAGAGGTTTAGCCAATGTTCATGTGAACTTTCTGGTAATGCGTTGTCACATAGTGAAATCTATATTTTCAACACTTCTCAAGGTGCACACAGATCTATCCAATAAGGTGAAGTGTCCTAGTGAGTTCCAGTGAATGTTGAGACATAATTCGCTCCCCCCCCCCCCCCCCCCCCTCACTATTGTGATGAGTGTGAAAGGAATGGCTTGGGCATTGTAGGGATGCTTTATGGTGCTGGTGTGAGATGGTATCAACCTGGCGCATCATGTGGCAGCCAGGGTGTACAGCGTCAAGTGCAGTAAATCTGGCCATGGTGATGCCATCGCTGGCCTCCCAGGCAGCAATGTTGTCAGGTCCTGATGCCATGTGTCCTGTACAGCATCAGGTGATGGCGGAGAAGGTTGGTGATGTTGGTGTGTCTGGTGCTGTTGGTGTTGGGGCTGATCGTGGAAGGATTCAGAGGACCAAGGTGTGATTTTTTTCAAGGGCACCAATGTTGCTGGAATAGATGGCAGCTGCAGTTGAGATGATAGAAGCGATCTGTCAATGGTGAGAGAGGTTGTTTCAATGAGGTAGCACTGGATATACAGTTGCCTCTAAACACTTGAAGCTAAAGAAACCTCTCTATGTCTCACAAATGCAGTAACCAACAGTTTCTGAGCTCTGAAACTGAACAACTGCAACATGGTATCCTTTATGCCACTTCTGCAGCTGTCAGGTTATCAGATAAATCAAAGCAGACTCAACTCTGCCGGGGTGAGCTGGTGTGTTCCTCGAGCAGCAGGTAACCCGTGGGGGAGGACGTAAAATTACAAGGTAGGCTCAAAATAGCATTAAATTGGCTGTTAACAAGCCATTTAATGATCTAAATTGTCTCCCCCGCTGCTTGGTGTCGGGTTAGTTCTGCACCGACAGACCCGACACCTGGGAGACTCGCGTGGAGGCGGGTTGACAGCGGGTTCCCTTCCCGCTGTCAATCTTTGCTATTTTGACAGCGGACCCGCCTCCAAACCCGCGCCGGCAAAATCCAGCCCCTAGATCCAGCTTTCACATGTATGCTGATGACACTCACTTCTACCTCTCTGCCTCTTCCACCCATTGATACAAAGGTTGTTTCTACACTCTTCCAAGTGCCTGTTCAGCATCAAGACATGAATGAACTAAACTTTCCTCCAACTTAATGTCAGCAAACCAAAGATATCCTTTTTGCTCCCAGAAGCGTCCCTGGCTGCCACTTCAGATTGAGGCAGGAAGTACGGAACCTTTGAACTACCCAACATCATTTCCAGCTTCTTCACCCACATCCACTCTGTTAGGAAGAGTACTTTACTCCACCTCTGCAATACTGCTTCAGCAATTTGAGGCTCAACTTTTCTCATGCTCTTCTAGTCGTCCTCCCTGCCTGAACCCTCCACAAGCTTCAACTCATTCAAAACACTGCCCATATTATCCTCTCCAAACTCTGCTGGTTCCCATTGTCCCAGCAGATTGTCCTCACTTTTGCATCCTACCTTAGTAACCTCTTCCTAACTTTTGTTATTGTACACAACCTTCACTGCTCTATCACTGGACTTCTGCTCCTCCTTTGCTCCATTATTGGTTACCGCTCATTCAGCCACTAAGCTCTTGCCCTCTACAACTCCTTGCCCAGTTCCCTGTATCTTGCCACCTCACTCACTTAACAATCAGCTTAATACCCTTCTGTTTTGAGTGTCTTTGGTACCCTCGCCCCACCACCTCCCCCCAATCCTTTCCACTTTTCTCTTCCTGTTTGACATCCATTATTTTGTCCTTCTAACGTGAAGCTTTGAGATGTATTCCTACAAGTGAAAAGCACTATAAAAATGGAGGGTTTTGATGCTTGATGGCATCCTCACTGAAAGATTACATTTATGATATTCTAAAATTAGAATATCATCTTTAGTTGACTATTAGGAAATAACATTCCATTGCAGGCTAGATACTGACTGTTACTTCCCAGTAATTAAGTGTTGATAAACTTAGTGATTAGGCCAAAATCATGCATAAACTGCAATGAAATCTGGCTGGTAATATAGACCTTGACACCTGAAAAAACAGCTGAACAAAGAAACCAAGAACAGAAATTAAGTGCCCAAAACAAATTCACAGTTAATTTTAAAAAAGTAACAGATTGATGGTTTAGAACATCATCTGAACTGTTCGTAAAGTTACTGACTTGGCGGTCCTGAAGTTATTGTAAAGATTACATGGTAAACATCTCTGCTAACAGAAGAAGGAATTTCAGACTAACTCAGAATACACTAGTATTCCACTGCATAATTTCAGGGAAGAAATTTCTTACCACTTATAAATAGTGTAATTTTTTAATAGGGGGAAAAATTCGGTTGGTTAGCGCCTCCGGGGGTGCGCTAACGGGGCGCTAGGAACTTAGCGCCCAAGCGCGGCGATTTTAGCGCCCGAGCGAAATTGACCAGTCGTTTCACGGCGCTAAACACTACTGCCAGCCTGTAGATCGTGACGTCAGTCAAGTGTGCAATGCCCCGGTAGCGCCTCAGACCGGATATTGAGTCGCGCCTGCCGCTAGGAACATAACATAAGAACATAAGAAGTAGGAGAAGGAGTAGGCCATATGGCCCCTCGGGCCTGCTCCGCCATTCAATAGGATCATGGCTGATCTGAATCTAGACTCACGTCCACTTCCCTGCCCTCTCCCCGTAACCCCTAATTCCCTTATCTGCTAGGACAATGTCTATCTCCATTTTAAATTTATTTAATGTTGCAGCTTCCACAGCTCTCTGGGGTAGCAAATTCCATAGATTTACTACCCTCCTGAGTGAAGAAGTTTCTCCTCATCTCAGTTTTGAAAGGGCAGCCCCTTATTCTAAGATTATGCCCCCTAGTTCTAGTCTCACCCATCAGTGGAAACATCCTCACCGCATCCACCCGATCAAGCCCCCTCACAATCTTATATATTTCGATAAGATCGCCTCTCATTCTTCTGAACTCCAATGAGTAGAGGCCCAACCTACTCAACCTTTCCTCATACGTCAACCCCCTCATCTCTGGAATCAACCGAGTGAACCTTCTCTGAACCGCCTCGAGAGCAAGTATATCTTTTCTTAAATATGGAAACCAAAACTGCACGCAGTATTCCAGGTGTGGCCTCACCAATACCCTGTATAACTGCAGCAAGACTTCCCTGTTTTTATACTCCATCCCCCTTGCAATAAAAGCCAAGATTCCATTGGCCTTCCTGATCACCTGCTGCACCTGCATACTAACTTTTTGTGTTTCATGCACCAGGACCCCCAGATCCCTTTGTACTGTAGCACTTTGCAGTTTCTCTCCATTTAGATAATAACTTGCTCTTTGATTTTTTCTGCCAAAGTGCATAACCTCACACTTTCCAACATTATATCCCATCTGCCAAATCGCTGCCCACTCACTTAGCCTGTCTATGTCCTTTTGCAGGTTTTTATGTCCTCCTCACACTGCTTTCCCTCCCATCTTTGTATCGTCGGCAAACTTGGATATGTTGCACTCGGTCCCTTCCTCCAAATCGTTAATATAGATTGTAAAGAGTTGGGGTCCCAGCACTGACCCCTGCGGAACACCACTAGTTACTGATTGCCAGCCCGAGAACGAACCATTTATCCCAACTCTTTGTTTTCTGTTAGATAGCCAATCTTCCACCCATGCCAGTATATTACCCCCAATCCTGTGATTTTTTATCTTGATCAGTAATCTTTTGTGTGGAACCTTGTCAAATGCCTTTTGGAAGTCCAAATACACTACATCCACTGGTTCCCCTTTATCCACCCTGTATGTTACATCCTCAAAGAATTCGAGCAAATTTGTCAAACATGACTTCCCCTTCGTAAAACGACTGGTAGAGGGGAACGTTTTCAAGTCGGGAAGGGGCTGGGGGAGCGCTATTTAAAGGCGGGTGCTTCTTCCTGCCTTTTCTTGTCGGCAAAATATTTGGTTTTAACACTGTCCTAAGGAGTTTTGGCCCTCAGCACCACTTTTGAGGTTCCTAAGCGCCGAGCTCTTTCCCTGGGCCTATCCATTAGTGCTTCCAACACAATTGCTTTTGAGGCCTCTCCAGGCTGAGATTCAAGGCTGCAATGAGCAGGGAGTGGCTGGCCAGCAAGATAGCTCCTCCCCTTTAGCGCCTGATTTAGTGCTCAAATCACCTCCAGGGGCGGTAGAGGTGAATTTTGCTGTTGGAGGCGATAATTAGCGCCGGGCGCTAAACTTTGCGCCCAGCCGATATTAGCGCCCCAAAATGGGCGATACCAAATTTTCCCCCCACAGTATTTTGTTTCACAGAGTTGTGATCTCGAATGCACTGCCTGAAAGGGTGATGGAATAGGATTCAATAGTAATTTTCAAAAGGGCATTGGATATATACATGAAGGGAAAAAATGTGCATGGCTATGTGGAAAGAGTGGGGGAGTGAGACTAGCTCTATTAAAGAGCTGGCACAGGCACGATGGGCCGAATGATCTCCAGTGCTGTATGATTAGCTGAATAAACTTTAAAGAAAATACTGTTGCCAATATTATCAGCTGTAGGCTTTATGCATCTACTGTATATGGCATTCCTCTGCTAATTTGACAGAGATGTTAATCGTTTATTAAAGTAACAGACATAGGAATTTCATACAAGTGCATTTTCTAACATTACCAACAGTGATTTTAGCCTCTATGTAAAGAAGTAGATGGTTCATCTGTTAAGCATTGAATACATGCTGGTGAGACAGCATCTGACTAGTGGGGCTCTACAATTGTTATGCCTTTATTCATTTTTGCTAATACAACATAATGCCGTGCTCATATTATGCAATATGTCTTACACTGTCTGTCAATACATCTTCCTGTGCCATCTCTGATTTGGAGCTTGGTGTCTTAATAGCAAGCACTTGTGATCTGCTATTGTTTACTGGGGAAAGAATATACGGTACAGGAAACTCTCTTTTAACCGGCACCTAAATAACCGGAAATCTCTGTTAAACGGCAAAATTCAGGCGTAGGTTCAGGTAAGTTTTACTTCATATTAGTGGCAGTTCCTGAATCTGTGGCTGTGTAACTGGGGTTCGTGCACTTGTTGCTAAGCAACAGAGACGCTTGGTCTGTGGCCGAGTTCCTGCACATGTTGCTAAGCAACAGGGAAGCCTGGATTTGTTGCTGTGTACGGAGCTCTCGTACCTTTTAACTATACCTCTCTGTAATCCGGACTTTTTGATAAACCGGCACCACACCGGTCCCATTGGTGCCGGATAATAGAGTTTGCTGTAGTTACACCAAGTCCTTCTATGGTGGGTGCCATTGCCCCTTCTGGAGGGTTTTTCAGCCTTCATTGTTGTTTTCTTCATCACTGCCAATGAATGGTTACTGCCGATCATAAGGATGTAAACCAGTGTTTTCCTACTCCCAGTGAAACTGTCAACCAAGACACAAAGTTCTCATTGCCACAACATAGTGATTTTATTGCATCACAAACACAGCATATGACTTTCGTATCAGAGAAACAAGATGAAAAGCAGGTTCCTGTACATACTAGGTCAACCAAGAGTGGCTATAGAGATCCTGTGTATCATATGCAGGCCTATCAAAGCAGCCGAATCTGGAGGTTCAGGATCTCCAGAAGGCTTTGTCAGATGCTGGAAACCAATTTAAAGGGATATCAGTCACTCCAACTACTCTACCTGTAGCTGTGAAAGTGATAGCAACTATTAATTTCTGGCAACTTGGGACTTCCCATTCAGCAGGAGGTGACTTATCTGGCATTGCACAAGGTATCACTTTCATCTATTTAAAAGGTGACTGATGGGTTGTTTTGGAAGGTTGCCAGGTTTGTCAATTCCACAAAATCAGATGCACAAAGAGAACAATGTTTTGGTTTTGGGGCGGGGGATTCCAGTATAAGCCATTCAAAGTGTACAGTGTCTGTGTGGTGTGCTATGTAACCTCATCAAAGGGTATACTATGTTGAATTCAGTAAATGATCATGCGCATGGCTATTAATGTAGTAAATTGGCATAAGATGAGGAATAACACCCCTTTTGTGACTAATCTGTTGCAAATAAATCAAACTTTATTTTAGTTGGAATCCAAGATTTGGTTGCCACCTTGACATTTCTTCAATACCCTTGCTGAGATTAAGAGCTGATCATGTGGAGAACCAGCATAAATTCATTTCACGCTGCTTGTCCTATCCATAGTTCTGCATGTTGGAATATTATCAAGCCATCTCTCAATGTCAGTATTTTAACTCATTGAAACCACTATCTTTTTGTATTTGCTGTTACTTTGTGGTCATTTCTGTTTTGATGTAAATCTTCCTATTTTTCAATACTATTTTGTTCTGTAAAAATTGAATTTTCAATAGAAGAAAACCTACACATCCTTCAATTTTCACACCCATTATATTACATATTGTGCAAAAATAAATTCGCGAGTTAAATTTTGCAAACTTTCATTACCTGGAAATGATCACAAATATATTTTACTCCCCCCCCCCCCCCCAAGGTATGACTGCAAAAACAGTGATATAAATGTATACATAGATCAGTGTACTAGCAGTATCAACTCCTGATAATTTACAGTTCAGTTTAAGTATCAATTTGCTATATAGTACCAATAAAGTAATCACATTATTTCTACTAGATTAATGGACGCATGAACTGCATAAATCTTCTGTTTACAGGTTGTGACATTGCTTGGAAAAATGGAACGCCTCCGCAGCTCTCCTCTTCATGCTAATATTTCTACAGCTCTTGATCGACATCTGGAAGCCATCCATATTACCCAAGCTCGTAGAAAAGATGAAATAGTAAATGCAGCAAATCGACAAAGGCAAGGAGCACCAAGATACCAGGATGACCGAGGTAACATCGTAAATGTAGCCAATTTATATAACGTAAGGATTTGGTGTTTCTCTGTTGAACATACATGGGAAATGGGGTAATTTACAACTGCACAGAAGTCTTAATGCAGTGAACTTCAATTACTCATTGTACAACTGTGTATGACTACACTACTTGAGCATGGAAGGGCTTCTTTTGAGAACCAGTATCAGTACGGCAATAATATATCTTATTCGTCCGAATGTTATCAAGCGTTGCCTATTTAGCTCACTTAAGGAGGCTTGATTTGGTGCCCATACTGATAAATGGAATCATTGGCTGGTACTCCTTACCTTTGACAGAGGAGCTTCCTTCTCAACATTAAATAAGTAATTTTTATTCATGCCATTAGTTTGTTTTTGCTTTTTCCTGGACTTTAAACAACTTAACATACTTCTGAAAAAGGATAAATGGTAACTGTCATTATTCAGACAGTCTGCTCAAGACAACTAGCTGGCTACAATGGACTTCACCTACCTATTGTCATGTCACAGAAAGTTCTGGAGGTTCAGTTTCCCGTTACACATCTACCCATACAGTGTAGCTCCGTGGTCTTCTCAAAATGTCTCTCTGTTGATAGAACCATCGAATGATACAGCACCATTTGACCCAGCGTGCCTGTGCTGGCTCTTTGAAAGAGCTCTCCAATTAGTCCCATTCCCCTGCCCTGCAGATTTATTCCTACAAGTATTCCCTTTTGAAAGTTATTATTGAATCTGCTTCCACCACCATTTCAGGCACTGCATTCCAGATCATAATATTATGTTATAGCTTTTTGTGTCGTCATGTTTTATGGCAAACATTGACTGCTAGGATTCTCTGTGTGATTGATACATAATCGTGTCTTGCTGAAAGGTTAAAAGTAATGATGTGATAACTTGAACTTTAGTATTCTATTTTAATGGAAACCATAGCCTGCTTAAAATAAATATATTTGTTAAAATAGCAGGCTAAGGAATTTAACATGAATGCATTAAAAGTCGTATACAACAACAACTTGTATTTATATAGCGCCTTTAACATAGTAAAACGTCCAAAGGTTTTAAGGAGCGTCTTAAAGGAGGAGAGAGGTAAAGAGGCGCAGAGATTTAGGGAGGGAATTCCAGAGCTTGGATACTAATCCTTGCACAATGTAGTTTCAAGATCTTGGTGATGAATCATTAATTTTTTTTTTTTGCTTACACGGTGGAACGTGCCCAGCATCTGCTTGGCATCTCCACACATCCCCCTGGCAGCTTGGAACGTGGAGAAGTCTCACCTGCACAGTTTGTCCTCTCACTCAGTGCCACAGCATGTTACCAATGCCACTACACTACTGTGTACGACTAAGTCATTTCTTTGTTCAGATAGACTCACTGACATATCTTTCATTCTGTATGCATCTCTTTTTATGTACAGATGTTCTTGCTTTGGCTATTGCAGTCAAAGAAATGGCAGTAGCTACACGGAAAGCCCGGACTGCTTTGTGGTGTGCCCTCCAAATGACATTACCTAAAACGCCAAATGCCAATCCAGATGACCAAGTTGAAGTAGAACGAGAACTGCAGGATCTAGTAACTAATGGAGACAAAAACTACCAAAACAGAAGCAACTACTATAGTGGGGAAAAGAATGAAGTGGTGAAAACTCGTGTTGATTAGAGAACTGCTGAAGAACTGGAGAAAAAATAATAGACTGAAAAGCCATAAAATAAATGATTCTATTCATTATTACCTTTTGAGTTACTAAAATGTGAATTGGTTAAGTTGCATTGATCACTAATTCAGATTAACTAAAAAGAAATTATTAAGGGGAAAAAAGCTAAATGACATAGTCTCCCCTGAAAAGTAATTATAAACAATGCAGCTCGTGGTCAAGCATGCATTTGGTTAATAAATACAATATCTATATATTGAGACAAGTGATAAAAAGCTTATTTAAAAATCTCACTACCATAATTTAACAAGATCATTTTACCCCATGTTTTGGTGAATTGTTCTTGTCAAATCTTCCCAATCAGAGTGACTAAATCTTCTTAGTCAGGAAATTTTAATCTGTTTGTTTTAGTTTTTGCAAGATGTTTGTTATTTATTACATACATACATACAAAGGTTATAAAGGAGGTCGTGGCTTTCTTTGACATGACCTGAAAGGAAAGGTAACCTCTATTTAGTGAAAGTGAGCAATAGGTGCACCAAGGTGCAGTCTTTTGGTAAGAAGTACGAGAGCTTAAAATCAGTCTAAATCTAAAAAATTACTTAATGCCACGACAGTAAGTGGAGGTTAATTAAACTAATACCGTATACTGCAATTATCCTGTTAAGTAAAAGGTTATCATAGTTTAGATTTAATGGTTCTGTTTTTATTTATATCACCCTAATCTGGTTGGACCCTCTGTTTGGATAATTGAAATTTCAGATAATGTGCAAAGGTCACAGACTTTGTATCATATATTATAGAGACTTGGAGATATTAATTTAATGATATTGAAGATAATTCATTGGAAAATACCATTCATTATTAGTGTAGTATTTTCACATTTATGTAGAAAATAAGAGATACCCAGGGGTGATTAAAAGGTGATAATTTCATTTTGGTGCTTAGGTGATATCAGATTGCAAGTAGGATTTATAAATAATCTGATGCCAGAGATGGAATTACAGCCTTGAGTTTACACTCTGTTATATTTTAAATTATACTTTGAATTTCTTGGAACACTTCAATTAGAGTTTAGATTTTGTTTGCCAACAGTGAGTGTTATGCTGATACGTGATAATATCTACACGGAATAATTAACAATTGTGATGTAAGGTACACACTGACAAGTACAAGGCAGTCATATTGTTAGCAGTTTTCTTTTCCTAGAGTTATGAGTTTTCTTTTCCAAATTCCTCCTCCATTTCACCCCTTCATCTGCTGAAGCTTCCAGCTTTTACTGCAATACAGTTCTATGGCAGACAGCAGCCCAACACTAACTCGCCAAAGTAACATTCTTCATAAGTGAATCTAGGTATAGAGTTTTAGCAGACCAGTTTATCGTGAGGGCTATCACAGCAAAGCCTGATTTTGTTCTCATCTAATATCCATATACACACTTTCCGGAACAGGTCACTGGATAGTGATCAGGAGCAGCAACCCTTCTCTAGCCCAGGGGATATAGAGGTACTCCAAATGCTGCTGTAGCTGAGATCAGCTAATTCAGCACAGACCAGGAATGGAATCTTGGGCTTTCTGGTCTGTATAGTTTAGTGCTATGCCAGACTGTGGCTTTAGCCATTAGGCCATCGGGGGAGCTTATAGTGGTTAATATTTCACATATCACTGTTTGTTGATGCATGTTTTATTTATACAACAGTTTAAAAATCATTTCAGATAGTTTCAATTATTTTTGTTGATGTTGGGCAAGTTTGTTTGTGTCTATGTAGTGAGAAGCTACATGATGGCATTATATGATGCAATTGATATCCCACAATTAATTGTGTTGGTATATGCTATAACAGAATAACAGATTCTGTACTAAACAAATACCAAAACATAATTATATGCATTAACCAATAGCATTTAATAATGCTAATCATAGAAAGCAGTAGATAACTTTCAGCAAGAAAAACATTTTTAGAGAAAAGAAAATAGGAATGCAAAAAACCTAAATGCAATGGTAAAAAACCTCGTAAAATGAAGCATGCAAGGTACTACAAATAGTCTATACCTTTCCAAACTCAAAACAATATCTTTGTTACAAGGAATACTGCTTCATTAACAAAAGCCTGACAAGTACTATTTAATATGGAAATCACATTTTATTATTAAGGATATTTGCAGTGGATGTTGTACTAGCTACAGTATGTGTTGTATTCTGCAGTAAAGCTACAGAAATAATGCATTATTCAACAGTCTAGATGTAATGATTTTGTGGAATTTCTTTTTGTATTTGAAGTGTATTGTTAGCATTTACTAAGTTTGAAGTATACACTTATTTTTAATTAGTGCTGATATGCCACAAACATTTAGTAAGGATATTAATTTACTCTAATTGTTACGGATGTTTTGTTGAATGTAGTTATCTGAGGCAACTTGTTTATGTGTACAGTCTATAAAAGCTAGTGGCTTATTTTCCATATTGTAGATCTGTGGTACTGTTCAAAGTTTTTGTATTGAAACAGTGAGCTGTTCCGCATTTCTAGTTTGAAATCTAGAGGGTATTAAGTCTGATAAATGTGCCCACGCAAACAAGTTTGATATTATGTCAGTAGCAGATACAATAGTAATCTTAGCAGAACACTTGATTCTTGCAACTGGTAAATTGCTTCAAATTTGACTATCGTACTTGATTTAGTGCTATATTATATGGCAAGCTAAATTGTCATTCATTTCAAATTCATTGATCGAATATGTTTGTAAATATCTTAAAATAATTTAAAGATACATTAAATGATTTTGAGATATTCAGTCTAAGATTACTATTGAGAAGTCAGCAACTCATTCAGAGACTCAAATTTGAGCTAGCTCCAAAATTCAATTGTCCATACCAGTGTAATTTTCATTTAGAAATACTGTATCTTGATATGATTTACAGTGGATGTCATGAAATTATTAATAGATTTCTTCCAATTTCTCAACAAAGGAATTGAATAAATTTCAAAAATTATATGAAATATCTTAAAAGGTTTAAACAATTTCTCTTGAAATTAATTTCAAATATTGTTTAATAGTGCATCTTGAGGTTATTCGGAAGGCATTTAATGCAGTCTTCAATTATATTTAAGCTAGGTCAAGATATGTCAAAATAAATGTGATATATCAGATATCTTTAAATGATAATTTGTGTTGTACGATTACCTTCAGGAACTAGAATTCTTTGACCTTTGAGTTTATGAATTGAATGCTAGTTTAGATTAATGAATGAAAGAAACATATCTTTGTCATATGCTTGATAAATTGATCAGGAATACAGTATGAGAAACCTCCTGGATGTTAAAATGTTTTATGTGATCAATGAAATACTTGGTAATGTAATACACAGCTGCTGAAATTGTTATCTTGTGAGTCAACAGAAGGTTGTGCGTTTAAAAAAAAGTGTAGTACTGTAACTACTTGAAACAATGTCATTTATAAATGAGTTAACCCAAGTTCCAAAATTAATATTTAAGAAGTTGACTTTGTATCAAAGAAAATGTGAAATTTTTGATTTTCCTAAGTTAAAAGTTGATATATTTTACTGAACTGTATAGGTTACTGAAAATATGACATTAAATATTGATCTAATTTTTTTTATTAATCTCAATTTTGAAAATGTACAATAGTGGAATATTTAACTTAACTGGATAAAAATAGTTCTATCACCATAATCATCAAATCACACAATAAAAAAATCCAGTTGGTATTTAAAATGTGAAGACGGGAAAATTGAAATTAACAAAACGGCAAGTTGGGGCTAGAAATTTGGCTGGTTAGCACCTCCCATTAGTGCCACCGCCTCCGGAGGGCGATAACGAGCGCTAACCACTTACCGCCTGGGCGCGGTGAGAATATCGCCGCCCGCTAAATTCGGTGGGAGGTTTGCAGTGGCGGTATGACATTGCGCCCCGATCTCCTTCGCCCAGAGATCGTGACGTTAGCACCCCAGACCCAAACTTTGGTTTTGCCCTCTGCAGCATCGCCAGGCGAACACACCGGCAGCTGCAGGAGGCGTTCATCGGGAGGCTGGGCGCTTTGTGGGCGATACTTAAAGGCAAGGTGGCCAAGGTAGGAAAAAAATACTGAAATGCTCGTTTTCTGTATGTTTTGCTTTTTCCCCCCAGCGCTCGATCAGCCCGGCACTCTGCTGCAGTACATCGGGCTAATCGGTCCGGATCGCGGCTGCCATCGGGGACCAGGTAAGTTGCTTTCCCTTGCAGAGCCTGCAGCGATGGCCCTTCCCTTTAAGGGAGGGAAGGAGCCTTCCCATGCGGCAGTGCTGCTCACCTACCGCCATGCCTATTACGCTTCAGGAAGGAAGTGGAGTGCTTGACTTAGCGCTCCACTTCCTTTCTGGAGTGCAAAACCGAATTTTTTAAAAGTTGCAAGACATGCCTGGTGCAAATTTTTTCAACTTTTAAAAGTGAATGCCCTAAACGGGGGGCTAGAATGAATTTCTACCCCCCAAAGTCTTTAGCTAAAGAAAAATAAGTTTTAAGTCCACTTTTAGCACAGAAGTAACATTGAGAGTTCAAAAACTCAGTAAATTAGCTTACTGGCTCAATCTCAACATACATACTGAGAATCAGTCTGATGCCATTAGGGAAAGTTCCTGGTGAAGCCTCTAAAGCACCCAAACACATTTTGGAGAGAATGTACCTTAACAAACCTTGGTGTCAGAAGCAATGTGTGACCTTCCCCACCGCCAACTTTTGAAGCCAACCTTCCATTAACTTTCACTGTCACAGGCAGCATTGTCAACTCTGTTAGCTCCCACTTTTTACTGAAATGTTTTGTCTATTACGTCCATTAATTTCAATGGCTACAGTATTGGGCTATTATTACTCAAGTTTCTTCTCACAAGTCAATTTACAGGGGTTTTACAGGATTTGTCAATTGTAGTCAGAATTTTCAGCATAATTTTTTGTGTAGTTATTTAAATTACCACAAGAGGCATTTCAGAGGTTTTTTCATAAAAATGGCAGTTTTGCATGTTCCAGTTACTATGCCTTTTTTTAAAGTCGGATTTAGTTTCATATTTGAACAATAGTTCATTGTATGTAGGGTTAATGAACTAACTCTACTCCATGACCATTGGTTGGCATTTTTTATTTCGTATCGTGTGCCAAAAACAGACTTCAGTGCATCCCTTTGTTGCACAATTTCTTCTCAACAAAGACTAGTTTAATGTATAACTCTACCTGTAAAGGATTTCAGGCAATTGGGCACGCATTGTATATCTGAGATACCTATCATATCTCGATAGATTGGTACCAAGCATAATTGGTAACGTTCTTTCATAGGCAGTCTACACAAGTTAATCTGATTCTAGCTGTTGCGAACAACAAACTGACATGGATGCCTGACACAGCTGCCAGAACAACATAACAAGGAATTAACTTAATTCATATTTGCAGGACTCTGTTCAATTGTTCTTATTTTCCCTTAGATCTTCAAAAGCATTTGCTCAAACTTTCTCAAATAGCATATTTGGAGAATCATTCAGATAACCATGGAAAGTTTCATGAAGTACTAACGCAGTCTGTAGTTGATTCTTAAAACACCGTCACTCTGTCCAGTCTTTCCTCCCGATGGTGGATTTTTCTCAGGTACTAATTCTTCATGCCCAACAGTAACCCCCCTAAGAAGCTTGCTTCTTCTGCCTTTCAGTCATATAATGACTCTTTGATACAGATCCCACCACCACAGTCCAAGTTGACCACATTCAATCTTTCAACACCCTGGCTGTAGATGGTGGAGATTCGTGAGAAACCACGCCAGGCTCTGTTGGATAATTTACCAATTTAGTAACACAAAATCTACTGAAAAATATAAGATTTTGATCCTCAACACACCCCACAGCAAGATTTTGGGCCCTAACGGTTGTTACTCGCTCTCATTATTTCAAGCATTTGATTTATTATTTTTTTTGCTATCATGGCTTTTGAATTTAATTAACTAAGTTCAATTCCACAAGGTCGACTTAGAAGTCATATTACCCGTGTATGTCATTGCCTCATGACATTTACAAAAGTCTCATATCCAAGTCTTGAGGATTATCAGGCTGTGTAATTCATTCTTTAAAGGACATTTTTATCCTTCGTTGTCAGATTCTATCTTTGTTTTCTAATATAGTACCATTATTAACTTACTGGCCGTGAAATTTGGCTCCTTAGCACCAGCTGTTAGAGGAAAACTGGCAGCCTTGCTCCCGGCAGGCCACCATTTTGGGCAGGTCGGCAGTGTGGTCATTGCCTGTGCTCACTATAGAAATGGTAATGAGGCAGATCGTGACGTCAATCAGTGTGCAACGCTGATTTGAGGCACGATCTGCCTTTTCGACATCGCCACTCCATTCAACGCCCTCTCCAAATCACGAACAGCCGAACTTGCGTTCAGCAGCAGGAAGGACTCCCACCAGCGCAACAACTTGCAGCTGACTTGCTTTTTGATTTCTACTGGCTCTGTGTAAGTTTGTGCAACTGTTTAGAAAGTTCCAATAACTAGAAAGTTCCAGTTATTTAAAGTTGGTAAGGTGACAGGGAGCGTTGCTGCAAGTGGAGAATGCCTTGCTTTTGATTTAAAAGGTTCTGCTCACACCACTTGCTCCTAGTCATGGGGGCACGACTTGCAGTCCCCCTCGTGCTCGTGTATGACAGGGAGATGGAGCAAAGGCAGCAAAGAAGAGGACAATAGCAAAATACTGCGGATGCTGAAAATCTGAAATAACAACATAAAATGCTGAAAACACTCAGCAGGTCAGGCAGCCTCGAGGAGAGCGAAACAGAGTCAACATTTCGAGCCGGGGACCCTTTGTCAGAACTCATGCCTGGTGACTTACCACGTGCAGATCCCGCCTCTATACTACCCTCTAAAGTCCGCAGTGCTATTGTCTGAGCTGGTGCCTAGGTGTGTCAGATCAAGTGATGGTGCCTCTTTTCCTTCACTCTCCTGCTCCATAACATCGGAGAAAGGCTGTGCTCGTGACAGTTCTTGAGTATCTGAAAGGAGAAAAGCACAAGGTCGGGTTGTGGTGAAGAGGGTGGGCGAGGAAGCAAGTTATGCATGGTTACATCAGCTTGTATGAGAAGAGATTGTGGGATGAGGGAGAAGTGGGATGAGAAGAATTAGGTACAAGTAGTGTCATCAGCAATGCTTTCAAACTCGCCGCTCATCACGGTCCGTGACGACCCCTCCAACGATCTCAGCACTGTGTCCTCCAGTTCAGTCAGGTTCTGAAGTCGGGCTTGCCCCCCACCTATTTGGTCCTCCTCACAGCGGTTGTGTGCCACCTTTGCCTGCAAGAGAAAGGGAAGTGTGTCAGTGAGTGCGGTGCAATGTGTTTGGGTTATGTGCCTGTCATGGTTGAATAGCTGACTGTGTACAAGGTGTGAGATGTGGGTGTGAGTCTTGCAGCAGTGGTAAGTGTGTGAAGTGAAGCTATGATTGTGTGGTATGAGTGGTGATTGTTAGTAGGTGAGTGATGGGGGTGTGGTGCATTAAGCAGTGTGTGAGGCTAGTGGTGCAGTTGGTGGGATATGGCATTTGAAGATTCACTCACCTTGACCACTCGTGTGAGGTCATTAAGCTTCTTGCAGCCTGGTTCCAGGGCCTGAGGGCAACATGCGTGACACAGACGGCTTCTGCTATCTCATCCCACAGCCTTCTGGCATGCTACCTGGAAGGCCTCCTGCCCCGCACACTTCCCCCCCACCCCCTCCCTGCCTAAAGCTCTCCACCGGGCTACCTCTTTTAAGACGCTCCTTAAATCCTACCTCTTTGACCAAGCTTTTGGTCACCTGCCCTAATTTCTCCTTATGTGGCTCGGTGTCAAATTTTTTCGTCTTCTAATACTCCTGTGTAGCACCTTGGGATGTTTTACTACGTTAAAGGCACTATATAAATACAAGTTATTGTAGTAGAGGACCTGACATTTGTCTGTGCACCCCCAGGACCAAGGCCTCCAGTGCCAGAGAATCTCCTTGCCTGTTTGGTCATGGCTTCAGTGTGACGATGAGGTGCTTCTGCAACAAAGCACTTCCCCTTTAAGTTGTACAGAAAACCAAGGCCAAATTTTATTGGCCAATAGACTGCATCCGATATTGGTCTGTCTGTTGAGCATTAAGCCAACCAGCAGCGTGTTTAGTGCCGAGATCTGCACTCCAATTATTGTAATGAGCAGGCAGCACGAATTTTGCGTGCTATCTGCACCACTTTGAACGGGTGCAGGCAGGCACATTGCGCTTCACACACGTTTTTCAACTTTATCCAATTTCACCCTGACTGTGTCTTATTGATTGTGTAGTATCTTATTTGTTAATTCTATTAGTCTTTGCTTGAACATAAATGGTCTAATAATATGGTATTTATTGCCTTTTGGAGCAGACAATAAAATGTGGCAGGCTCCCTATGCAATTAACTACAGTACAGTGCAATTGTTAGTCCTGTACGATAGCATAATACTGCAGATGTTGGAAATCCGAAATAACAACAGAAAATGCTGGAAAAACTCAGGTCAGGCAACATCCGTGGAGAGAAATTTGAGTTGACGTTTCGGGTCTCACCCTTCTTCAAAACTGGAAAGAAAAGAAAATAGATCGAAGGCAGGGCTGCGATCGGACAAAAGAAGTGAAAGAAACAAAAGAGCTAGACGAGATGGTAATAGGCTGAGATTAGGTGTAAAGTGTACTGGCAGGGCAAGAGATAGCTGCCAGGTGTGAGAGAGAAACAAGAGGGGGGGGGGAGAGAAGGAGTGGAAAAATGACAAGAAAAAATGTGTAATAGGGGCTGAGGTTATGATCTGAAATTGTTGAACTCGATATTGAGTGCGGAAGGCTGCAGAGTGCCTAATCGGAAGGTGAGGTGCTGTTCCTCGAGTTTACGTTGAGCTTCCGTGGAACAATACAAGAGGCCAAGGACGGTGAGGTCCGAGTGGGAATGGAGCGGTGAATTAAAATGACAGGCGACCGGAAGCTCGGGGTCACCCTTATGGACTGAACGGAGGTGTTCCGCAAAGCGGTCACCCAATCTGCGTTTGGTCTCCCCAATGTAGAGGAGACTGCATCGTGAGCAGCGAATACAGTATACTAGATTGCGAGAAGTACAAGTAAATCGCTGTTTCACCTGGAAGGGGTGTTTGGGGCCCTGGACAGTGGGAAGGTATAGGGGCAGGTGTTACACCTCCGCTTGCACGGGAAGGTGCCAGGGGAAGGGCTGTTTGGGGTGATAGAGGAGTGGACTAGAGTGTCTCGGAGGGAGCAGTCCCTACGGAATGCTGAAAGCCCACTATCCACTTAGCCAAAGTCACAGATTTCAGTTCATCAACCTAAGGGAAGCTGCCTCTCTACAATGTTCACAAGCTAAAAATATTAGAGAAAGCCCAAACTGCAATTTTTTTAAAAAGATTATAACCCACGCTATATGTTTCAATTTCAGCACAAAGGGCGTTTTTTCTACTTTTTGCTGCAAGGGAAAGCGAATAGTTAGTCAAATGGATTCCAGTTGAAACTGCTCTTAAAAAAAAAAGGAACAGCTGTCCGTAGCTTTCCTATAATCTACAGTACCCTATTTGCAAAGTGTACCTTCATTTGAATAACGAGTATTGTATTTACAAGGTGACAAATTTGCCTTTTTATTCTTATGAATTACAATGAAAAATACTTTAATTTCCCAAACATACAATTAAAGTGAATAATAGTTCAAATAAATTCAGTAGATGTTTTCAGTTTCAGTGCTGGAAAATACACCATCCCTCAACAAAAACCCAAAATAAAAGTGACGTCCTACTTTGTCAAAAATGGTTAAAGCTATCCGGAAACTGATATAAAAAAAAGTCTTAAAAAAGGAAGCATTGTTCGGTCTCCAGAAAATCCTTTATTCTTCAGTTACATTTCATCAAATTAACAGAAATCTTCCTTCACTGAAGGGGTTCCGCTGTAGCATGTGTGTGTTTCAACAACTCCTAGCTTCCTCCGTGTAGGCTATTTTCATGTAAGTGTTAGACACTACAAACTGAAACACATTACATAAAAATTGGAAATACCTAATTGAACAGCCCATGAACAACAAAAGACCTATCAAAGATTTTTTTTTTTAATATGGCCTTGAACTTTCAGTTTTGACACAATACATTGCAAAAATTTGGCATTTTATGAAGCAAAATATTTTTCAAATGTCACCAGACCACCTCCCCCTCAAATAAAAGTTGTTGGTGCTGCAGAGTTTATATTACTTGTGGATGCAAACTTTGCGCCTCGGAATATCTTCACACTCCAGTCTACTAGATTTTTCAAATCCATCTTTACCGCTTTCGTTCTCCTTTCTGAGTTCTCTTCTTCTCCTTTTCTTTTCTTTCCTGTTTTGCAAGCTTGTCTTTCTCTCGTTGTAGTTTATCTTGCTCCTTCTTCTTTTGTGCATCTCCCCGAGCCTTCTCCCTTTCTGCTTTTTTTGCAACAAGAACCGCCTCAACGTTTGTGTTTTTAAAAAGAGCTAAAAGTTAAATTAAGGAATTATTCCAACTAACTGACGTTCAGGTAACAATCACAATTATTTCTCTCCATGATTAAAAGTCTTAATTTATTTACTACTTTCTATATACATTCTTTTGAGAAAAAAGAACTGAAAGAAACAAACAAAATATGAGTTATGAAAGGGGCATTAAAACAGAGGTTGAGTTTGTGTGTCTGCATAATTTTTTCTATAAGTATACTTGGGGGACACATCCTCAATTTAACCTGCTCCACCAGAGCTTGTTGCTTCCTGATCAGACACAAGATCAAATGTAATTTTCAGTTTTCTGCATCTACATCTGTCAAATTTACTGCCCGAGTAATGTCAGGCTGCATGGGAATAGTAATGGATGGCCACGCAGCACCCAATGAGCCCACAGTGAAGGTGACAATCCTATCAGAATGCCCTATTTTTTTGTAAATTTCATATACTGGTAGACCTTTCATGCGGTTGCTCAGATAGTCTAAGGCTTGAATCGTGGTTTGTGATACTTACAAATCTACAGTCTATACCACTTCAGAGGATTGTGTACTGAATTGGCATGGTACATGGTAAGAGTTGTAGTCCCAGATGAGTAAATGTGGCACAGGTTGGAGGCTAGCAGGAATCTGAGGACAGGGCAATGGGGCCCTAACAGCAGGGAGGCTTACCTGATGTAATGTTATGCCATGTCATGAAATGTCTGAACAGTTTGTACACATGGAGAACTCAAAACCATAGAATAGTACAGCACAGGCCATTCAGCCCATCAAGTCTTCACCAGCTCTTTTGAACAGCAATCCAGTTAGTCCCACTCCCTCTCTCTTTCCCCATATCCCTGCTATTTTTTCTCCAAGTATTTATCCAATTCCCTTTTGAAGGCTACTATTGAATCTGTATTCACCACCCTATCAGGCAGTGCATCCCAAATCCTAGCCACTTACTGCTTAAAGCTTTTCCTCATGTCACCTGTTTCTTTTGCCAATCACCATCAATCTGTGCCCTCTGGTTATCCACCTTCAGAAATAGTTTCTCTATCTAAATCCTTCATGATTTCAAACATCTCTATCAAATCTCCTCTTAGCTTTCTCTGCTCCAAGGAGAACAACCCCAGCTTCTCTAGTCTATCCACATAACTGAAGTCCCTCATCCCTGGAACCATTCTAGTAAATCTCTTCTGCACCCTCTCCAAAGCTTTCACGTCCTTCCTAAAGTGTGATGCCCAAAATTAGACACAATACTCCAGCTGGGGCCAAACTAGTGTTTATATAGGTTTAGCATAACTTCCTGGCTTTTGTACTCCATGCCTGTTTATAAAGCCCAGCATCCCATGTGCTTTATTAACTGCTTTGTTACCCTGTCCTGCCACCTTCAAAGATTTGTGCACAAACACCCCCAGTTCTCTCTGTTCTTGCACCCCTTTTATAATTGTACCATTTGGCTTGTATTGTCTGTCTTCATTCTTCCTACCAAAATTCATCACCTCACACTTTTCTGCATTGAATTTCATCTGCCACGTGTCTACCCATTCCACCAGCCTGTCTATGTCCTCTTGAAGCCTATTACTATCTTCTTCATTGTTTACTACACTTACTGTCATCTGCTTACTGTAATATGCCTATAGAAGACCTTTGGATTCCCTTTTATGTTAGCTGCCAATCTATTCTCGTACTGTCTCTTTGCCCCTCTTATTTCCTTTTTGACTTCTCGACTTTTTATATTCAGCCTGAATATTCTTATATGGGCAGCTGTTGCTGATTGTCAGTGGCCCAGCTACTGTCTAACCAAGAGAGTTACATAAATACAATGGAACATGCCATACTCGGTTTAAGTATTGTAAGTTAAGAAGCCACAACTTCTTTGCCCATTAAGAATATGACCAAAGTAACTTTAGCTATAAAAAGACCACTTATACCAAAATAAATGCAATGGAAAAAGGATACATTTATCACTATCAAAGTTAAATGATCCACTTGCTCCATGGGCTTCTTCATCTTCAGTGCTCAAGTTAAAGAAACTGAAAGTTTAAGCTGTGAGTAACAAATAACATCAACGGATGATGAGCTAGTGGTTGAGTGTTGATTTGATCACACGGCTGTTTCAGATATGATACATAACCATCGAACTGCATATGGACTTTTAGCAAGTTTCATTTAATGGACCCACCCTTATTCTCCCACCCCCAAAATATATGTAGGATTTTTTTCCTCCTCCAATTCTCACGTGCCTATAGTGATTTTTTAAAGCAGGAATTAACTGAAAGTAGCATCACACATCCTCAGTTAATCATTACCAACGAGAAAGTAACTTCAAGAGGATCATTGCAAAAAGAAAATAAATGGGCCAGGCAAGGTGGCTAAGTGAATTAGTCTGCAGTCCCTTCACCCCTGGGGAATGAATGGGTTAAAACCGAATGTAGTATAATGAAATGTGATTAGTCAGTATCAATCCAATTCCAAGTGGATTTAAGTCAACAGAAATCTACCCAGAATTTAGCACAAATTGGCAATCTTACTCAGATACCACAAGAATGGCTGGTTCAGGAAACATAAGCATCACCCTTGGTAATTGTTCTTGCAATGTAGGAGACACACAAGGCAGTATTTATTGCCAATCCGTAGTTGTCCTGAGGGTATTAAAAGTCAACCACATTGTATGGGATTTGAGTCACATATTCCCTTCCTTGGAGGGTATTAATAAACCGGTTAGGTTTTTGTGACAATCCAGCAGCTTTTGTGGTCAGATTTATTGAATTCAATTTCACAAATTACTATGGCGAGATTTGAACTTCAAACCTGTGGGCTGCCAGTCTACTATTATGAAAGGGTTTGATTGGGTCAGCATAGAGATGATGTTCCCACTTGCAGGCGAGACCAGAACTAGGCGCCATAAATATAAGATAGTCACTAACAGGGTTGTAAGGGCTGGAGGAGGTAACAGAAAGGGAGGGGTGAGGCATGGAGGGATTTGAAAACAAGGATGAGAATTTTAAAATCAAGGTATTGCCAACCAATGTAGGTCAGCGAACACGGGTGATACGTGAACAGGACTTGGTGCAAGTTAGGATACGGGCAGCGGAATTTTGGATGAGCCCAGGTTTGCGGCGGGTGGAAGACGGGAGGCTAGCCAGGAAGTTGCAAACAGTCCAGTTCCGCTTCAGACAGCGGCCAGGAAGGTGGATGGAGTCGGTGGTTAGAGAATGGACTGTGTGTCGGGGACCGAAGATAACCGCTTTGGTCTTCCCAATATTTAGTTAGAGGAAATTTCTGCTCATCCAATACTGGATGTCGGACAAGCAGCATTTCAAATTAAAGGCAGTGGAGGGGTCAAGATAGGTGCTGGTAAGGTAGAGAGAGCTGGGTGTCGTCAGCGTACACGTGGAACCTGATGTTCTGTGGCATCACATCCTCAAGACATCCCAAAGTGCTTTGCAATCAATGGATTATTTGTGAAGTGCAGTCACTTTGGCAGCCATATTGCCTATATAACAAATGTGCAAAAAACAACAAATGAATCAATGACCAGTAAAGCTGTTTTGGTGGTGTCTGTTGAAGGAGGCATGTTAGCCAGGAATTGAAAGACATTAATTTTGTGGTGCGTGCTTTTTAATTAAGTACAGAAATGTGTTTTATTATTATGTTTTAAATACATCATTTCTGATCATTGCACTCTCTCTCCTTCATACTTACAAGATAAGAAGTCATGGTATATCAGTCTATGGCAGTGTTTTGGTGCACCAATGGTCAGACACAATGAAGGAGATACATCCCTTAGTTTGTAAAATTGTGTCAGGCCAGTTATCAGAAGCACTGAGGTATGTCCCCTAATGGGTTGAGGTATTAACAAAGCTGATTCCATTTACCTCTAAGAGCAATTAAACAGCAGCACCAGTAAAGACCCATTAGAAGGTTATGATAACATTCATAGGAAAGATCTAGTAGCGCAGTAATATGTGAACTAACCTGTGAAATGTTTTAGTAGCATTACATATTCATCTTCCTTCATTTCAAAGTATCTTTTACACTTTTTTATATATTTCTATATTTATTAAAAAGAAAATAGAGGTCTCTCATCATAGTGCTATTTAATTATTTTTCAACCCCACCCCCCCACACCAAAAAAAATTACTGAAGTCTGTGCTCATTTATTGCAGGAGTGGGTGGATGGGAAGAGCAAGACTCAGCTTTCAAATCAATGTTAGTAAAGTTATTCCACTGAAGATATCTCAATTCTTCTTCCCAAGAAAGCAATACCAGAAAGGATATTCCTCCTCATCCGTTATATTTGCATATTGTGCAAGAACTGCAGCTTTCCTGGATTTCTCCTCTTCTGAAGGACCTTTTTGTTTCACAACAATCTGAGCCTGTTTCTCAATCAGACTTGCAATGGCGTGTACTTCATCTTAAAACCATAGACAGAAGAACTGAAGTTAGATATTAAAGTTTTATATTTAGAATACCAAAAGCAGCAAAGGTTTTTCCTTCTGATATTATCTTCATAACAATCTTTAACATTTGTACAAATAAAACAAATATCCTACATAGTTGTGCATACTCACCCAATTTATTGACTTCATGCATTTAAAATATGCAAAAAAAAGAACAGCAATTATTGGACATCTGAGATTATCCTGATCTTTACCTTCAACGTTTTTCTCTTGTGTGATATTGTTTGTGGTCTCAGACCACTTTTGAATTATTTCTTTGCAAATGATTGCTAATGAATCTTCATCCTGAAAGAAACAACAACAGTAGAACTGCAGATTTATATACAGCTAGCTACAGAGGAAAAATTAACATTGAATTCAAGACTAACAAATGCAGACTCATGTATGCGGCTCAAAGTTAGTTTGGTCTTTTGTAAAGACTTTTTTTTGGAGCAAAGGCTGTGGGCCCCGACAATATCCAGCTGTAGTGCTGAAGACCTGTATTCCAGAACTAGTCACGCCCCTAGCTAAGTTGTTCCAGTACATCATCTACCCAGCAGCAATGCGTAAAATTGCCCAGGTATGTCCTGTCCACAAAAAGCAGGATAAAACCAACCCGGCCAAATACCACCGCATCAGCCTACACCCAATCATTAGTAAAGTGATGGAAGGAGTCATCAGCAGTGCCATCAAGCAGCATTTACTAACTAATAAACTGCTCACCAATGCACAGTTTGGGTTCCACCAGGACCACCTTATTACAGCTTTGGTCCAAACATGGGACAACAAGACCTAAATTCCAGACATGAGGAGATAGTGACTGCCCGTGACATAAAAAGCCAATCATCTCAGCCCCAGCATGAGTTTCTCAAGGCAGCGTCTTAGGCACAACTATCTTCAGTTGCTTCCTCAATGACCTTACTTCCATTGTAGAGTCAGAAATGGAGCTGTTCACTGATAATTGCAGTATTGAGCTCAATTTGCAATTCCTCAGATAATGAAGCAGTCCATACCCTCATACAGCCAAGACCTGGACAACATCCAGGTGGCAAGTAACATTTGCGTCACACAAGTGCCATGCAATGACCATCTTCAACAATAGAGAGCTTAGCTAACTACTCTTGATATGCAATTGCATTACCATCACCGAGTCCCCCACTATCAACATCCTGGGGGTCACCATTGACCAGAAATTGAATATGACCAGCAGGTCATAGGCTGGGTATTCTGTGGCACGTGGCTCATCTCCTGACTTCCTAAAACCTCTCCACCACCTACCAAGCAAAAATCAGAAGTGTGATGGAATACTCTCCACTTGCCTGTATGGGTGCAGCTCCAACAACACCAGCTGCTCGACATCATCTAGATCTCTGGGAGACTCCAGAGGTAAAAGTGTAGGGATGAAAAGAGAAGCCATTGCTGAAGATGCCCTGGCTCTGATTAGATAGGCAAGGGTAGAACCAATCAAGGGAAACCCCACTAAGCTGTACAACAAAGGAGTGGCATCAGTGGAGGATGGTAGGGCTGAAAGTTGAAGGCTGCAGGGGTGAGGAAAACAAGCATGGTCACGAAGGATGCCCTTTATGACTTTGGGTAGGGCCATTTTTGTTCTGTGGCAGAGGCGGAAACCTGATAGAGAGATTCAAACAGGGACTTACAGGAAAGCAGATTTGGGAGGTGCCGGCATGTTCAATGACAGAGAAAACAGAGGCTGGATGTGAGGTAATAGTTTGCACGGTCAGAGAAGTCAACTGGTTTTTGAGCAGTGGGGCGATCACAAAAGGGATGGGGCAGTACCTGAGAAAAGAGGTCCATTTATAAAATAATCTAACATAGGCCTAGGAAATGAAGTTGGTGGTCAGCAGCGTAGTGGAAATGGGGTGAGGGGAGCAGTAAGTGGGTGTCATGGATGAGCTGAGATCAGAGAGGGCACGAGGAGTAGGGGGAAGAGAAAATAATGTTGGTTATCTGTTATGAAATTGTCCGCTACTATGAAGATGGATAGACTATGATCTAAATATTTTAGTACTCTGCGTAATTAACTTGTGGTCCTAAGTGGATATTTGCTCCTGACAGAACTTAAAGCAGCTTTAGTAATTCTTTTGCAACATTGGGTCTCATCTTTGCCACAGACCCTGAAGAGAAGACTTTTTTTTATGCCTAATCATTTCTTCTAACCTTGATTTGACTTTTCATATCCCTCCCCCGTCCGATTTATGTGTCATTCATCTTCGTACGACGATGCCCCAGACTCGATAAAAATGACCAGTAGCAACATGGCGCCATATTTGTCTATTCCCTGTTAGTTTTTAAGAGCACCCTATTAGGCGTTTCAGTAATCCACGTATGGTTAATTTGAATCGTGGGTGAAGAGTAAAGCTCCAAAAAGAATTTTGGTGGGAGCGGTGGAAATTAAATCAGTTATTTTGAACACTACTTTAAACACGTTACAGGCCCACGAAGGGTGGCAATTTTATTTCTGTATAACGAGTCAAACTTTTTTTTTTGCCTTTAATCAAAAGTTTTCGGAAGAGGAGAGGGAAATAACAGCAGGATATAAATGTGTAACTTCGAGGGCGGTATCTGGGCGAGTATTCACCCCACCCCACCATATATTGCATATGCGCCTATTGAAGCAAATAAAAATGAGACATCAATACATTCAGTAGCCAGATGATAGAACAGAAAAACATATTCTAAAACATGGTTTAGGCCGCTACGTGAGGAATCAGGGCTATATTTACAGTTGCATGTACTGTGACAGAATTAGCCACTTCAGCACTGCATCGAATTACAGCAGACGTTTCAAATTACCATAAATGTCAGAAATCAAAGAGATAAACCAGCATGTTTTTCGACTTTGATGTGTAAAAAAAAACCAGCAACAGCATTGACTGGAGAAAACAGATTTTAAAATAAGACCAGCCGGGACGGGTAAGGCGCGCAGACCGAATCCAGAATCCACACGGTCGGGCGGGGAGTGCAGCAGTGCAGCTCACCATAAAAGCGGATAAGATGCCTTGCAGCGCCTCCGACTTTTCCTCTTCTTCCTCCTCCCGCAGGATCCCGTGGATGTACGCGCCGTAGACGACATCGTCGATCTCCAGCTGCAGCAGCCGCTTGCTCAGCCAGGTTGTGAAGAGCGCCGCCTGTGCCTGGCCGCTGGGCGCCGCCATCTTGTCTGTCTGTGTGTGAGGGAGAAGGCGGAGGGGGGGCTTCATCCCCACTCCGGGCTGCCCGCGGAGCTGCCTGACCGGCCGCCAGTCCTCAGCCAATCGGCGGCGCCGCCCTTTGACCCCCCCGCGCTCCCCGCACCCGAGCGGCCGCCCGCTGCAGCTTGGCGCTAAAGCGCGGCCTAGTTTGAAATTCCAAAAACCAAACGGCCCGAGGCGGCGGAGAAACCCGAGAAAAGCGAAAGGTTCAAACACGGTCAGAGGCTTCCGACAGCAGACGGTAACTCGGGCCCTTTCTGTTCCCGGTGACCGGGTGGGGGGGTTTGAATTGACTTTAAACCCCCCCCCCCCTCACTCACACCATAATCTTGACTGGAGACGGCTCGTTTTATTGATTGTTTTCTCTCTTCAGATTTGGGAGCCTGGGTGTGGCGGCGGCGGTCTTTAAATGGCCGCCGCTGCCGTTGTGAAGGCCCCTTGAGAGGGTGCAGAGGAGATTGACCAGATTGTTTCAGGGGATGGGGGGATCACAGCTACCAGGACAGGTTGGAGAAGTTGGATTTGTTTTCATTAGAGCAAAGGAGGTTGAGGGGTGATTTGATAGAGGTGTACAAGATTATGACGGGTTTGGATAGGCTAGAGGGGGGAAAGGTTGTTCCCACTAGTTGATGGTACAAGGACTAGGGCAACACAGATTTAAGGTTTTGGGCAAGAGATACAGGGGGGACGTGAGGAAAAACTTTTTTACGCAGTGAGTGGTGAGGACTTGGGACTCGCTGCCGAGGGAACTGGAGACACTCAATGTTTTCAAAGAAAGAAAGACTTGCATATAAGAAAGACTTTATACAGCGCCTTTCACGACCACCAGACGTCTCAAAGCGCTTTACAACCAGTGATGTACTTTTGAAGTGGAGTCACTGTTGTAATTTAAGGGGAGACTGGATAGGCACTTGAGGGAAATAAACTTGCAGGGCTACGGGGATAGAGCGGGGGAATGGGACTGACTGGATTGCTCTACAGAGAGCTGGCACGGACTCGATGGGCTGAATGGCCTCCTTCTGTGCCGTTATGACTCTATGACTAATCCCTGGCTGAGAGGGAGGGGAGGGGGGCAGAGCTCTGTTAAAAAGAAAAGACTTGTCTTTATATACAGCGCTTTTCACGACCTCAGGACGTGGACTTCCCAAAGCGCTTTATAGTCCATGAAGTACTTTTTTTTCAGGTGTTGTAGCAAATGCCAATTTGCACACAGCAAGCTCCCACAAACAGCAATGTGATAACGAGCAGAAAATCTTGTTTTTTAAGGGATGTCGGTTGAGGGGTAAATATTGGCCCAGGACACCGGGGATGACTCGGAACAAAAGCAAAATACTGCGGATGCTGGCAATCTGAAATAAAAACAGAAAATTGCTGGAAATACTCAGCAGGTCAGGCAGCATCTGTGGAGAGAGAAACAGAGTTAACGTTTCAGGTCGATGACACTTCGTCAGAACTAGGGATAACTCCCTTGATCCTCTTTGAATTAGTGCCGTGCGATCTTTTACGTCCACCCGAGAGGGCAGACGGGGCCTCGGTTTAACGTCTCATCCGAAAGACGGCACCTCCGACAGTGCGGTACTCCCTCAGCGCTGCACTGGGAGTGTCAGCCTAGATTTTTGTGCTCAAGTCTCTGGAGTGGGACTTGAATTCACAACTTTCTGACTCAGGCGAGGGTGTCCAGTGGTTGTGAAAAGTGCTGTGTAAATGCAAGTCTTTTATTTGTTTTCTAGGAACGTCTGGGGGCATCCTCCTGTAAATGTTGATTTTGTCACTATTTGATGCATTTTCCAGCATACTGAAGTAGACATCTATTTAGATGTGTAGATACTACTTCACATGAGATAACGATATTTAAGTTTACGATGGGCAAGATTTTCCAATGAAAATATATATGAATAAGGATTTTGCACAGTATGTGAGCGGGAGAGGTGGAGAAGGCCCAGGACAGAGTGCGGACCTAAGCGGGAGCAACATAAAGGGGGAGGCGGAGAAGGCCCATGACAGTGCGGACCTGAGCGGGAGCAGCAGCAGCATAAAGGGAGCTGAGCGGCGATTCAGAAAAAACACGAGTGACGTCAGGATAGCTGGTAACTAGTTGGTTGGTAAAGTCACTTTTTTTTCTCCAAGTTAGGGGCCGGGTTTAAATAGCTGGTTAGGGATAAAGCAGGAGCTTGGAAATTAGTAACTTAATACTATATATTAATCATTTGAATTAGATACATCTTAGTCTTAAGTTTCTGTAAAGTTGGTTAATAGTCGAATAAATAAAGGCATGGTAGGGCAGCTCGGTCCAGCGGAATGCGATGTGGGAACTCCAGGACGCTTCCCGTGTCCTGGACAACCACGTGTGCAGGAGGTGTCGTCAGTTGGAGGAGCTCGAGCTCCGGGTTTCGGAGCTTGAACAGCAGCTGGCGTCACTGCAGTGCATCCGCAAGGCTGAGAGCTGCATGGACAGCACGTTTTAGAAGATGGTCACCCTGCAGCTAAGGAGTGTGCAGGCAGAGAGGGAATGGGTGACCGCCAGACAGAAGAGGAGGACAAGGCAGGTAGTGCAGGAGTCCCCTGACTGCATCTTGCTCTCCAACCAGTATTCTGTTCTGAGTACTGGTGAGGGCGATGGTTCCTCTGGGGAGTACAGCCAGAGCCAAGTCCACAGCACCACGGGTGGCTCAGCTATAGGGGGGGGGGGCGGGAGGAGAAAGATAGGGAAAGCAATAGTGGTAGGGCATTCAATAGTTAGGGGAGCAGACAGGTGTTTCTGCAGCTGTAGACGTCATTCCAGAATGGTATGTTGCCTCCCTGGTGCCAGGGTTAAGGATGTCATCGAGCGGCTGCAGAGCATTCTATCGGGGGAGGGATAACAGCCAGAGGTCGTGGTTCATATCGGTAGTAATGACATAGGTAGAAAGAGGGATGAGGTCCCGCGGGCAGATTTCAGGGAGCTCAGACAGAGATTAAAAAGCAGGACCTCGAAGGTAGTAATCTCTGGATTACTCCCGGTGCCACACACAAGTGAGTATAGAAATAGGAGGATAGAGCAGATGAATGCGTGGCTGGAGAGATGGTGCAGGAGGGAGGGCTTCAGATTCCTGGGGCATTGGGGCCGGTTCTGGGGGAGGTGGGACCTGTTCAGACCGGACGGGTTGCACCTCAACAGAGCCGCTACCAATATCCTTGCGGGGAGGTTTGCTAGTGACGTTGGGGAGGGTTTAAACTAAGTTGGCAGGGGGCTGGGCACCAGGATGTAGCATTAGAAAGGAGAATCAAAGGGCAAAAAGGATTAGGAGAGACGGATAGCACAAAAGTAAGAAATAGTAAGGTATTAGGTGGGGTCAGACTAAGAGAGAAAACAGGATGGTCTAAGATAGGTTTACAGTGTATGTATGTGAACGCACGAAGCATAGTAAACAAGGTTGATGAGCTGCAGGTGCAAATAACCACATGGGAATATGATGTCATGGCAATAACGGAGACCTGGCTCAAAAAAGGGCAGGACTGGGTGTTAAATATTCCTGGATATAAGGTGTTCATGAAAGATAGGAGGTGGTGTGACAGTATTGGTTAAGGAGGATGTCCTGGAGGGGTCAAAGACAGAATCTATATGGCTAGAGTTAAGAAATAATAGAGATGTTATTACACTACTAGATGTATTCTATAGGCCACCAACTAGTGGGAAAAATATGCAGGAGCAAATTTGCAGAGAGATTACAGAGAGTTGCAAGAACTGTAGAGTAGTGATAATGGGGGACTTCAACTATCCTAATATAGACTGGGATAATAGTGTAAAGGGCAGAGAGGCGGAAGAATTTCTGAAGTGTGTTCAGGAGAACTTTCTTAATCAGTATGTTTCCAGCCCAACGAGGAAGGAGGCAATGCTGGATCTGGTTCTGGGGAATGAGGTAGGTTAAGGGGAGCAAGTGTCAGTTGGTGAATATTTAGGGAACAGTGATCACAGTATCATAAGGTTTAGATTAGCTATGGAAAAGGACAGGGAGCAATCTAGAGTAAAAATACTTAATTGGAGGAGGGCCGATTTCAGTGGGATGAGAACAGATCTGGCCCGGCTAAATTGGAATCAAAGATTGGTAGGCAAAACTGTAATGGAACAATGGGCTGCCTTCAAAGAGGAAATAGTTCAGGTATAGTCGAGGTACATTCCCACTAGGGGGAAAGGCAGGGCAACTAAAGTCAGCTCCCTGGATGAAGAAAGAGAGAGAGAGTAAGATGAAGCAGAAAAAGAGCGCGTATGACAGATGTCGGGTCTAGAATACATCTGAGAATCAGGTTAAATATAGAAAGTTCAGAGAACTGATAACGAAAATAAGAGGGGCAAAGAGAGGGCATGAGAATAGAATGGCTGTTAACATAAAAGGTAATCCAAAAGTTGCCTTCTAGGCATATAAATAGTAAAAGGGTAGTAGGAGGGGTGGGGCCAAAAAGGAGACCTATGCATGGAGGCAGAGGGTATGGCTGAGGTGCTAAATGAGTACTTTGCATCTGTCTTCACCAAGGAAGAAGATGCTGCCATAGACATAATGCAGGAGGAGGTAGAGAAGATACTGGATGGGATAAAAGTTGATAAAGAGGAGGTACTAGAAAGGCTGGCTGTACTTAAGTAGATAAATCACCAGGAACAGATGGGATGCATCCTAGGACGCTGAGGGAAGTGAAGGAAGAAATCGCGGAGGTACTGGCCATAATCTTCTAATTCTCCTTAGAAACGGGGGTGGTGCCAGAGGATTGGAGAATTGCAAATGTTACACCCTTGTTCAATAAAGGGTGTAAAGATAAACCCAGCAACTAGGGGCCAGTCAGTTTAACCTCGGTAGTGGAGAAGCTTTTAGAAACAATAATCGGGGACAAAATTAACAGTCACTTGGACAAGTGTGGATTAATTAAGGAAAGCCAGCACGGATTTGATAAAGGCGAATCGTGTTTAACCAACTTGATTGAAATTTTTTTATAAGGTAACAGAGGGTTGATGAGGGTAATGCAGTTGACGTGGTGTACATGGATTTCCAAAAGGTGTTCGACAAAGTGTCACATAATAGGCTTGCCAGCAAAGTTGAAGCCCATGGAATAAAAGGGACAGCGGCAGCATGGATATGGAATTGGCTAAGTGGCAGGAAACAGAGAGTAGTGGTGAACAGTTGTTTTTTGGACTGGAGGAAGGTATACAGTGGTGTTCCCCTGGGGTCGGTTCTAGGACCACTGCTTTTCTTGATATATATTAATGACTTGGACGTGGGTGTACAGGGCACAATTTCAAAATTTGCAGATGACACAAAACTTGGAATAGTAGTAGATAGTGATAGACTTCAAGAGGACATAGGTAGGCTGGTGGAACAAGTAGACACGTGGCAGATGAAATTTAATGCAGAAAAGTGCAAAATGATACATTTTTGGTAGAAAGAATGGAGAGGAAATATAAATTAAAGGGTACAATCCTAAAGGGGGTGCATGAACAGAGAGACCATGGGGTATATGTGCACAAATCGTTGAAGGTGGCAGGGAAGGCTGAGAAAGCGGTTAA
Source organism: Somniosus microcephalus (assembly GCF_052327205.1). Taxonomy (NCBI): domain Eukaryota; kingdom Metazoa; phylum Chordata; class Chondrichthyes; order Squaliformes; family Somniosidae; genus Somniosus; species Somniosus microcephalus. The sequence continues at coordinate 15,466,670 of NC_141010.1, forward strand.
ATCCAGTGTCAAACCTTGTTTAAAAAGTGACCAGGATGTTCTGAGTTATCCAGAGTACTTAAATACAAGGAGAGTGCTGATACTCCCAAAACATTAAAATTTTGCAACTATCCTGGGCTTCATGAATAGAGGCATAGAGTACAAAAGTGTGGAAATTATGATGAACCTTTATAAAACACTGGTTCGGCATCAACTGGAGTATCGTGCCCAAATCTGGGCACCGCATTGTAGGAAGGATGTGAAGGCCTTAGAGAGGGTGAAGAAAAGATTTACGAGAATGATTCCAGGGATGAGGGACTTCAGTTACGTGGATAGACTAGAGAAGCTGGGGTTGTTCTCCTTAGCAGAGAAGATTGAGAGGAGATTTGATTGAGTGGTCTGGACAGAGTAGATAGAGAGAAACTGTTCCCATTGGCAGAAGGGTCGAGAACCAGAGGGGACATGAGGAAAAACGTTTTTACTCAGCGAGTGGTTAGGATCTGGAATGCACTGCCTGAAAGGGTGGTGGAGGCAGACTCAATCACTGCTTTCAAAAGGGAATTGGATAAGTACCTGAAGGGAAAAAAATTGCAAGGCTACGGGGAAAGGGCGGGGGAGTGGGACTCGCTGAAGTGCTGTTGCAGAGAGCCGGCACGGGCCAAATGGCCGCCTTCCTTGCTGTGACCATTCTATGATTCTATATGATAGGAACCTCATACATGTTGGTTATACATGGTGTATGATAATCGGGAATCATCATCCATGCCTGATTCCCATTGTAATAGTGTTTGATAAATATTACAGAATTTTATAGCAATAGAAGAAGGCTATTTGGTTATGTTAATTTGAATTGAAAGTGTGGGGGGGGGAGGGGGGAAGTTGCTGTGCTATTAAAATTTCTTAATTTTTCCTCAAAACATATAACACATTGTCATTCACAGTAGACTATGTGTATGGGAAAGATATGGGGAATAAACACAACAAATAATACATTTAATCTTCATTCGTATTTTAACCTCCAAAAATGTAAAGTGGTATATACCCCCCACTCGACCCCTAATTTACACTGTCAGGTTCCAGTCAGGTAGTACAGGAAACTCTTGATTTACCGGCACCTAAATAACCGGAAATCTCTGTTAACCGGCAAAATTCAGGAGTAGGTTCAGGTAAGTTTTACTTCATATTAGTGGCAGTTCCTGGATCTGTGGCTGTGTACGGGTAAAATAGAGTTTCCTGTACCTCGCTTATACTGCTTGGCTCCAAATTAGAATTCTGGCCAAGAGTGAGTTCTTCACACACGCTCTCTTATACACACATGCTGAGCTTTGCTTTTACTAAACAACATTTTAATGTTTTGGGAGTATCAGCACTCTCCCTGTATTTAAGTAAACTCTGGATAAGTCTAAAGAGTACCAGAACATCCTGGTCACTTTGTAAACAAGGTTTGACACTGCATTGAGTTTTACTTCAGTGCGGCATGGGACTGTCTCCAGGGGATTTCGCCCCGCTCCCTTCAGAGCGAGTTTGTGAACCTACTCCATGGTTATTCTGCCACGCAGTGGTATTAAAGTTGCAAAAATAATGCATTCTTTAATTGCCCCTGTCACTATCACCAGCATTAAACTTGGAGCCAACTACCCAATACTTGACCCTAATATATAATTCAAAGTGCAATCTCCAGATATCCAAGTTTAGATGAACAAAATCTATAACTGTATTGCTTGGTGGTTTTCACACTCCAAAGAGATATGGTATGAAAATCCTAGTGGTAACATTGCTAATAGTTATTTTGAAAACTGTTTGAGAAGCTTCTTGTAGATGAGCTTTTTGTTAATGTCATGAAAGCTATTTGTTAACAAAGAATATAAACTGCAAATGCTGGCAAACAGGAGTTTAGTCAGCACCTAAAAGAGAAAAGGGAGGTTAATATTTCATTTCTTCCCAGACTGTTCAGCTATGTTTTCCCTTTTAGATGCTGTTTGTCCTGCTTTCCAGCATTTTCAGTTTTTATTTCAAATTTCTAGCATGCACAATTTTTCAATAGTGTAGCAATTTACACCTGATAATACTATGCAAATGTTTATTAAAATCTGTCTTTTTAAAGTAAGTTTCACAACTGAAGCAGCTGTTGGCTTTTAGCCTTTTTTTAACGTGTCATTTTTATAGTTGTTTCAGTTGCTGTCTAAAGCCTGCATCCCCTTTGTTTAAATTATCCACCCGCACAGATGAACACTGCTTCCTGCCTTTCACCACTTGGTTGGAAACAGGTTGTTGAGAGCCCTCTTTTTTTTCTTGTCCCTTTAGGCAAGCGTTCTCATTTTCCCCACGCACTTACACTCTCACAGCAGCATGAGCGTGTGTTTGGCGGGGTAGGAGTGGAAACGGGTGCGGAAGGAGAACTTGGAGAAGCTTGGCGTTTGTGAATGATAATGATGAACAGTGGCTACCCAGAAAGAATTGTAAATATCACCTTGGGGTAAGAGAAATATATTATCTTTATAAATGAGATCAGCAAAGTTTCAGCAGCTTATGACAGTTTTTGGGGTGACCACCAACAATGATTATAAAAAGAACAGATACCTCAAAATTGACCAAATTGGTTGCTGGGAGCGCAGTATGTTTTGGTGAAATTAACAGGATATCAATGCAAGTTACAAACTTAACATAGTTATACTTCAAGTAATAAACTGTATTTAAAAATGTACATACAGTACAAAGGACAGAATTCTGTGTGTTTAGAAAGAGTTTCAGGAGTTTGTACCAAGTTTTATTACTGGAATTCTGTCAGTTTTTTAATATAGAATGTTGAGGTGCAGCTAGCTCGTGTTCCTGGCATTAAGTTGGAGGTTTGGCTGAGTGCTAGCAATGTTTATGCTGCTCCAGATACAATCTTGTAGAGGACTAGCAGCATAGTCAGAGGGTGGAGGAGGCCACTGTCTTCAGTGTCCTAAATTGTCCCAACATAATCAAATTCCAAGTCTGTATAATACTTTTTTCGTGGAGGGAAAGAGAAAAATGCACCAAATGTGCTGCAGGCAAATTCCACAGCCAGGGGGAGCTGTATAGAGAAATTAAAGAGAGGTTCTATAATCGGTGTAGTATCAGTTTCACAGCAGTACAAATAGGGACATACTGTGCTCCCAGTAACCAGTTTGATCAATTTTATGAGCTATCTGTCCTTGTTAGTCATTGCCAGGTGTCACCTAAACACTGCGATTAAACTACTGAAACTTTGCTCTAGTTTTATAATAGTTCTTTTAAACCCAAGGTGAGGTAACTGCTTTGCAATGGTTATAATTCTTCCGTTTATGTTGTGAATTTGGGGAAGGCAGAACTCCACAAGGCTGCATACTCAAATGCACCCAGAATGGTGTACATTGGCCTCCCAAAGGCAGTAAATACTGAAAACAGTTGATGAGACAGTAGTTTTGAGTCATTAAAATGTGAATGGTGTTACTCTTGGCCAGCCAGACTTTGTTCTTTTAACTTTAAAAGTTTACCTTTTCTGGCGGGGCTTTGCAGTGGCTTATGTTAATACTCAAGCCTGTGCCCATCTTTATACTGGCGTTGGGTTGGTGCCTAAGAGAATATTGCACCATTGCCAGAAAGGCAGCATAACAAGTTTATTACAGGAATCGAATACCTTTTTGGACTGTGAAGTTTAAGCATGAGTTACAGTGTTACACAGAAATGTATAAATTGGAGTGTGAGTGAGGTGATAACAAAAGATGGGCTTTTTCTCTTTTTTTTGTTTCTCTCCTATCTCCCATCGTGCCCTCGCTGAGCTCATTTTGTCCGTGAGGCCCACCTCCTGCTCCCTCGACCCTATTCCCGCCAAACTGCTGACCACCCAACTTCCCTTTCTGGCTCCCGTGTTAGCTGATATTGTTAACGCTTCTCTCTCCTCAGGTACTACTCCACTCTCCTTCAAATCTGCCATCATCACCCCTCTCCTCAAAAAAACAATCCTTGACCCCTCCATCCTTGCAAACTACCGTTCCATCTTCAACCTCCCTTTCCTCTCAAGTCCTTAACCATGTTGTCTCCTCCTAAATTATTGCCCCTCTTTCCCAGAACTCCTTGTTTGAATCCCTCCAATCAGGTTTCTGCCCCTGCCACAGTACCGAAACAGTTCTTATCAGAGCCACAAATGACATCCTATGTGACTGTGACAAAGCTAAGCTAACCTTCCTCGTCCTTCTCGACCTGCGACACGGTTCACCACACCATCCTCCGTCAATTGGGTCGATTGGGCTTATATTCGCTAGAGTTTAGAAGAATGAGAGGGGATCTCATTGAAACTTATAAAATCCTAACAGGACTAGACAGACCAGATGCAGGAAGGATGTTCCCAATGGCGGGGGAGTCCAGAACCAGTGGTCACAGTCTAAGGATAAGGGGTAAGCCAATTAGGACTGAGATGAGGAGGAATTTCTTCACCCAGAGAGTGGTGAACCTGTGGAATTCTCTACCACACAAGGCAGTTGAGGCCAATTCATTAAATATATTCAAGAAGGAGTTAGATATATTCCTTAAGGCTAAAGGGATATGGGGAGAAAGCAGGGACAGGGTACTGAAATTGGATGATCAGCCATGATCTCATTAAATGGCGGAACAGGCTCGAGGGGCCGAATGGCCTACTCCTGTTCCTATCTTCTATGTTTCTATCCAGCTGGGTGGGACTCCACTCACCTGGATCCATTCTTATCTGTCTAATCGTAGCCAGAGAATCACCTGCAATGGCTTCTCTTCGGCTCCCGCACCATTACTTCCCGTGTCCCCCAAGGAGCTATCTTTGGCTCCCTCCTATTTCTCATCTACATGCTGCCCCTCAGTGACATCATCTGAAAACAGAAACTCAGTTTCCACGTATACGCTGACGACAACCAGCTCCACCTCACCACCACCTCTCTCGATCCCTCCGCTGTCTCTAAATTGTCAGACTTGTCTGAAATCCAGTTTTGGATGAGCAGAAATTTCCTCCAACTTAATATTGGGAAGACTGAAGCCATTGTCTTCAGTCCCCGCCACAAACTCCATTCCCTAGCCACCGACTCCATCCCACTCCCTGGCAACTGAAGCTGAACTAGACTGGTGTCGTATTTGACCCCGAGATGAGCTTCTGGTCAGTTTTTCGCGCCATCATATAAGATCACCTCCAGAACTTCACCCAAATCTGTCCCTGCCTCAGCTCATCTGCTGCCGAAATCCTAGTCCATGGCTTTGCTACCTCTAGACTTGACTATTCCAACACACTCCTGGTCGGCCTCCCACCTTCCACCCTCCATAAATTTGAGGCCATCCAAAACTCGGCTGCCCGTGTCCTAACTCTCACCAAGTCCCGTTCACCCATCACCCCTGTGCTCGCTGACTTACACTGGCTCCCAGTTAAGCAAAGGTTTTAAAATTCTCATCCTTGTTTTCAGATCCCTCCATGGCCTTGCCCCTCCCTAACTCTGTAATCTTCTCCAGCCCCGAGATATCTGCACTCCTCTAATTCTGCCCTCTTGAGCATCCCTGATTATAATCACTCCACCATTGGTGGCCGTGCCTTCAGCTCCCAATACCCTAAGCTGCCTAAATCTCTCTGCCTCTCTTTCCTCCCTTAAGATGCTCCTTAAAACCTACCTCTTTTTTCCAAGCTTTTGGTCATCTGCCCTAATATCTCCTTATGTGGCTTGGCGTCAAATTTTGTTTTATAACGCTCCTGTGAAGCCCCTAGGGACGTTTTACTACGTTTAAAGGCGCTATATAAATACAAGTTGTTGTTTGTGATTTTTGAGTACAAGTGGGGAAGTAGCAGGGCTCGTCCAGGATTTGAACCCGGAACCCCTCGCATTTCAATATTCGTAAACAACGTCATACCTGAGCAGTCTCACTTTACAGAATGGTTTGGTCAGTGGGGTGAGGGACACTTGCTGCACTAAAATAAATAGTATTTTAAAGCTGCTTTCATATTGCGTTTAGTGCTGTTGGCTCCGGTGCATGGGTATCGGAACCAGTGGTAACACCAAAATTAACTTACTTTATTTGCTAAGGCCGGTGGCTGGTAAAACCCTTTTTTTTAACTGGGTCTTCCTAATCAAGTTTACTTTGCTGCTGGGTAGGCAATCCCTATACAATACGAGCCAACAGCACTAGAATAATATATAAACCGCTTATAGAGCAGAACGACATGTTCCGATGACCTCTTTGATGCTCAGCTTCACCTGAATTTGAAGTGCTTGATCTGCAAATCTCTCACACCAAGTAGAATTGTTTGTTTTCTTTTTAGAAGAAATTTTGCAGGGACACTTGAAGCACAGAAGATGCCACGCGGGTACTTGGTGCAAGGGTGTGAAGGTGGCACAGTGAAGAATTGCCCAATTTCTGGGAAGGCATTTTACCTAGATCTTCCAAACAATAAGAACACCAAATTTCTGGAGGATGTTGTGAAGAAATTGGGAGGGGTATGTACAGTGCTACATATAACAGAATCCCCATTAACACTATCATTGCTTGTTTCTTTGCATATTTAATATTTTGATCACTTGTTCCAAATTGAACTGAAAAATTGCATACCATACTGTTTCCAGGTAGTAGTGCAGTAAATTATGGGCTCACTTTGGAGGTCAAAAATAACCCAAACACTAAGCAGAAATATTTTAAAGTACATTTAATAATAATTAGTATGGGGGACTAGGGGGTCATACAGTAATTAGTTATCTTCAACTATCAGTATTAGAAGAGGCACGAGGACAACGAGAGGACAAAGTTATGAGGAAAGATTGAAGAGATCTAGGCTTTTGATGGTGCTGTTACAGAATTTTACAAGATAAATCCAGAACAATTACAAATTAAGCTGTGGCGGTAGGACAAGGAGACACGAGTTCAAACTAGTGAAATGGAAATTTAACACCGATGTCAGCAAGTACTTGACATAGACTGATCATATGAAATGGGCTTCTAGGTAACATAGTGGAATCAAAATCATTTATGAAAGGGTTATATGCTGTGATAAGGGTTCTGTACAGTGTTTGTGGAAGGATGAGCTGAGGTGGGTTGAATGTCCTTCCTCATCCATATCTAGCTACTGACAGCAGTAAGAGCGATTGAAAGATATAAAGGACGGTAAAATGCCAGTTAGATCGTTTGAGGGTTAAATGTAATACTGCTGTTCCCGAGGATCGAGGAATGGCAAAGGTGTAAAATTAATTCATCACATCAGTCTTTAATGTAGAATGTTGACCAATTCTGGGTCCAGTTACTTTATTAGACCTAATATAAAATCAGCAAGGCGTGTAATGATGAAATACATGCAGGACATCTGGATCATATGTTGTATACCAAGAATTATTGAAGAAAGGATGAGGATCCTGTTACTATTTTTAGGATTTCCATTATTACCGTTGCTATACTGTGAAAATGTATTACAGCACAGCTCACTGTCTTCAACAGAAAGGGGGTAGGGAAGAAAATCAGCTGGGAGTGGGGAATCACTTCAACATTATTATGTTCTTATGAGGGATAGAAGAATTAAGATTAGCTCATAATTGTTAATAACCGCAAATCTTCAACCTAACCTTTTTTTCCAGACTGTCGAGGTGAGGATTTTTTTAAAAAACCTAAATGAGATTTGATGTTACAAAGACCAAATGTTGAGTATCTTGGCAGGGGGTGCATTCCATCATATATTAGTCATATAATTTTGAAAAACAATTTTGGGAACCCTTCACCGTCTGTTGCAAATGTAACAAATCTAGAACAAGGAACTCTGCTTTTTGTTCACATTGCCAATTCTGAATATAGCTGCTGAAGGACTGAAGCTTGTCGGAGGACTTCCTCTGTAGCAAAGCAGGTTTGTCCAGTAAGTAGCTGAGAATACAAACCAGGAAGTTCCAAGGCGTGTTACCGGGTCTGTGCTAAATTAGCTGAATTATTGGAGAGATAGCAGTGCCCCAGGTTAGGGGCGGGGTGGGGGAACGGTGGGAGAAAGTTCTCCAGGGTGTCTGCCAACGTTCCCTCTAATTTCTTTTGGTGGTGTGCAGCCCATTCAAATTTCCGCACGTTCGGTTTTTCTATTTAAAAGCCGGTACGCGGTCTGCGTGGACCTCCAGACTCTTAACTGCAACATTGGCGTCTGCTGTTAATTGTTATCTGGTGACTCTTGCTGGCAAATTTATCTGCAGATGTTGGGCGACATGATCCCAATTGCTCTTTACAGTCTGTAAAGCTTTTTCTCTTCCTCTTTCCTGAAGGCACTGACTTGCTGAGATACAACTTTGTGGGCACCAGATGCTTTCCAGTATCTCGTCCATCGTTGGGATACCTTCACTGAGTCTGTTAAATGGGGAGCATTGTGCAGTATTTTTTAATCTTGCTATGAAGGAGTGCTCAAAACAAATGTAAAGTCGCTTATCTGGACTTTACCGTGTTGTGCTGGGAAATTATATTCAATAATGAACAATGTTTTTGTTTTATATCTAGTTAGATTTTTGTAGGTTCTCTCTCTTTTTCTCCTAACATGGATACTTCTCTTTGAATTTCAGACAATAGAAAGTTTTCTCAGTAAAGAAGTGAGTTACGTGATTTCCAACAGTAAGGAAGCAAAGCTTGGGAGTAAATCAGCCAATTTAGCATCTGTTCCAAACAGGGAATATTTGAAAAACAATCAAGCTAATGCCTCTCATTCAGTCAATCCTAGAGATGGCCAGATGGTAAGCGAGCAAACCAGCAGAGATGGTAGATTCTGTATGCATGCATTCTGTTGCTCTATAAAATAAAGGTGCACAATTGCTATTTGATGGTGTCCACTGGGCTAAGAGTCTTGTTTTTGACCCGCCTAGTGCTAATTGAAGTCATTTGCAGTTCTTTTGGGCTGAGTTTATTGTTTGGGCAACCGTTTAGTTAGCTGGATCAGCAGAACTAAGATCAATTGTGTGTGTGCTGTAGGCACTTAAATCATGAGTGGACGAGGTGGGAACTGTGGCGAATACAAGTTTCTTGGGGTTTTTTCACACTCACACTGGTGAGATCTAATATCAACCACCAGCTGCATTACGAATTGTTGCATGGGTGTTTCCTCAAATGGAGAGTTGTCCAAGCCACTCCTTGTGCTACTTTAAGTTGGCATGGGAGCGGATTGCCTGATAGCTGATGGCTCAATAGAGATGTCTATAAAAGGTCCTCTACCAACCTGCCCCCGCCACACAGTACTGCCCTCCGATTATCAAAATCCACGACAAGGCCTTGGACAATGTGGACCAGTTTCCATACCTAAGGAGGCTACTGTCAACAAGGGCAGACGTTGATGACGAAGTCCAACACCGCCTTCAGTGTGGCAGTGCAGCCTTCGGCCGCCTGAGGAAGAGAGTGTTTGAAGACAAGGACCTCAAACCCGGCACTAAGCTCATGGTTTACAGAGCAGCAGTGATACCCACCCTGCTGTATGCCTCAGAGACATGGACCATGTACAGCAGCCGTCTCAAAGCACTGGAGCGGTACCACTAATGCTGCCTCCGCAAGATCCTGCAAATCCATTGGCAGGATAGGTGCACCAACGTCCGTGTTCTCGCTCAGGCCAACATCCCCAGCATCGAAGCTTTGATCACGCTCGATCAGCTCCGATGGATGGATCACATCATCCGCATGCCCGATATGAGACTCCCAAAACAAGTGCTCTACTCGGAGCTCTGACACGACAAAAGATCCCAGGTGGGCAGAGGAAACGCTTCAAGGACACCCTCAAAGCCTCCTTGAAAAAGTGCAACATCCCCACTGACACCTGGGAATCCCTGGCCCAAGACCGCACAAAGTGGAGGAGAAGCATCCAGGAAGGTGCCGAACACCTCGAGTCTCTTCGCCGGGAGCAAGCGGAAGCCAAGCGCAAGCAGCGCACCCACCCGCCCCTTCAACCACCGTCTGCCCCACCTGTGACCGAGACTGTAGGTCCCACATTGGACTCATCAGTCACCTGAGAACTCATTTTTAATGTGGCAGCAAGTCATCCTCGGTTCCGAGGGACTGCCTGAGAAGAGAGATGTTATAGAACCTGCTCACAATTTTTAGCCTCTTTTTTCAGTTAATTTGTAGATTTAGAATTGAAAGTATTAAATATGCCAATGGAAATTTTCACAATTTTGCTACATTTGGTTGTAGCTGGCAGATATTTTTAGCTCTTAAAAATGGATATGATTAAAATATCCAGAGCCCTACCTGAAAATGATGCTGCAGTTGTGTGGCTGACAATACTGGTATTTATTCCCCTATCCTCCACTTACCCCGCTTCTCCCAAAAGGGTGGCCAATGCTAGAGTTTAATTCCACAGCTGCTGTCCTTCCCAATCACCTGTTTTTCATGTGATTGTTAACATATTAAGTGTCAGTAGGCTATTTGACTGTGGGAGTCATTACCTGATTCTGTCAACAGGCTCATACACTAAGTGTTGCTGGATCATGCTCTGGAGTGAAAACTATTTCTCCCTGTCCTGCCCCACCCCCTTTAGACTAGTGATGCTAAGGCTAATTGTAGCTGCTAGTTCCAGAATATTACTACTTGGCTCATTGCTTTTAACATGGGCTACTAAACATGTGCTACCATTTCAAGATTTCCCCTTGGAACTACATATTGCAAATGTGTGCAATAACAGATATATTTTTAATGTGAAATTTGCAATTAATTTATTTTCTAATAATGTTGCACCTGATTTTTCAACTGAGTAAAGAGTAAAACAATAGGTGCCAACTAGTAGGAGCCAGTTCTGATATCTGGCTGTGGTTATTTTCACACTATGTAGTGATATTGTGTGTAACATAGTGTGTAACACCGGCGGCACACTATGTTACAGCTTGCCATGAACAGAGGGACAACCAGTAAACTAAGAAAAGAGTATATATAAACAATGCGAATGTATATTTATACACTCCGGGATATACCTGTTTATACACTGTATGAATAGAACTGCGTTTATGTGTTCAACCATAAATGTATTTTGATGCTTTGGCAACATAAGATGTACCTTATCATGCCAATAAGGCGATTTGAATTTGAATTTGATATTCATCTTTCCAGAATTGTACTGTCCTGAAATATTACTCTGGTGTTTGTAACTAATCTTTCTTTCAGATGCAGATCAGCAGGGGAAAGAGACTACTTGAAACGGTGATCAAGAACAATGTAAGAAGCTATTTTGTCGACATTCAATAAATTGTTAAGACCAGATGTTAGAATGTTTCCCATTTAATCCACAAAGGTTGGTTGTGACTTATGGATAAGTTCTGGTACTGAGCTATATGAACTGAAAAGTCCCAAATTCAATCTTTGGTCTGTTGAGTTAGCTGGTTTAGCAGTGGAGGTGCTGCAATTGGCCTTTGGGGATACAGAAGGCAAACATCAGCCGGAGTCCTGTTCTGTTTGGTATCTAGCGACTCCACATTGGTACAATACAGCTGGAGCATGCTCAGAAACTCCTGCTACAGTATGGGGAGCCACCTAATTTGCATTGAGTCGGTGACTGTCCACAGTAAACTGGGCAAACCTGTTAATAGGTAAAACGAATGAAGATCAGTGGGAGATGTTCAAAAAATTTACGGTGATACAGAACCAGTTTATACCCCTGAGGGGCAAGAGCTCGACTTGCCAAAAACACCAGCCATGGATGACTAAAGAGGTGAGGCACAGCATAAAACTAAAAGCAAAAGCATACAAAAATGGAAAAACTAGCACAGATCCTGGCGAATGGGAAAGTTACAAAGGGCAGCAAAACAGATAGTAAGAGCTACAAAAAGCGAGTATGAAAAGAAACTTGCAAGGGATATCAAAATCAACACTTTTTTACAATTATATTAGGAAAAAGTGGGGTAGTCTGGAGCAATGTTGGCCCCTTAAAAACTGGAAGCGGTGATATTATCAATGATAAGGAAATGGCAGACATGTTGAATAATTACTTTGGGTCAATATTTACAATGGCAGAAGGAATATAGAGGAAGAGAATAGCATGCCAGAAATCCCAAGGAAACTAATACTGAGGCCGCGAATTTAATCGCGCTAAGGGGGGCGGGTTTGGAGGCGGGTCCGCTGTCAAAATCGCAAAGATTGACAGTGGGTTTAGCGGGTAGGAAACCCGCTGTCAACCCGCCTCCACGCGAGTCTCCCAGGTGTCTGGTCTGTCAGCGCAGAACTGACCCGACACCAAGCGGCGAGGGAGACAATTCACCTACTTAAATGGCTTGTTAAGAGCCAATTTAAGAGTATTTTGAGGCTTGCTTGTAATTTTACCTTCTCCCCCACTGGTTACCCACTGTTCGGGGAACACGGCAGCTCAACCTGCCATGTTTTGAGTCTGCTCTGATGGTTATGAAAAGCTGACTGCTGCAGAAGTGGTATCAAGGATGCCATGTTGCAGCTGGTGAGTTTCAGAGCACAAAGTGTTGGTTACTGCATTTTTAATACATAGAGATTTCTTTAGCATACAAGTTTTTAGATCCAACTGTATGTCCAGTGCCACCTCATTGGGAGAACCTCTCTCACCATAGACAGATCGCTTCTGTCATCTCACCTGCAGCTGCCATTTTTTCCAGCAACATTGGAGCCAATGAAACAATCAGACCGTGGTCCTCCGAATCCTTCCACAATCATCCCCAACACCACCAACCTTCTCCGCCATCACCTGATGCTGCACTGGACACAGGGCATCAGCCCCTGAGAAAATTGCTGGCCAGGAGGCCAGCGATGGCATCACCATGGCCAGATTTTTTTCACTTGACGCTGTAAACCCTGGCTGCCACATGATGCACCAGGTTGACGCCATCCCACACCAGCACCGAGAAGCATCCCTTTAATGTCCAAGCTATTCCATGCACATTCATCACTATAGCGGCGAGGGGGAGCGTTTTGACTGAACAATCACTGGAACGCAGTAAGACACTTCTCAAGGTTCGCTCAGATCTGTCCAATAAGGAGCACTTTTTGAAAAAGAGATTTCACTGTATGACAACAGATTACCAGAAACTTCACATGGACGTTGGCTAAAGCTCTCTAGCGCCTACCCTTGTGCGTTGTTAGTTGGTATGCTTGCAGTAGGATGAGGGTGAGTGTGAGGGATAGCTAGTGAGATTGGGAAGTGATAAAGTAGCTAGAGAGGGTTGGGTGGAGGTGCAAGGTAAGTTGGTGTCCTGGGGCGGTCTCTTCTGCCCTTGGAAGAGTACCTTCCTGTGTGCTGTGACTCCCAGCATAAGCATATGGAGGGAGTCATTGGAGAGCCTGGGGGCAAGCGTTCACCTTTGTGCAGTGATTGTCAGTGTTTGCAGCACCTCAATGCTATCAAACACTGACTGAACAACTGTCAGTGAATATGGCCGTGGTCCCGTTTAAGGAAACCGGCTAATGACTCATCATCAGACCCACTTCCTGTTAATTGACCGGCCAGTCAAGGTAAAATCACGTCTGCAGAGCGGAGGCAGCTAAGAGTGGGACCGAAACCTGGAAATCAGCTGTCCCACCCCCATCCCCGCCTCCAGAATTAAATTTGCAGCCTGAATCAGGGACAGAGACTCAATAAAATTAATGTAAGTAAAATAACAGTAATGAAGAAAATAATGGCACTAAAGTCTCCAGGACCAGATGGTTTCCATCCCAGGGTTTTAAAGGAAGTCGGTGAGCACATTGCAGATGCCCTAACTATAATCTTCCAAAGTTCTCTCGATTCAGGAACCGTTCCTTTTAGATTGGAAAATTGCACGTCACTCTGCTATTTAAAAATGGTGAGAGAGGGAAATCGGAATTAGAGCCTAATGTTAGCCTAACATCTGTTGTCAGGAAATTGCCAATCTATAATTAAGAATGGGGTAACTGAACACCTCAAATTTTCAGCTGATCAGAGAGTCAGCATGGATTTGTGAAAGGTAAGTCATGCCTGACAAACCTGATTTAATTTTTTGAGATGACTAAAGTAGTGGACAGGGGAAATGTCTATGGATGTTATTTATATGGACTTCCAGAAGACATTTGATAAAGTCACACATAAGAGATTGTTAACTAAGGTAGAAACCCACAGAATTGAGGGCAAATTATTGGCCCGTTTAGGAAATTGGCTGAGCAGCAGGAGACAGGCAGTAGGGATAATGTGCAGGTACCCAAATTGACAGGCGGTGACTAGTGGTGTCCTGCAGGGACCTGTGTTGGGGCCTCAACTTTTCACAGTATTAATGACTTAGATGATGGCATAGAAAGTCATATATCCAAATTTGCCGATGACACAAAGATAGGCGGCATTGTAGGCAGTGCAGATGGAAGCATAAAATTACAAAGGGATAGCGACAGATTAAGTGAATGGGCAAAACTGTGGCAAATGGATTTCAATGTAGGTAAATGTGAGGTCATCCACTTTGGACCTAAAAAGGATAGAACAGGGTACTTTCTAAATGGTGAAAGGCTAAAAACAGTGGCGGTCCAAAGAGACTTGGCGGGGGGGGGGGGGGGGTGGTTTCAGGTACATAGATCATTAAAATGTCACGAACAGGTACAGAAAATAATCAAAAAGGCTAATGCGATGCTGACCTTTATATCTAGAGGACTAGAATACAAGGGGGCAGAAGTTAAGCTGCAGCTATACAAAACCCTGGTTAGACCACACCTGGAGTACTGTGAGCAGTTCTGGGCACCACACCTTAGGAAGGATATACTGGCCTTGGAGGGAGTGCAGCCTAGGTTTACCAGAATAATACCCGGACTTCAAGGGTTAAGTTACATGGAGAGATTACACAAATTAGGGTTGTATTCCCTAAAATTTAGACGGTTAAGGAGTGATCTGATTGAAGTTTTCAAGATATTAAGGGGAACAGATAGGATAGATAGAGAGAGACTATTTCCCCTGGTTGGGGATTCTAGGATTAGGGGGCAGAGTCTAAAAATTAGAGCCAGACCTTTTCAGGAGTGAAATTAGGAAACACTTCTACACACGAAGGGTGATGGAAGTTTGGAACTCTCTTCCGCAAACAGCAATTGATGCTAGGCCAATTGTTAATTTTAAATCGGAGATTGCTAGCTTTCTGTAACCAACAGTATTAAAGGATATGGGCCAAAGGTGGGTATATGGAGTCAGGTCGCAGATCAGCCATGGTCTCATTGAATGGTGAAGCAGGCTTGAGGGGCTGAATGGCCTCCTCATGTTCCTATGAGTCTAATGAACCTAGTACATCGCTTGTCCTCTGGCTCCTAGCCTCCTCTGTGTTCACTGTCTGCAGAGGTGTATCCTTGCATATGACTGTACCAGTGCCTTGTACAGAGTCTTTATCATCCCCTAATGTGTGGTCTATCCCTCTGGCTATACGTCCTATGATTCAGTTAGATTTCCTTACTGCTGCCCTGTCACAGCTGTTGGTTTGATTGAGCTACCCATCAATTCCTCCAGATCCCTGTCTTGTGTTGTCCTGTAGTCTAGAGCATTCAGTTTACATTCCCACTGTTTATTTCTCTTCACGTCTCATTATCTTGCATTTGTCCACAGTAAGTGCCATTTGAAGAAAGATTAGGGAAGCTCAAAAACAGGAGTTAAGGGGGGACCCCATCAAGGTATTACAAAAAAAATTAGATGGTATAAAGTAAACCCAGATTATTACTTTAGTGTAGGACTGAAGGACATGAATGAGTGAAAAATAAGTTGGAAAATAGTTATCCTCTTTTTCCCAAGAATGGTAAAAAGTTTGAAATAATCTGCCTGGCAGAGTGGTAGAGACGAAAGCATTAAGGCTTTTCAAAAAACAGTTGATGCAAAGATTGAAGATTTTGGGCAGTGCAGGGATGAGCTTCAGTGGACCAAATGGCCTTTTCCTTAACTCTCTTTTTTATGTTAAATCTTAAAGACTGCTAAATTTTCATAGGATTATGAAAAGTACAAAAATAGAATATTCTTGTCCTTTCTTTACAAAATTACGCTGCAGAAGTGAATCCATCTTTAATGTCATGGAATTGAGTAAGCTTGAATTTGACAGTTTTGCAAATATACTGGCTGGATTATTGTAGAGTGATCTTGTTGGCTCTATCCGCATAGAGAAAGCTTAGTTGTGTTAACGTGATTCTCGAATGCAAAAACTTAAAAGCAATACTGCTAATATGCCCTCTTCAATTATTTTTCTTGTCTACAGGAATGTGGCGGTGGTAACAGTATTTTAGCCAATGCACGTACCTGGGGAGTGAAAATCCTACATCTTGATGGTATCCTTTCTAATTGTAAAGTGACATTTTGTGTGCATAACTATTGTAATGGATAGTGTGTGTGTGTGTCTATTAACTGCATAATTTATTAAATTTGTTGTACTTTAAAATTTGCGTTATTATTTAGTACCAGAAACATTTGCAAATTATACAAACTCCACTATAGTGCTGTACCTGTTGATGTGTAATAGCTTTAAGCTACCACTGTGTGGCGAAGGCTGTGTGCGTATGTGTGTCCATTATAAAATCTTTTATGTCCAAACATGAAGCTGATAAGACCCTGAATCCCAAAAGAGCTGCCAGAACCTAAAATATTAGCAAAATAACTTGCCGCTGAAGAAAGACTGCAATTTTACAGCAAAACCTAAATCGATTTTTTTGGCTTTGTTGCTAACATTGCATCATCCATCTTTGTAAAATGGTCACACATGAAGAAAATTATTTCTCCCTTCTTTGACCCTTGCTTGACCTAAATGCAGCACTTGGTCTTGACCCCTATATAATATACGCACACATCTTACATGTACAAAATGTTTTATTTTATATATTTTTTATTATTCATTCTCTTAGGATATGGGTGTCGCTGGCAAGGCCCGCATTTATTGCCCATCCCTAGTTGCCCTTGAGAAGGTGATGGTGAGTCACCGCCTTGAACCGCTGCAGTCCGTGTGGTGAAGGTACTCCCACAGTGCTGTGCGGGAGGGAGTTCCAGGATTTTGACCCAGCAATTATGAAGGAACGCTGATATATATCCATATATCTGGATGGTGTGTGACTTGGAGGGGAACTTGTAGATGATGGTGTTCCATGCACCTATTGCCCTTGTCCTTCTAGGTGGTAGAGGTCGCTGGTTCAGGAGGTGCTTTATCCAATTGTAGAGTTTTTATGAATACTTGTATATTTCACTTTTTATCTATCCACTTTATTCATAAACCTCTACAATTAGATAAAACTTTCAAATCCATAACATCTCTTTTTTAATTACATTTATTGCAATTTTTATATAACGTCTCTACCATTTAATCCATTTACCATCCATTTCATTATTTTTAGCCAACAGTTCCTTTATTCCCAACACCATATAACCCTCCCCCTCCTTGTTAAATACATCCTGACTGAGCAATGCCACAGCAGATCCACAACGTATATATAAAAATTGTTTATATTTCATCATGATTTTTTATATATATATTTTTTATATATATATATATAATATATTCTGATATTTGTTAAAAATCTTGCATGTACCCACTCAAAAAGTGTATTTGAACCTTAACTGCTTCAAAGATCTACTGGCATATTTTGAAAAAAGGGGTTTTAAGAAATTGCTAAATTCCAATAGAAAAACTGAGGTAAGTTTTGTATGTGTGTATATATTTATAACCTAAGTTATGTGATGAGACTATAGTTCAAATGATATAGGCCAGAAGAGTAAAGCTTGAGTAATTCAGGGATCTCTGAACAAAGCCTGATTGAGTCATATTCACTTTCTGCTGTTTATCATTTTTTGTGTGGTTTCAATAAAACAAAGAGCATTCTAATTCAATTTCAGCTCTGATTTTAAGACTGAGGTTTGAGTGATGATGTAGAATGTAGTTGCCTGATTAGCACCCTTTTAATAATGCAATTCTAAGATGTATGCTGGGCTGTTAAATCCTTGGGCCTAGAAATTCGGTGGGCTGCGCCACCAGTTAGCGCCCAAAGAGGGCACTTAGTGGGTTTAGCGCCACTGGCCACGCCTCCTGTGAAATTTAGCGGGGCGCTAATGGCGGCGCTAGCCATTAGCGCTGCGCCGCCACCGATGACGTCATCGGTGTGCGCAGCGCCCCGCTACCGCCCCGATCGCGAAATTTGGTAGTGCCCCCTGCTGTAACGCTGGTCGCAATTTGCGACCGGTTCAGGGGGCCTACCTGTGGCGGTTGAGGTGCGGGGCGGCCATTTTTTTTGCTGGCCGCCTGCCAGCACCTCCTCGCGCAGCCGTCCCCGGTCTCCTGAGCCCCCCCCCAACCCCGCATTGTGCCGGCTGTCTCCCAAGAGCCCGGCACTTCTCCTCGGTGCCGGGCTCTTTTGCCGGCACTCGCGATCTTAGATCGCGCTGCGGCAGGCCCCTCCCCTTTAAGAAGGGGAGGAAGGCCTGCAGTACCGCAGCGCACCGTGCCGCAGCGTGTGGCGCTGCGACACGTTGCGCTGCGAACTTCAGTTGCAGCGCCCCAAGACGGATGCGGGGCGCCTCGAGTAGCGCCGCGCTTCCGTTTGGGGCGCTCAAACTGAATTTCCGGCGGGCGCTCGCGACTCCTTCCGGGGTGGTACTTCCGGCGCCCTGGTGGGGCGCCACCGAATTTCTAGGCCTTGGTGTTTTAGAGCTGCACAATTTCCTATTTTACCATGTAAATTGTGGCTGCTATATTATACAGTGATGACAGCACCAGAGTCTCTTCAATCGGTGTAACAGCTGCAGTCTTGGAACTACTGATAGTTGTTTTCATTTTGCTGAGACAATAGTATAATTTTTTTTTAAGTCTCAAGGGTTCAGAATTTTGTTCTTGTTGCATATGTCATCTCAACCGCTTGAGTAAATGTGATCATTATTACTTCATGCCACCTGTAATTCTTTGTCTTAGTTGCTTTTATGACTAACCATAGCTTTAGTTGCTGTCAGTTTGCATTTGTAATTAACTCCATGGAATAAATGACATACATGGAAGAAAGAAACACATTGGTGCAGTCGTTAACAATAAGAGTTATATCGATCCAGTGGCCCTGAATACAAGTCATTTGTTACACTGGGATGCAAATTCATAAACTCCTCCATGGCAAATTTTATATGCACCTGCATGCTAGTGTGTTTAACCTACAGTACATTGCTAGCTTTTGAGGAAGCGGAAGGATGCACTTATTCTAAAACTGTTTTTAAATAAAGCCTTTTAAAGTCCCATTGTAGAAATTAATTGATTTTTGGGATGTTTTGCAGGGAAATGGTCATTCATCTAAATCCATCTGCAAGAGTGCCAAAGGTCAGTTATGATATGACTCGTGTTTTTTGCATGTAATTTTTAATGCTACAGGTGCACGATCCCTTATCCGAAACCCTTGGGGCCAGCTGTGTTTCGGAATTTTTCAGATTTCAGAACGGATAATAATGCTTATAAATGGACAAGAGGCAGCCGTCGGGTTTACCCTACAACTACACCACTAGTGATGGATGCAAACCTGGCTCGGTAACCAGATTACTATAAAGAAATAGTTAACAGCAATGTTTCCTCAAAGTTGCACACGGCCACGCAGTAATCTGCAAACTCCCGTGCAAGCTGCTCAAGCTTTTACACTGGAAATACCGAGAGACGCTCCACGAAAAAAACTTTCGGTTTTCAGAGCTTTTCGAATTTCGGAATTGCGGATAAGGGATAGTTGACCTGTAGTTACAAAAATAGTTTGCCAATTTACTTGTACGGTGTTATAACATGAAATTGAAAATACTGGCTATCTTTCATTCAGAAAGTTTTATTAATCATAGGAAATGTTCTGTAAATGTAGAGGCAATTCATTTTTATTAAAATCTACCCCTGTTGCTGCTTCCCTGCCTTTCCCAAAATAATGGCTACTCTGGGTTGCAGATTTGCACTTGGCTTCTGCTAGTATTAACTTCCTGCTGTGCAAGTCAGGCTGGAATAGACCAATGTATTGTGCATTTCAATATTTAAAATGGTGCACTGGGGTAGAAGTTAAACTCGGGACATTACATTTTATTACAGTTACGATCTTAAAATAATGGCCTTGATTTTAACTTACCCCTCCCCCTAACAGGGGTTAAAAATTTGGGATTGGGCAACCTGACCCCATTCCCGTCCATTTAAATTAAAAGAAAACAAACCAGATCATCAACAAGGTTCTTGTAAAATGCAGGCAGAGGCCTAATTAACAAAATTATTCAAAAGGTGCGGCTTAAACGTAACTGCATGTCAGGGGGAGGCCCACGCTGTCTGATGCCTGGCAGAAAATCCAGGGCGGGAAGCACCGATTGCCTAAGGCAAGCACTAAAGACATATTCCTTGATCATGCTGCCTCCCGATCACGGCCCTGACCTTGCTCCCTACCACCCCCCCCCCCTCCCTCCCGATCACGGTCCTAATCTTGCTGCCTGCCCCAATTACAGCGCAGAGCTTCTGCCTCCCTACTGACTGCCGGGGACCGTCCACACAGGTCCCTGGCTGTGGCCTCCTGCTGCTGTTTACCATTCCTGCCTGCCGGCCAAGCAGTCAATCTGGCTGACTATTGGGCAGGAGTCGACCCACGTCCCCGGCATTGCCAGCTTCTTCACCCACTACCGGGCTCCCCGCCTCATTAATTTCAGGCCTGAGTGTTTGAGCTGCAGCATGAAACTGACATGCATTCTAATCAAGGTTCCCTGACCAAACAACAATTAAAGTAGCATGGGGGAGAAATTCAGTATCGCCCCATTTGGGGCGCAATTATCGGCCGGGCGCAAAGATTAGCGCCTGGTGCTAATTATCGCCTCCGACTGCAAACTTGGCTTTTATCACCCCTGGAGGTGATTGGAGCGCTAAATCAGGCGCAAAGGCCGAAGAGCGAGGCGCTACCTCAGAGCGGTGGCGAAGCTCGTGTGCTGTCAGTCAGCAATGGAACACAGACACAATGGCGCTGGCCAGTTCTTAAAGGGGAGGGTTGATCTTGCTCTCCATCCACATCCTGCTCATTGCAGCCTTGAATCTCGACCTGGAGAGACCTGTACATCAAATCTGCTGGAAAGAACAATGGAGAGGCCCAGGGAAAGAGCTCAGAGTGCAGCCCCCACAGTCTCTTCTAAATCGATACAAGGAAGGGCAAATCAAAATGAACCTGCAAAGTGCTGCTCAGTACCCAAAACTCCTTCACACAGCGTTGAATCTCTCTCTCTCTCTCTCTCTCAGAATGCGTGGTGCAAAAATGTCCAACAAAAAAAGGCAGGAAGCGGTCGCCTTTAAATAGCGCTCCCCAGTCCTTTCCTGACTGCAAAATGCTCCCCTCAACCTGTCGTGGCAGGCGGTAAGGCAGGGGGCGCCACTCAATATCCGGTCCGGGACGTTGCACACTCGACTGATGTCACGATCTGCCGGCGCAGGAGATCGTGGCGGTAGTGTTTAATAGCGCCGCAAAATGTCTAGTTAATTTCGTGAACAGCGCGAACATCGGCGCACCCAGGCGCTAGTTGTTTTGCGCCCCATTAGCGCCCTCTTAAGGCACTAACGGGAGGCACAAACCAACTGAATTTTCCCCCCCGTGTGTTGAAAGAAAGAGAGTTTGTATTGTATAGCGCCTTTTATGACCTCATCGTCCCAAATCGCTTTACAGCCAATGAAGTACTTTTGAAGTGCAGTCACTGTTGTACTGTAAGAAACACAGCAGCCAATTTGAGCACAACATCTCACAAACCGCAATTAAATAATTGACTGACTAGATCATCTGTTTTAGGTGTTGGTTGAGGGATAACTGTTATAGAATCATAGAAATTTATGGCACAGAAGGAGGTCATTTGGCCCATCGTGTCTGTGCCGGCCAAAACAGAGCTATCCAGCCTAATCCCACTTTCCAGCTTGTAGGTTATGGCACTTCAAGTGCATATCCAAGTACTTTTTAAATGCGGTGAGGGTCTCTGCCTCTACCACTCTTTCAGGCAGTGAGTTCCAGACCCCCACCACCCTCTGGGTGAAACATGTTCTCCTCAAATCCCCTCTAATCCTTCTACCAATTACTTTAAATCTATGCCCCCTGGTTATTGACCTCTCTGCTAAGCGAAATAGGTCCTTCCTATCCACTCTATCTAGGTCCCTCATAATTTTATACACCTCAGTTAAGTCTCCCCTCAGCCTCCTCTGTTCTAAAGAAAACAACCCCAGCCTATCCGATTTTCCCTCATAGCTAAAATTCTCCAGTCCTGGCAACATCCTCGTAAATCTCCTCTGCACCCTCTCTAGTGCAATCACATCTTTCCTGTAATGTGGTGACCAGAATTGTACGCAGTATTCTAGCTGTAGCCAGGAAACCAGGAGAACCCCGCTACTTCTCTTCAAATAGTGCAGTGGAATCTTTTATATCCACCTGAGGGCAGACGAGGCCTCTGTTCAACGTCTCATCTGAAAGACAGCACCTCCGACAGTACAGTACTCTCTCAGTGCTGTATTGAAGTGTCAGCCTCGATTATGTGCTCAAGTCTATGGAGTGGGACTTGAACCCATAACCTTCTGACAGAGGCGAGAGTGCTACCACTGAGCCAAGGCTGACGCTCAACTTAACAACAATTAGACTTTGCGGTCTTAAAGGGAAACCGTTCCACGGTAGCAGAATAATGCATTGTGCATGAGAAAGGGTACTGAGGATGTTTACCAGGTTGTTACCAGGGATGAGTGACTTTGGTTATGAGGAGAGGTTGGAAAAGTTAGAACAGAAAAGGTTAAGAGGTGACCTAATAGAGGTTTTCAAATGATGATGAGAGCAAATATGAAAAAAAAATTCCCTCTGGCGAGTGGGTCAATGACTAGATGTCATAGATTCAAAATCATTGGAAAAGGATCTAGAGGGGAGAAGAGCCAGCACAGGCACGATGGGCCAAATGGCCTCCTTCTGTGCTGTTTGTTTCTATGTCCTCATAAAACAGCACATTATCCAGATAACGATAGCAATGCCATGGAAGATCCACCAGTAAAATAAAAATGACAAGACGTGCATTGTTATTGTGATAGGGCTTTATCTAAAATCCAATCTTGAAATGGAGCCTATTGAGAATTACAGTACTAGCCGGTTGGGAATTGAATCTGGGAGTCGAGCACACTGCAATTCAAGCTTCTGGTTGGTCTTGGGAAAATGCCGTTTTAATGCTATAATCTTGTCTACTCCTTTTGTGCAGTAGCTTCTACAGGAAACTTTCTGGTATCCGGCACTGACGGGACCGAGCTGGTGCCGTTAGCTAATGTTAAAACATACAGAGCTTTTCAGCTCCGTGTGAATCAACAGACCCTGTTGCTTAGCAACAGCTTCAAAACAGTCAGCTGCAGCTGCAAGCATCTCTAGCTGAAGCTGTTGCTTAGCTACAGACCTTGCAGAGCCTGACTGGGGGAAAAAAAAGCAATGAGAAGTGAAAAAAACTTATAGAAAACAGCTCCTGAATTTTGCCGGTAGATAGAGCTTTCCGGACTTTTAACCTCTGGTTAAACGAAAGTTTCCTGTATTTAAATTTTCTCTGTAAATAGTTGATTCTGGGTACTATTATTAATTACATTTCATTTCATTTTTGTTTGAGCAGTGGGAAAACTAAAACGGCCCTTTCTTAAAATTGAAGATTCCAGTCGGTAAGCCAGCTGATATGTTTTCCACACAAGGATTACACCATATAATTTAATATTTGTTTATAACTATGTCTTAAATATTGAATATTTGGACCTCTTTCAAAATGACCACAGTGGACAATAAATATTTTTCAAAACTGATCGGTATACTCTGCATTAAGAATGAAATACTGATAATGTGGAAGTGATTTTTTAGAACATTTTAATACTTATTGTGCTTGCCATTGCTTTTTACAGTTGCATTACTGTGATTAGTATAAATCAAGTCACTGTTGTGGTATATTTTTGTTGGCAAATTGCGTGTGTGCAGGCATTTTAGACCCCTCTACCAGCAGTTTGTCAGCTATCCAGAACTGAACTACGAATCCCAGAGAGGCTTTAGTGCATTTGATCCTCGGAAGAAATCTAGGAGCGGATGTCGGGAGCAAGCAAAGAGCAAACCTGGGTAAACTTGTATATAGATTACTGTGTTTTGTAGTAAACTTTTTGTTTTGAACTTTAACTCCTAGGATTTTATGAATGGAAGTTTTATTAAATGCTTAGCTATGTCCAGATTTTTTTTTAAATTACTGGTAAAGTTCTTAATAATGGAAAACAATTGAATCTAAAATGCCATTGAACTCATATTGTCATTTTCCCAAATTTATTTTTATCCAGACATCCAGCAATTGGGTTTAACTGGAGTGACTCACCATTATTACTTTACAATTACTCATACACAAAGTCTGTTACTATTGCCTCTTTTCTCTTTGGGGAAAACATTGGGACAGGTGTACAACAGAAAATGCTGGAGAAACTCAGCAGGCCAGGCAACATCCGTGGAGAGAAAATAGAGTCAACGTTTCGGGGCAAACCCTTTGTCAAGACTATTTTCTTTCCACGGATGTTGCCTGGCCTGCTGAGTTTTTCCAGCATTTTCTGTTATTTCGGATTTCCAGCATCCGCAGTATTTTGCTATCGGGGTAGGTGTACAATTTGGTGAGTTATTAAACAAGTCTCTGAAATATCTAATATTTGTGGGATGTGTAGCCATGTCTGACAGCTAAAAGAAACCTCGCATCATGTCCAGAACACGGTCCCAATAGTTATTTTGTTCGTTTGCTTTGGAAGATGTTCTTCCAGTCTTGTGGCTTTTTGATGATGTGTGAAGCCATTGTTTGCATTTGTAATCTGAATTAATGACCATTTAAACTTTTTCCCATTGCACAGAGACTGTAGAATGACCAACAGTGAGGGAGATATGGAAACTCTCTCCAAACCAGCAGCATTGCAAATAGAAAAGAAACGTCAGCGGTTCTGTGAATGCTGCCATGAGACGTTCTATGACCTTGTTGTGGTAAGTGTATAATCGTTTAGAATAGTGCTTCAAATAGGACCAAACACAGCCTTGGGAGACTGATTCTGTCCATTGTATTAGTTGTGTTCCTTTTGTAATAAAATATTTGCAAAATTATCAGTGTGCAAGATGTCTGATTCCATGAGCTCAAGGCCTAATGTTCTTTTTTTCTTTAAATGGATCCTTGGAATTTCACTTTCATGCTGGGCCTGTTTTTTTTAAAATAGCTATCGCTTCCTCAAAAGGGAAGGAAAGTACTTTCCAAATGCTTGAGCAGAATTTTGATGATTGGCAAAAATGTCAATTTTCTTACCCGTATGGAGACCCCCAAGTTGGGTCTCCTTCATTGCTAGGTTGCTCTGATGGCGCTCGAATACCTCTCCCACAATTTATTGCACAGCTCTTTCCACCACTTTCACCCCCTTGGATCCCAGATGGTCTACAACACCCTCCTCTGTGACCTTCAAATCCACATTGCAAATAACCAGCCTAGCTGTCCATCGCCAGGTTTGGTTCAACTGCCACAAAAACTACTTCCCATGCCCAAATCTGCTTACTACTCCAAAATAATCCTGGCATTAGAAAAAAGTCTGAACTCCTCCATCACCAGCAGTCTTGTCCTACCACTGCACCCTCATCTCGGACACTAAATGCAAGAGCTCAAAAACGTATTGGTATTGGAATCAGAAAATCAAGATCAGCTGCTTCTGCCTCCACAGGTCTTCCCATGTCCCCTCCACAGGTCTTCCCATGTCCCCTCCACTCCGAATCTTCCCACCTGCCTGTTTCATGGCTATGCCTCTACCCATCACATACTCCATAGTTTCTCCCTCATCTCACCTGCTCCCTTGTTCCTCTAGCATCTCAGCTCCTGACCACCCAACTTCCCCATCTCAGTCTCATGCTTGCTGATATCAACAACCTATTCTTTTTTCTCTGTCACTATCCCTACTACCTTGAAAACTGCAGTTATAACCCTTCAACCCCTCCATTCCCTTTTTAAATACCACCTTAGCTCAGTGTTTCTTTTCAAGATCCTGGAATGTATCATAACTTGTTCGAGACCACCCAATCGAGCTCCCAGCACTATTCAAAGAACATAAGTGGCATCACATTACTGTTCCTTCTTGTCTTTTGCTGATACTTTCACTGCCTTTGACATCACCCACCACTCAGTGTCAGCTGTGGCTCAGTGGGGTAGCACACTTGCCTCTGAGTCAGAAGGTTGTGGGTAAAAGTCCCACTCCAGGGACTTGAGCACATAAAAATCTAGGCTGACACTCCAGTGCAGTGCTGAGGGAGTGCCGCACTGTCGGAGGTGCCATCTTTCAGATGAGGTGTTAAACTGAGAGCCCGTCTGCTCTCTCAGGTGGACGTAAAAGATCCCGTGGCACTATTTCCACAAAGAGCAGGGGAGTTATCCCCGGTGTCCTGGCCAATATTTACCCCTCAACCAACAGAACAAAAACTGTTTATTTGGTCATTATCACATTGCTGTTTGTGGGAGCTTGCTGTGTGCAAATTTGCTGCCACGTTTCCCACATCACAACAGTGACTACACTCCAGAAGTAAAGCTGTAGAGTGCTTTGAGATGTCCAGTGGTCGTGAAAGGCGCAATAGAAATGTAAGTCTTTGTCTTTCTTTTATTGGACCAGGTTCCATATCTCCACCGATTTGGCAGCTAGCTTTACCACTAATTCCATTGTTTTTCATCCAGAGTTCCTCTATATGAAGAGCGCTTTAGAAATGTAAGTAGTTGATGGCGCCACCAACAGGGACACTCCCCATGCCGCCCAGAGCAGTTTCATGGAAAACAGCAGGAGCATCAATTTCACGCCAGCCAAAGAAACACTCTGGGGCAATATCACGTTATAGACTAGAGATGAGATTTCCCAATTTATAGAATAGTTCCCCAGGGTCCTACAGATCTCAAGGCAATTTGAAATTATGACTGATCATGTTTTTTATGAAGCCAGTCCAGGATGCACGGACATGCTTTCCAGAGGTTTTGTTATCAAATCAAATCAAATCAAATCAACTTTTATTTTCATTGTTAGTGCGCATGTGCAGTACAACGAAATGTAGGCTTGCGGCTCCCGAGAGTGTACATTTTGATTAAGACATTTAAACATTCAACATACATTTGGCTTGTAGTATATTAACATAAACATAACCATAATAAAGTGCATTGGCAGATGTGCAGGCTTTAGAGTTTATTTGTGGAGTTCAGTAGGATGACAGCCCTTGGGAAGAAGCTGTTCCTAAATCTGGTCGTACAGGTGCGAATGCATCTGTAGCGTCTCCCAGATGGCAGGAGGGTGAACAGACTGTGGCTGGGGTGGGTAGGGTCTTTGATGATGGACCGTGACCTCCGTAGACAGCGTTTCTGGTAAATGTGCTCTATAGTCGGTAGCCGGGTGCCGGTAATGCGTTGGGCAGTTTTGACTACCCGCTGCAGGGCTTTCCGGTCATAGTAGCTACAGCTGCCATACCATACTGTGATACAGTTTGTCAGGATGCTTTCTATTGTGCAGCGGTAAAAGTTAGAGATGATCAGGGGTGACAGGTTACATCCCTTCAGCCTCCTTAGGAAATATAGGCGCTGCTGGGCCTTCTTCACCAGAGAGGAGGTATTGAGGGACCAGGAGAGGTCTTCTGTGATGTGGACTCCGAGGAACTTAAAGCTGTCCACCCTTTCCACCACAGCCCCATTGATGTGGATGGGGGTGTGACTTCCGCCTTTAGACTTCCTTAGTTGCAAGGGATATACACGCCATCGCTGGTAAGAAAATTTCCTATGCCAGTAACAAAATTGATGTTTTTATCTGAACATCAAAAAAACATTCTGCTCAGACTATTTCTTTTTCTATGAAATGGGGGAATATTTTGAATAACCCATGATCTCCTTAATCATCTTTAGCCAGATCAGCAAGGCAGTGGGAAATGACCCCTTTGCTAGCCTGAACTTGGCCTACCTTGCTCATTGGGTTAAGTTTATAATCAAATCAACTACCCAGTTTAGTATAGCTACAGTATATAGTCTCTACTGTAGTCCGGGACAATGACTAGTTAAATGTAGATGGCGTCACCCAAGTAGCCAGATTGTTACCAGGTTTTTCTGTTCCTCTGATATGTGGCTAAGGATTAGCTCAAAGAAAGCTAAGGAAGTGCAGAAGGTATTTTCAAAGACGAATCGCGATGATTTTCTGGAACAAGTAGTTGCTGAGATTGTGTTGCATGAGCCAGGAGTACTGGGTGATAGTGGAGTCAGCTGAATGTGTAATTATGTTTTAGCTCCGCCTTGTATAATGGTGTTTATTGATGCCATTCGTTTTTAAAGAATGTTAATACAGTAATTCTCTAAATGCCTAAAAGTCAGGGTGTTATTTGGGTAATGCTTTGCTAGTACTAATTGGATATCTCATTAATCGAGGTTGCAGTGGCAACTTTTTAAAATTTAAACTAAAATAATTCAGAAAAGACTAGACATTTATTTTATCTTTTTTTTGCAGCATCTTCACTCGAAGCAGCATCAAAACTTTGCCAGTGACCCCTCTCAGTTCACAGCCCTGGATGGTATTGTGTCTCAGTTTGAAAATGAATTTGTAGAGTACCAAAGCAATGGATGCACCCAGCGGTAAAAATCTTAACCTATGTATATCTTTATTTTGACCCTGGATAAATTTTATTCAATGTATTTGTTTTTAGATTTTTTTTTAGAATGAATATATTGCTCTTAAGCAGAGAATTCTGGCTGTACATAAATCCTCCCTCGAAGTATTCTGAATCTCTGCCAAATAGGCAAAACACAACTACTTTTACACTTTCAAGGATAAGGGACAGGATGCCACAGTGAAAAATGTTGCATTTCATCTTTGGTGTGGTGTGATTAATATTTCCTCTGTGATGACTAAAGATTTCTAGTTAAAATATTTTTGTCCAACCATAATCCAGTTCTTTTGGACCTCAATAGGCACAGATTAGATTACGGTTGGATGTGAATCCAAAGCAAGAAACTAGTATTAAATAGGCAGACCCACTTAAAGGGCACAAGGATAGCTAATGTGGGGAAACAGGAAAACACTCCTGGTTCTTGCTTTCACTTACCCAATGAGGAGGGGATGTGAGCCCCAAAGGGAGTCTAGCTTCTGGTTTGAAATGCATGGGTGGATGAAAGAAATGGGGTTGAAGGGAAATGGAAACAGGGTGGATAAATATGATTAGAACTACTTACTCGTATGGAGGATAAATGCCGACACTGACTGGTTGGGCCAAATTGCCTGTTTCTATGTTGTAATTTCCATGTATTTCTATGACTGCACCAGTGTATAATTCTAAAGCCAAATTAACTACAATAATAGGATTGAGTTTTTTTCTTTTTTTTTCATTTGCTCCAAAGAGTGTAAAATACTCTATTTTGTGCCTTAATGCCCTTTACGTACGCGTTGACAGGCCATCCGCAGGGGCTCCGAAAAAGCAATCGCTGGCGCAGAGTTGGGCTATTTACCCAGCGACTGGCCAACAATTGCCCACGTAAGTTTTGCGGTTGATGCACATACACTTTATTAAATGGGTTTATGCAAATATTGGCCCGGATTACAGTCTTGATGTTTAAAATTATCAATTTAATTTTTATTGAGGTTGGTGCAATAAAGGAATTTATGAATAAAATTGCAATTCTGTACATTGTATAATTATTTGGGGATTCCATTGCATTTCATTAGGGGATTCCCTTCATAAATGATTGGAATGGAATTCTCCTTTTGTCATTGGAGGACCGGGCCCATGTGATCCCAGGTACGCTTCCGAACCACCTGCATCCCTGGGATCCATGGGCCATTACACTGCCCTCTGCCTCAAGGCCTAAGACTGCAACTCTTCGCAGGCTAGGCACCAGCAGGTAATTGCATAACTGTTTTGCAGCCAAAAAAAAGGTCCAAAAGCTGACATCCAAACTTACCTAAAAGATGTGTATGTCCCTTTAAGAAGCGCTGACATCGGGCTAGATTTTCGTGGAGCCGTCGGGCGGGGTTTCAGGCGTGTGGGGGGGGAATCCCGAATTTGGGGGTCCCGACACCATCCCGCCCAAAACCCCGCCCCACGTAAGTTTCAGGAGCGGCGGGTACCCGCCCCGCACTGGGACCCGCCGAAACCAGGCAGGAAGGGATTAGTGCCAATTAACTGCCTGTTAACAGGCAGTTTTTAGCCTAATCCCTATTTTGAGGGGTTTCGTGTGGGTTTCCCGACGGCTCCAAACCACGCCAGATTAGAGCAGGCGGGCCGTTGGGTTGGAGGGGTTGCGATGTCGGTGCTCAGGTGAGTGATGGGTGCATGAGTGTAAAGGTAAGTGTGTTTGGTGTGTCTAAAGTGTGTAAAGAACTTTTACTTACCTGTACTTACCTTAACAGCCTTTCTTCCTTTAGTCGTCGGGCGCGCATCACTCAGCCGGAACTGAAAGCTGAATGGCTGCGATCTGTCAAAAGTGACAGCCTTCAGCATTGAGTGCCGGTGTGAGTTCTAACTGAGTCTGTGGAGAAGGACTCATGTTAGAACTCAGAGTGTCAGTGTTTCACAGCTTCAAACAGCTGTGAAACACTGATATTGCATCTGTCAAAAACTCTTGACAGATGAAATTGCAGTCTGTGACATCACCTGTTGCCGGGTGGCCCTTAATTGGCCTGCTGAGCCCGCTGGGCGGGCTCAACAAGGTCAATCAAGGGAAAATCACACGGATTGGCTGGACATCGAAGTAGACGGGTCAAAAACCCGAAAGGGGAAGTCCCGCCGCCTTCCCGACAGGTTCGGGAAAATCTACCCCATCGTCTCTGCAGTGCTGCTACACGCACATTCTTTTGTGTGTGGTTTGGCGAGGGGCGACGTCGAAAATCGCAGTCGGCATCAAATCGGGCATTGCACGCCAATTGACGTCACGATCTGCTCGTTTGAATTTGAGAGGCCAGCGCTGCCAACGGCAGTGTTATGGAGCTCGCCAAAATGGCAGCCGCTGTGTCCTGCGCCAGAAGTGAGGCGGCCTTTTTTTTTGTTGCAGAAATAGGGAATTTCTGGGCCATTGAATTTTATGCCTGCTTGACCTATGTATTAATATAGATTTATGTTTTTAATTCAGATCCATGAAGTCTGCTTCAAGTCCTGAAATTTCACTATCCAAAATGTACATGGAGTCGTTGCAGGCTGTTAACAACCTTGTCCTTGGAGAAGAAAAACTTTCACTTGAATCGGTAGCTGGAAGCCAACTGATGAATTTTCCTGTAGAAAATCTGGAAAGAATTGATGAGGTTGGTCAGAATTCAAAGCTGCATCACATGAAACCTGACGAAACGAAGGATGAGCTAACCCAACAAGGACTGGAACTTAATGGGCACAAATCCTGTCCCCTTCAGCAGGATCACGAGCTGGCGTCCTTCAGTTCTATGAATCAAATAGTTGCATGTTCTGGTTCTATGAATCAAATAAACGCATGTTCTAAACAGTTGGTGGTGAAATCCCCAGACTGCAGTTCAATGGACTTCAACACAGGAGTAGCAGCAGAGAGAGCAACTTGCCACATGCCTAATGAACAAATGGATAGTGTAGCTGCTTTTGTGCAAGAAATCTCATGTGGTGCTGACAAAGAGGAAACTTCAGAAAGCTGCCATCAGGATGGACAGGAGCACATGAAATCTGCCTCTGAAGATGTTTCATATTGTGTGCCGGCTATCCCTAAATCATGGAAGGTTGATTGTGATATAATTACAACAGGCACCAACTGTAGTTTTAAAAAGCGTAAACGCTCTGACACCAGTTCACAAAATGAGAGGAGTCCGAGACCCAGACTAGATGATTTGACTGGTGTATGTGATTGTTTCTCTCTCATTAAAAATAGCAATTCCCTTGTCCGCAACTTCAATGAACATATATTCCAGCCACATGCAGAACTGCTTTATTTATCTGATCTGGATAAAACCTTTACTTCTCATACTTGTATTGAACAAAATGTGTTTCCTACTACATGTTCTATGAACATCTCCATGGGGGAGCATTTTGATTTGTCTGCCAAGTTTAACTTGTACGGGCCTTTGACTAATAAAGAAAGCCTAGTAGACTTTCAAAGCAGTAGAGCTAGAAATGAATGTGAAAACTGGGGGATGCCACAAAAAGTCGTTTGGGATTGTGAAGAGAAGCCAAGCCTCTTACCAAACGCCACAGGTAGTCGGGAAGTAAATGAAGAAATTTGGCTTGTTCGAACCAGTGAAACTGTTCTGCGTGACCAAGATCAAATGAAAATTCCTTTAAGCAGTGCAACAGTTCAGGCTGGAGAAGAGTTGCTATCGGCTCCTCTGAATACAGCAGGTTTTACATCCCAAAGCAGCAAAGTAGTCCTTGATGAAACTGTGCTTCAGGGTGAAGCTGAAATTCAAGTAACAAATGAGGAACTTGAACACTCAAATGTAGCAGAAAATACTATAACGCAGCTAATTTCTTCCTTTAAAAGCAATGCCCAGAAATCTCTAGGATCTGACACTCTCCGATGTACAAAAACTAATTTTCAAGTGGATGAAAACAGATGTAAAAATTCTGTGAACTTAACTAACCTCTGCCATTCTTCCTTTAAAAATGACATATTTCACACTGATATGTTTTCATCAGAATCTGAATGGGATATTCAGTTGCCTTCAAGACTTGGCAATATACAAGCTATTACCAAAGACCAATCTGTTGATGTGGAACTCTTGAGAAAGACTTGTGTTAGTGTGAAAGATGCAGAGTACGAGACTCAGTTATACTCTGTATTAAAGGACAAATCTGCAGCAGACTGGCTCAACAAAGAGGAGAAAGGTCTAACGAACTGAAACAAACACACCATGTTGTATAGCATTTGAGCCCTATCTGGATGGTTGTACTAATTAATAATACTGCGCCAAAGTTATTTGAAAGATTCTATTGACTCTTTCATCATACTTTATGAATTGTGAATGATTTTACTTTTGAGAGCTAATGGGTTCAGAGACCACCTTCCAAAAGTGTTAATGTTGCAAGTCCCAGATTAATACATTGGTTCTGATTGAGTTTCTGCTTCAATTTCACCTTGGGTTAATGAATGGAGTACAGTAGATCAAATAGCATATGTTGGTCCATAATTGGCTGTGGCATGTCCTACTTTCACAAAAGGGAGTGTTTTTAACCCCCACTATTTTGCAATCTCTCCTTTCCCAACTATCAAGGTTTTAATTCGACTACACAAATGAGCAAAATACAACCCAAGCATTCTTAAGAGACCGGCAAACAAGGTTCCATATTAGCAGTGCAACGGTCTATCCAGTTCGTTGCACTCTTCCCTAGAGTAGTAGGATGTGGCTTCATGCCCACAGTTCTGTGTAGAATCGTATTTTGGATGAGGTGAAGCACAGTCCAAAGGTTGAGTTCTTTTCTCCTCCCCGCCCCCGAGGGAAAGGTTGGCCCCTGTTTCCCATTGGTTCTTGTCCAGGTCCGAGCAGAGCTTTCAAGTGGCATCGGTATAGGTCGAGGAGCAGGTTGCGTGGGCTTCTTGTCTCTCTGAGAATATAACGTGGCAGAATTCAAATGTGGCAGAATTTAACATTCACGTGCTCACCAGTATCTTCAAAAGTGTTCTTCCTCCAAGTAGCTGTTGGGTGTAAGCAGCCACACCAGGGAGGGAGAGTGTTAAATAAAAAGTTAATTAGTGAGGTGATATTGGCATCTTTTTGGAGCAACCGTATTCTGCACAGCAGATGAGGTTATTGCTTTGTTTCAAACCACCCAATTGTAGCTTATATGATTGAAATGAGCTTATTTTGAGAGCGAACAATCTTGTGCTTCATTCTTGTTGAGCTAGGTCTGCAATGCTGCATAAAATAATTAGCATTCATTTTTTAGGCATTCAAAACAGTCAATAGTGATTATTCTGCTGTATTCTATCAATTTTCTATATTCTCATGCCAGCTGGGGCTTTGAATATTGAAGAACAAATTGTTAGCAGTCTGCTCAAGGTAGGGATGTGTGTTAAATCCACACTTGCTAATTCATTTACAAAACACCGACTACAGTGCAAGTACAGTATATGTGTGAGATAAAACTATTAGATTCAATCCCTGCTCAATTTATAAGCAAGAAGGAGGCACAAATTTTAGTTATTCCCTTGCCCTACTGAAAGAAACTAAAGTCCGTATCTGGTTGCGAGATACTGGAAATTTAATTTATTGTGTCCCATAAACCTGCTATTTTGGGTCTCCGCTCACCCAGAGGTCACCTATGGTGTCAATGGGCATCTCCAGCAACCATTGAAGTTTTAGTCTTGCTCTTGGTTCCCTTGGCTCAGGCACCACCTAATCGGCATGCATGCGAGGAAAGGATGGGAGTTCGTGCTACTTCCATTTGTGTCAAAGATCAGAAATGATGACTTTTGAGCAGGTGGGAAAATTAAAAGTGAAATGGTTCCATCCATATTGATTTGTAAAATGTATTTTATTGAAAGTGTTTACTTTCTTTCTCCACCCCCCCCCCCCCCCCCCGAAAACACATGCACTCTTAATATACAGTTCACATTTGGCATAATATGAGCTCTTAGCACCCATGCATTCAAATAGAAATCCAATGGTAAATGGTAAAAATTGTACTTGTAAGCATGTTTCAGGAATTGATCATTTTAAACCTAAAATGTTGCCTTTGATCACTGGAGTATCTTAAAGGAACATTAGCAGTAAATTTGTTATTGTACTATCACCAAAATTCTGCCAATTAAATATTTTTGTTTAAAGTAGCATTTGCTGCGTTTCCGGTGTTGGCATTTTGAATGTGAGCAAGGTGAACAGATTGCAATTGCAGTTCCTAATCTTAATTATCCAGGCAATGTGTGATGCAGAGAATAGGTACAATAGACAGGCTGCATTAGATTGACTAACAGTGCCCTGGATAAACCATATTTTCAAAAAAAAAAGTTTAAACATTATCCTCCTCTTCCAGATTTTTCAAATGTAGAGTATTTGTTGGTATTGCTTAAAAATGAATCTGACTTGACTTTTGCATTAGTACCAGCTTCAGCAGCTCAATAGTTTTCTGGTTTGGAAAACTCCAAATTTTAGTTGAAGTATCTTAGTGAACAAGTTCTGCATATGATGTCATTCTTTGACAATACAAAATTGCTTTCTTGATTTTAATCCTCCTTTACATACTGTAAAGAACCATTTCTGTCAAACATGATCTCTTGAAATCTGTACGAATGTATAGTTTTAATCATGAAATGTACACGGGCTAGTATATAATTGTGGAGAATCATTGAAATAAATGTTGAAATACAGCTCTTTGTCCATAAAATTGATCAGTCTAAAAAATGGGACTAAATAAATACTCTTGGTCCTTTTGTGGAAGTTCCCAGGTTCACAACTTAATAGATAAACTGCGAATCAGCTTTAAAAATGTGAAACAATTTAATCCAATCTCTCAATGTGTTTGATTTTAGTTCATTCTTGCATATTGCTTACTTCAATCTGAATTTATTTAACCGAAAGAATTATTTGTTTCTTTTTAATAAGTGGGTTTCAAAAAAAAAAATCCAAGTTGCCCAGTGGAAAGATATCGTTTCATTCTGATTATTTCCCACACTGTGAGCTGCTCTCTGTCTTGCTGCTGGGGAAGGTGCTTCAATTCATGGAAGGGGAACAAATCCGAGTTGATCTCAATCTATGTTGCTCTTGCATACAACCAAGTAGCCAGCTAGAATGGGATTGGTAGTCGTTTTCCTGTTTATCCTTTTGACGGGAACGGTGGAGTGAAATTGTTCATTATGATAGAAAACCTTTGTGTGAGAAAACATTACTTTTTGCACCTTCTGCTTTATTTGCTTTCTTGTGATGGGCTTAACATACAGAATCTCCATTTTACCCCTCTTTCGCTCCCCAATATTAGGTCTCATCCTGGCTTCATGGTACCTTTCCTCAAAAGCTTAAACAGCCTCCCTTCAAAGCTACGGCCTTCCTAAATTGTGGATTATTCTGCTCTGAGCTAGGGGCGTTTATAGCCTTGTATTCCTAATTAGCCTAAAGAAAAAACCTTCATCCAGATCTCAAAATCTGGTATCCGAATATCACATGACCCAAGACATTTTGTTGCCTCTTTAATCAGAAGGAAACCTTGTTCCTGTCAACATTGTGGAAGCTGTACTTTGAGATAAGGGTGCAAATCACTCCTAAGTTTCTCTCTCAAAAGACGAAAGGTACCGAGATCTCCAATATATAAGTGTAGGCTGGTATATCTTGCCTTACTTTACTGAGTGGCAGTGCCGGAAACCCTTACTAATATTAATGGACATTCCAGAAAATCAACAGGTTAACGTGAACTCACATTTTAGTATTGTAGGATATCTGCAAAACAGTTATATGAAGTAATTTGCACATTTTTACTATCTCTTATACTGCCTTGATCTTGCTGCCAAAGAAGACATGCAATTTGACATGGCTGTTGTATCAACCCTAAGTACCTCTAAAATATGCAATACTGTGGAATAGGCTAGTCATATGGAGCACAACAAATGATAGACAAAACTGTATTACTCACCTTTAGATATTACCATTCTTCAAAGAAGTTATACTTGAAGTAATGCACTACCTGTGTCCATGATTGAGGGGAGGGGATGTACGTTCTCACCTATGATTCCACACCTCGCATGCCCCCTCCGCCCCCCCAACCCCGCCATTTCTAATCCCATTCCAGAGACTTAAGCACAAAAGTCTAAACTGACACTCCAGTGCAGTGCCAAGGAAGGGCTGCACTGTTAGCTGCTGTCTTTCGGACGAGACGTTAAATCGAGGCCCCGTCTGCTCTCTCAGTTGGATGTAATTGATCCCATCGCACTATTTCGAAGAGGAGCAGGGGAGTTATCCCCGGTGTCCTGGCCAATATTTATCCCTCAATCAACATCTAAAACAGATTATCTGGTCATTATCACATTGCTGTTTGAGGGAGCTTGCTGTGCACAATTGGTTGCCGCGTTTCCTACATTACAACAATGACTACACTTCATTGACTGAAGCACTTTGGGACATCCTGAGGGTGTGAAAAGCGCTATATAAATGCAAGTCTTTTTATATTGCTGTGGAAAAAGCCTGAAATGCAGACAAGTGCTTCCTCATGGATGCACTTACCCTAAGGTGTTCTTGTGCTTGTTGCAATGGCCATTTCATTTGTCATTAGCAAGGGAGGGAAACCTGCCATCCTTACCTGATCTGGCCTATATGGGACTGACTCTTAACTACTCTCTGAAGTGGCCTAGCAAGCCACTCCGTTGCATAGAATTATAGAATGGTTACAGCACAGAAGGAGGCCATTCGGCCCATCGAGCCTGTGCCGGCTCTCTGCAAGAGCACTTCAGCTAGTCCCACTCCCCCGCCCTTTCCCCGTAGCCCTGCAAATTTTTCTCCTTTGGGTACATATCCAATTCCCTTTTGAAAGCCACAATTGAATCTGCCTCCAGCACCCTTTCAGGCAGTGCATTCCAGATCCTAACCACTCGCTGAGTAAAAATGTTTTTCCTCATGTCGCCTTTGGTTCTTTTGCCAATCACCTTAAATCTGTGTCCTCTGGCTTTCCACCCTTCTGCCAATGGGAACAGTTTCTCTCTGTCTAGACCCCTCATCATTTTGAACACCTCTATCAAATCTCCTCTCAACCTTCTCTGCTCTAAGGAGAACAACCCCAGCTTCTCTGGTCTATCCACGTAACTGAAGTCCCTCATCTATGGAACCATTCTTGTAAATCTTTTCTGCACCCTCTCTAAGGCATTCACATCCTTCCTAAAGTGCGGTGCCCAGAATTGGACACAATACTCCAGTTGAGGCCAAACCAGTGTTTTATAAAGGTTCATCATAACTTCCTTGCTTTTGTACTCTCTCTATTTATGAAGCCCAGAATCCCGTATGCTTTTTTAACCGCTTTCTCAACCTGCCCTGCCACCTTCAACGATTTGTGCACATATACCCCCAGGTCTCTCTATTCATGCACCCCCTTTAGGATTGTATCCTTTAATTTATATTGCCTCTCGTTCTTCCTACCAAAATGTATCACTTCGCACTTTTCTGCATTAAATTTCATCTGCCACGTGTCCGCCCATTTCACCAGCCTGTCTGTCTTCTTGAAGTCTATCACTGTCCTCTTCACTGTTCACTTCTGAGTTTTGTCATCTGCAAATTTTGAAATTGTGCCCTGTACACCCAAGTCCAGGTCATTAATATATATCAAGAAAAGCAGTGGTCGTAATACCGACCCCTGGGGAACACAACTGTATACCTTCCTCCAGTCCAAAAAACAACCGTTCACCACTACTCTATTTCCTGTCACTTAGCCAATTTTGTATCCATGCTGCCACTGTCCCTTTTATTCCATGGGCTTCAACTTTGCTGGCAAGCCTATTATGTGGCACTTTATCAAACGCCTTTAGGAAGTCCATGTACACCACATCAACCGCATTGCCCTCATCAACCCACTCTGTTACCTCCTCAAAAAACTCGATCAAGTTGGTTAAACACAATTTGTCTTTAACAAATCCATGCTGGCTTTCCTTAATTAATCCACACTTGTCCAAGTGACTGAACTTTGTCTCTGGTTATTGTTTCTAAAAGCTTCCCCACTACGGAGGTTAAACTGACTGGCCTGTAGTTGCTGGGTTTATCCTTTGCACCCTTTTTTGAACAAGGGTGTAACAATTGTAATTCTCCAGTCCTCTGGTACCACCCCCGTATCTAAGGAGGATTGGAAGATTGTGGTCAGTACCTCCGTGATTTCCTCCTTAACTTCCCTTAGTATCCTAGGGTGCATCCCATCTGGCCCTGGTGACTTATCAACTTTAAATACAGCCAGCCTTTCTAGTACCTCCTCTTTATCAATTTTTATCTCATCCAGTATCTCCACTACCTCCTCTTTCACTATGACTTTGGCAGCATCTTCTTCTTGGGTGAAGACAGATGCAAAGTACTCAATTAGTACCTCAGCCAGGCCCTCTGCCTTCATGCATAGGTCTCCTTTTTGGTCCTTAACCAGTCCCACCTCGCCTCTTACTACCCGTTTGCTATTTATATGCCTATAGAAGACTTTTGAATTCCCCTTTATGTTAGCTGCCAATCTATTCTCTCATTCTTTCTTTGCCCCTCTTATTGTTTTTCACTTCCCCTCTGAACATTCAACATTCAGCCTGATTCTTCCCCCTCTCTGCCCTTTACATTATTACTATCCCAATCAGTATTAGGATAATTGTTATACATGCTCTTGTTCTGCTTTATCTTACTCTCTATCTCTTTCATCATCCAGGGAGCTCTGGCTTTAGTTGCCCTACCTTTCCCCCTCGTGGGAATGTACCTCGACTGTACCCGAGCAATCCCCTCTTTAAAGGCAGCCCATTGTTCGATTACAGTTTTGCCTGCCAATCTTTGATTCCCATTTACCCAGGCCAGATCCGTTCTCAACCCATTGAAATTTGCCTTCCTCCAATTAAGTATTTTTATTCTAGATTGCTCCCTGTCCTTTTCCATAGCTAATCTGAACCTTAATTAATCTAATCGAAGCTGAACCTATGATCACTGTTCCCTAAATGTTCCCCTACTGACACTTGCTCCACTTGACCAACCTCATTTCCCAGAAACAGATCCAGCAATGCCTCCTTCCTCGTTGGGCCAGAAATGTACTGATCAAGAAAGTTCTCCTGAACACACTTCAGAAATTATTCCCTCTCTTTGCCCTTTACACTATTACTATCCCAGTCTATATTAGGATAGTTGAAGTCCCCCATTATCACTACTCTACATTTCTTGCACCTCTCTGTAATTTCCCTGCAAATTTGCTCCTCTATATCTTTCCCATGTTGGCAGCCTATAGAATACACCTAGTAGAGTAATGGCACCTCTATCGTTTCTTAACTCTAACCAAATAGATTCTGTCCTTGACCCCTCCAGGACATCCTCTCCAGCACTGTAACATTCTCCTTAATCAATACTGCCACCCCAACTCTCTTTCCTTCCCTATCTTTACTGAACACCTTATATCCAGGAATATTTAGTACCCAATCCTGCCCTTTTTAGAGCCAGGTCTCCGTTATCGCCACAACATCATATTCCCATATGGCTATTTGTGCCTGCAGCTCACCAACCTTATTTACCATGCTACGTGTATTTACACATATGCACTGTAAACGTATCTTAGACCTTCTTGTATTCTCTCTTAGTCTGACCCCACCTAATACCGTACTATTTCTTACTCCAGTGCTATCGGTCTCTCCCAATCCTTTGTGCACCTTG
Organism: Somniosus microcephalus; assembly: GCF_052327205.1. Taxonomy (NCBI): domain Eukaryota; kingdom Metazoa; phylum Chordata; class Chondrichthyes; order Squaliformes; family Somniosidae; genus Somniosus; species Somniosus microcephalus. The sequence goes on from NC_141010.1 coordinate 15,506,815, forward strand.
TTTCTCCTTTCTAATGCTACATCCTGGTTCCCATCCCCCTGCCAAATTAGTTTAAACCTTACCCAACAGCACAAGCAAGCACCCCCCCCCCGCCCCGCTCCGTTGACGTGCAACCCGTCCGGCCTGTACAGGTCCCACCTCTGGCAGAATAGGTGCCAATGTCTCAGGAATCTGAAGCCCTCCCTCCTGCACCATTTCTCCAGCCACGCGTTCATCTGCTCTATCCTCCTATTTCTATACCCATGAGTGTCAAACCGCTACATTGCAAAGGTTCAAGAAGGCCCACCATCACCTTCTTGGAGCAACTAAGGATGGGCAATAAACACCAATCTTTCCAGCAATGCCCACATCTGTGAATGCATTAAATATGGATACTGCTGTGTTTTTTAATGTGTGGGGGAAAAAGCCGGGAAGAAGCGGGCTCTGTGGGGAAAAAAGCCGGGAAGGGAGCGGGCTTTGTGGGGAAAAATAGAAGAAACATCATCGATATCAGCTTCCAGATTAATGCACAACGCTTCTGTGCAACTTCCGGTCGTTGGCAGCAGTTACTCCGTTTGCCTCATCTCAGTTGTATCCAAAGTTCGTCTGTGTATTCTGATATTGTAATAATGCAGTATTTCTGAATAGGCTTTTCACGCCATTATATTTGGGTACAAAACACATTGTCGCAAATGTGGGTCTTCTTGCTCTTGCTTAATTTCATTCCAGGTCTTTTCTACAGGCTGTGTGTGTTGGAACTCTTGAAGGCAGCCATCCAATTAGTCATCTGTGTCCTGCTTTATTCAAGTATGGAATGAAGCTGCTTGACGTCCTTTAGCTTAATTTGTATCTTCAAATAGGAAGATCATGGAAGGAGCCCCCTTTGCAAGAGTTGTTCGGGGCATTTGTTCTATGCTGCTGTTTTGATGATCATTAAGGTCATAAGCCGTGTTGTTAGCTCCCTGCGACAGTGCACGCTATTGGGAGTGGTATGCCTTTTTTTAATGAACCCATCAAAGACATTATTGGCTTGCCCAAGTGTTGGGAATGGTATGTGATATGTGTTATTTTGTGTAATTAACCACTAGAGGGCCTGCTGATGGGAACAAGCAGACCGCAGCAATTACACTCCAGGCTCTAGTCTTGTAGCGGAATGTTTTATCCGGAATCTTCTGGAGAGTGAAGTAAAAGCAGCCATTACATCACCACACCAACTTTAGTGTTTATCAGACATAACAATATGCAGCTCCTGTAACTACAGCCATTTCAGCTCCGTACCCTGCAGCATGGAGATGGTGGCTCTTTGTTTGGGTTGTCTGCTACACGTCCTTCAGTTCACTGGAGCCCATCCCCTTCCTTTCCAGTAAAGGGGGTAGTGAGTGCCTCTTGGGCGGCTTACTAACCTCATGCCGATGCCGATGCCTCCATCAGTCTGGGATGTCGGGGTTGCACCGTCCCTAGTGTTGCAGTTCAAATAATAACATGGAGGAACTATGTGTCTGAAGTGGCAGGCAGTGTGCAACAAAAATCCAAGACTGCACAAGAGTTGTGGTTTCACACCATATAGAAGCTTAAGAATATTTTATGGTTCACTTTTCTCCTTCCTACCCCTTTCTTACAGGATGATGTTTATGAGGAGCTGAGGGGGGGCTGGAACTTGCCAATTACCGCCCCCCCCCCCAAAAGAAACCACTGTTAATAGATATTTGGCTGTCAACGTTTTGCCCAGTGACTAATTCCTAGTTTTCCACAGATGTTGATTTGAATAAATATCAGTTGCAGTTTGTGCAAAGTCAAAATCTCCCTGAGGTGGAGATACCGTTGGTGACTGCACTTTTAGTCCCATTGTTTGACAGTTCAGCATTGTCAGATTGGGACAATCTGAAAGGACTGATGAATTGAGATTCGCATCAAAAAACCTGACACTTGGAATCATATCTCTGATAGGGGAGCGTGACATCAACAAGAAACGGGCTTCAATCAGATTTACAGCTTATCTGAGTAACGCGTTTTGATTGGAAGCGAGTAGCTTGATTTCCCATAATCGAGAACAGAACAAACAGTAGTGACATTAATGTTCCTCATTGCATGATACTGGGATGTAGGCTGGGTTTAACCAGACTGGCGCATTGAGCCGGAAAGCTGCAGGTGCCATAGGCTGGGAGCGAGATGAGAAATATTCTCTTGCAAGCACAGAGCTGCTGAACAGGACTGCGAGACCATGATGGGCAGGTTCCCGCCCCTCTGCAGAGCCTCATAACCATCACCTTCCTTTAAGAAGATGGGGGGAGGAAAGTGAACCATAAAATATTCTTAAGCTTCCTTATGGTGCAAGAGATATGAGACCATGACTCTTGGGCAGTCTTGGATTTGTGTTGCATTCTTCGCTCTCACTTGTCCTACAGGTAAGTAAGCGAGTGTGCTTGTGATTCTTTTGAAAATTGGCGCTTTTCACATTAATGCCAATGCATCAGTTTTTTTTCCCCGTTTGGGCGAAATTTAGCTTACACTGGTGTTTTTTGAAACCTGCAATTCGTCCATTATTTCCAGTGCGGTTGCTGCATTAACACAAATTCTGCAGTGCACGCAAGAACTGACACCGCCGTCACCAACACGGCGTCGCCTCCTGGTATTTTAATTAGTCACACTTTGCATTCAAATTTTGAGGATCGATCCGTAATCAGGCACCTTCGATTTTTTTTTTGCACTCAACTTTTCCATTCTCTTTCTTTTTTATTACTCAAGGGTTTATTAAAGCCGAGATACAAACGGGGACGGCGTGGAATGAACGGTGGAACGGCAGATCCGTCTCCCGGGACGCCACCAAACCTCAGCGATTAATCCACAGTGTCCATTCAGGGAACGAAATCAAACACGACCTGCTGAATACCAGAACCCGAAACAACAGCAGCGGTGCTCATGTAGGTTTCATGTGGCATTCTGTGTCTGACAAATCGCCCTTTTAAAAAAAAAAAAAACCACACAAAAGCTGTTTTCATTGTCTTTAATCACCTTTAGAGCCATTGTGGACTATTTTCTTTCAGCACTGGTTACGGGTAAATAGATATACTTAAAAAAAAAAAAATGTGTGTGTTCTGCAAAATGAATTGAGGGTTGAAGCAAGGTTCAGTCGAGAATGTCATCTCAGTATCAACAACTCCTGCAAAGCTGATAAACGGTGCTTATCACCAGGACAGGACTGTGTGCAGAACCTGTTCAGGCTTTCCCCTGTGCCCAACTCCTCCTTAACATTGATGTATTAAATAATATTTAAAGCAATAGACAGAAGGTTCCCCCCCCCCCTCCTTTATTGCCCAGGATATGTGTTTCCCGTTACATTTTGTATTCAAGCTCTCCATACAATACTGGCTATTTAGCTACATTTCACAATATTTTCAGTGCAGAGGATGCTTGTAAAACACTAAAAAGCGACAGACTATGCCTGTATTAGGCAAATACATTGGGGCAGATTTTGCGGTGGGTATGACGGTGTACTCTCCGAGTGCGCCATCGGACTGCCTTTGAAATTGACCGCAAGTTCGAAATTCCGCAAGCGCAGGGCCTGTTTGCATCAGCGTAAGGGGGTTAGACAGAGACAGTTACTCATTCTGTTAGCTCCGGAATGTGATGCAATGAATTGTAAAACTGAAACGCCTCCAGTGATTAATGTGCAGATTTTTTTGCAGATCTTTGGTCTTTGTTGTATTTACGTTTGTAGCCCCCTGTCCCTGTTATTTTATATGAAATTTCACAGAGCTTCGTGCTGATTGGAGCGCCAGGCCCACCTGGTCCCAGGTACGCTTCCGCACACGCTGCGGCCCCCCTGGGATCCCGTGGGCCGTTACGCTGCCCTCCAGTCGGCAGCGTCAGAGAGCGAGTTCACGAAGGATAGCCCCCATTAGGTTAGTTCGTATTCTTTCCGCGGGTCGGCGGCATTCTCCATAGCTACTCTGCCGACTGCAATTTCTGGGCCATGAATTTTGGGGTAATTTCGCTCTTTGGGGGGAAAAATTCAGTTGGTTTGCGCCTCCCATTAGCACCTTAAGAGGACGCTAATGAGGCGCAAAGCAACTGACGCCCAGGTGCAGCGACGTTTGCGCCGCTCACGAAATTAACTAGACATTTTGCGGCGGCACTAAACACTACCGCCACGATCTCCTGCGCCGGCAGATCATGACATCAGTTGAGTGTGCAAAGCCTCGGTAGCGCCCCGGACCGGATATTGAGTGGCGCCCCCTGCCTTACCGCCTGCCGCTACCAACGACAGGTTGAGAGGAGCGTTTTTGCAGTTAGGAAGGGACTGGGGGAGTGCTATTTAAAGGCGACCGCTTCCTGCCTTTTTTTGTTGGTGACATTTTTGCACCACGCATTCTGAGAGAGAGAGAGAGAGAGAGAGAGAGAGAGACTTCTGGAGAGATTCAACTCTGTGTGAAGGAGTTTTGGGTACTGAGCAGCACTTTGCAGGTTCATCTTGATTTGCCCTTGTATCGATTTAGAAGAGACTGTGGGGGCTGCACTCTGAGCTCTTTCCCTGGGTCTCTCCATTGTTCTTTCCAGCAGATTTGATGTACAGGTCTCTCCAGGCCGAGATTCAAGGCTGCAATGAGCAGGATGTGGATGGAGAGGAAGATCGACCCTCCCCTTTAAGAACTGGCCGGCGCCAGTGTGTCTGTGTTCCATTGCTGACTGACATCACATGAGCTTCGCCAGCGCTCTGAGGTAGCGCCTCACTCCTCGGCCTTTGCGCCTTAAGACAGGTGTGTAGCGCCTGATTTAGCACTCCAATCAACACCGGGGGCGATAAAAGCCAAGTTTGCCGTCGGAGGCGATAATTAGCGTCAGGCGCTAAACTTTGCGCACGGCCGATAATGGCGCCCCAAACGGGGCGATACCGAATTTTTCCCCCTAGGTGTTTGGAAAAAGGCTCTGCTGGGGGTACTTTTAAAATTGTCATTTCTTAAGAGCACTGACCATTTTGTTTTACAGATTATTCATCTTGCACGAGCGAGCTTCCTGATAGAAGCATTCGGCTCACCCTTCATTTTGGACCTAGACTTGAACCAGTGAGTATTGTATTCAGCACTGTCAACAACAGGCCAATGTTAGAAGTGAGATTCATGAGTGAAACAGATTAAAATACATGGAGTCCTTTTTGATGTAAGTGATAATAGCTCCTTTTTTAAACTAAAGTGAGTTTTAATCATACTCCTAATGTCTGGAAGTTTACACTCTTAATAAAGTGAACTGGGGCAACACAGGAGTGTTTCCAACAAATAGATGATCATCAATTTTTTTTTTCATTCATTCACGGGATGTGGGCGTCGCCAGAATGGCCAGCGTTTATTGGCCAGCGTTTATTGCCCATCCCTAATTGCCCTCGAAGGTGGTGTTGAGCCGCCTGCTTGAACCGCTGCAGTCTGTGATACTTCTTTGTAGCCGTTTGGTACAACTGAATGGCTCGCTGGGCTGTGTCAGAGGGGCAGTTAAGAGTCAACCACATTGCTGTGGCTCTGGAGTCACATATAGGCCAGACCGGGTAAGGATGGTAGATTTCCTTCCCTAAAGGACATTGGTGAACCAGATGGGTTTTTATGACAATCTGGTAGTTTCATGGTCACCGTTACTGACACTAGATTTTTATTCCAGATTTATTTAATGATCTGAATTTTTAAATTCCCCAGCTTCTTGTAGTGGGATTTGAACTCATGTCTCTCTGGATCATTAATCCAGGCCTCTGGATTACTAACATATCCACTAATACATCCACTGTGCTACCATACCTCCAAATGGGCTCCTAACCCAAATTTAGTGTCCCTAATTTGTATATTAATGTACTGATTTCAGCCAGTTTCAAGCTTATTTTGCATGTAATACTTTAGTGCCTGAGCACTAGTCATTATAATACTCTTGATATTGACTGCAAATAGCCCAAGAATTGAAATATAAGCATGGAGCTAACTACAGGGGTGCTGAGTTAGGATGATTGGTTCAGAGGCTGGTTAGCATATGCATTATTTTGGTTGACCCATTATACAATCCTTGCCATCATTCTGGGAGATATGGAGACAGTTGCACGTAAGTCCCGCAGTATTGAGGAGTTTTACAAGACACTGGGGGGGTGAAATTGATCTTCCATTTTTTCCCCCCATTGACGTTAGTGGATAAGTAAATCGGACAAGGTGTAAAATGGGCTGGCGATTCACGATTGCCCATTTTGTGCTATCACCAAAGGCCAGTTTTACCCCACTGGGTTCACCCGTAAACCAAGAGCCCTGTAAACTCTGGGGGACTTGGATTTCTCATTTAATGAACAAAGGAGCTTGGAAATGCTACAGCAATGTTGGAGAGGTTTCAGCAACATTGTGTTGCGAGAAGGCGGTATTGGAGATTCTGAAGTAGCTGTGTGCTGAGCGAAGGTGGTATTTATCCAGTGCTATAAGCTAACCATTTTATTCTAATTGAAAAAATAAACAAACTGCTGTTCAATCTTGTGAACGTATTCTGTTCAAAAGGTACACACAGAGGATGGAGTACACTGAAGCATTCTTCAAACAAATCAACAAGAGAGCCTTTTTAATTGAGGATATGAATTCCTCTATTTTCTCTCCAGTCCCCCTTGTATTGTTAGGGCCCCCAGGAGGACATCCAACACTGCTGCTCTCTGCCTAGTGGGGAGGAGATGTACTACAGCTTCTTCTTTGGCAGTCCCTCGGAACCGAGGATGACTTGCTTCCACATTAAAAATGAGTTCTCAGGTGACTGATGAGTCCAATGCGGGACCTACAGTCTCTGTCACAGGTGGGGCAGACGGTGGTTGAAGGGGTGGGTGGGTGGAGTGCTTGGATTGACGTGTGCTCCTTGCGCTGCCTGCGCTTGGCTTCCGCTTGCTCCCAGCGAAAAGACTCGGGGTGTTCGGCGTCTTCCCGGATGCTTCTCCTCCACTTTGTGCGGTCTTGGTCCAGGGATTCCCAAGTGTCAGTGGGGATGTTACACTTTTTCAAGGAGGCTTTGAGGGTGTCCTTGAAGCATTTCCTCTGCCCACCTGGGGCTCTCTTGCCGTGCCGGAGCTCCGAGTAGAGCGCTTGTTTTGGGAGTCTAGTATCGGGCATGCGGACAATGTGACCCGTCCATCGGAGCTGATCGAGTGTGGTCAAAGCTTCGATGCTGGGGATGTTGGCCTGAGCAAGAACACTGACGTTGGTGCGCCTATCCTGCCAATGGATTTGCAGGATCTTGCGGAGGCAGCATTGGTGGTACCTTTCCAGTGCTTTGAGGTGCCTGCTGTACATGGTCCATGTCTCTGAAGCATACAGCAGGGCGGGTAACACTGCTGCTCTCTAGACCATGAGCTTAGTGCCGGGTTTGAGGTCCTGGTCTTCAAACACTCTTTTCCTCAGGCGACCGAAGGCTGCACTGGCACCCTGAAGGTGGTGTTGGACTTCGTCGTCGACATCTGCCCAGCAATAACTGACCAGTTTTCCTTTTCTTCCCCAGAGGGAAGTGCCTGACCTCCAGTCAGCAGTTTCCCAGACCACTCGTGTCTGAGATTAGAACTTTCTGAAGTTGGTGATGGGTGGTGGTGTTGGGTGGGGTGGTGGGGGAGGCCCTACACCCCTCTGTTCTGCATCACTTTGCATTGCTGCTCTGCCCTCATGAAAAATAAAAGCCTTTTAAAACCAAACTTTTGGTCAACTAAAAGGCGGTACTTAAAAACGTAACTGTAATTACTATTAGACTACTTTTGCAGTAAATGAGCACTTTTATGTTTGTTCTGGGTTTTGGGAAAAAGATGTCAAACCAACGCATGTGCAGAAGTCTGGGTCTCTCTGGCCTCCAGCTAGTCTAGAGGAGACCGAGGGAGCAGCACAGTATAAGAGTTGTTCAATTTTTAAAGGAATTCTCATTGATCCAGATTGTCGACTTCTGACCAGATTCTGGCTGGTCCCACTTGTCAGTGTTCTTACATCATGACACTACCTTGTGTTACGATGCAATAAGCTGATAATAGGCTGCGCATGAAGTTTGAGAATCGGTGGCAGATCAATACACCCAGGAAAAAACCGTCAACAGAGTAGGACATGAATGCCAATGAGTTGACAACACAACTGTAAGGAAAACACAAACGATAGCAAAATACTGCAGATGCTGGAAATCCGAAATAACAACAGAAAATGCTGGAAAAACTCAGCAGGCCAGGCAACATCCGTGGAGAGAGAAATAGAGTCAGCGTTTCAGGTCGAAACCCTTCGTCAGGACTGAAAAAGCACAGGAAATGAAACAGATTAAAAGGCCAGTTTGGGGGCTGGGAAATGGGGATGAGAGAACAAAAGAGAAGTGAAGAGACATTAAGAGGTATTCAAAACCAGACGAGATGGTGATAGGACTAGTGGAGAGACAAAAGACGGCGCTAGATTAGGTGTGAAATGCGCTGGCAGAATGGGAGACAGCTGCCATGTGGGAGAGAAAAAAAGGGGAAGGGCCAAAACAAAGGTGTGGATAAAAAATATATAAAAATGTAAATGGGGCCGAGGTTATGATCTGAAATTGTTGAACTCGATATTGAGTCCGGAAGGCTGTAAAGTGCCTAATCGGAAGATGAGGTGCTGTTCCTCGAGCTTCTGCTGGGTTTCTGTGGAACAATGCAAGAGCCCGAGGACGGTGAGGTCTGAGTGGGAATGGGGCGGTGAATTAAAATGACAGGCGACCGGAAGCTCGGGGTCACCCTTACGGACTGAACGGAGGTGTTCCGCAAAGCGGTCAAACACACCTGATGCAGGACTGACTCTTGAGCTATTGCCAAGTAACTGTGTGCATTTCAATGTGGAATGTATGTGAAACAGTGCAGAGTGCACATGCTCAGTATTATTTATGAAGACTGCGCACTAAATGTAAGTCAATAAGAATAATTGTCACAGACCCTGTGCTGATGCAGCTGAGGCTTAACAACTGCATCATCTTTAGTTCCAAGAAGGTTTACACTTGTATCTGGGCTATTTTTGGAACTGGTTATTCTATCTAGAGGAGCTGGTGCAGTGTATTGAAATTTTACACTTTTATCCAAGTATTTAGCTTTGGCAATGGAAAATATTAATGAGACCAGTAGGATATCTTAGCTTGCTCATGCTTTGTGCTGAGAAGTATTGAAAACTTTGTCTCATATATAATTTGTAGCTTTTGTAAGTTTTTTTTTTCAAAATGGCATTGAAAGATCTGAATAACCTATTTGCTCATTCCCAGGATTAAAGGAATAATGTAGATAAGAGCCTCCAATTTTCCTATCCATAAAATTCCCCATTATGTAATTTTAAAATTATTCAAGATATTGGTTGAGAGGGTTGATCAGGGTAGTGTAGTTTTACATAGGATATACGGTACAGAAACAGGCCTTTCGGCCCAACCAGTCCATGCCGGTGTTTATGCTCCACTCGAGCCTCCTCCTGTCTTTCCTCATCTAACTCTATCAGCAGAACCCTCTATTCCCTTCTCCCTCATATGCTTGTCTAGCCTCCCCTTAAATGCATCTATACTATTCGCTTCAACCACTCCCTGTGGTAGCGAGTTCCACATTCTCACCACCCTCTGGGTAAAGAAGTTTCTTCTGAATTCCCTATTTGATTCCTTGGCGACTATCTTATATTGATGGCTTCTAGTTTTGCTCTTCCCCACAAGTGGAAACACTCTCTCTCTCCTGTCTACTCTATCAAAACCTTTCATAATTTTAAAGATCTTTATTAGGTCACCCCTCAGCCTTATCTTTTCAAGGGAAAAGAGACCCAGCCTATTCATCCTTTCCTGATAGGTATAACCTCACAGTTCTGGTAGTACTAAGCCACACAGTTTAGCAGCTCGTAGATTTTATTCTGAGTTCTGTGCTAATTCATTGATCTCAACGGAGCAACAATTGAGATGCTGCTCATGGCTCTGGCTAGACAGGGAAAAAGGTCAACCTAGGTCACCAGTCCCAAGTGTGATCCAGAGACTCCTGCCTGAAAGGCCACAGGAGTGAGAAAGGCATCAAGCTTGGCTGCAGTGCACTCTGTGGCCATACTCTCACTGTTTAGGCGACCACATGAAGAGCAGCCACTGGCGAGGGAATTGCTGGTGCTGGGAAATCATGTCACGGGATAAGTAGGTAAGGAGGGAGAAAAATAAACAAAAACAAAAAATTCGCCTTTTGCAGCATGTTGTCTTTATGGACTTTCAAAAGGTGTTTGCTAAAGTGCCACATAATAGACTTGTTAGAAAAATTGAAGCTCATGGGACTAAAGGGACTGTGGCAGCGTGGATACAAAATTGGCGAAGAGACAGAAAGCAGAGAGCAGTGGTGAATGGTTGATTGTCACACTGGAGGGAAGTGTACAGTGGTGCTCCCCAGGGGGTCAGTATTAGGACCACTGCTCTTTTAGATATAGATTAATGACCTGGACTTTGAAATGATGCCCTTTATATTACCCAAGTTTGCAGATGACACAAAACTCAGAAATGTAGTAAACAGTGGGGAGGACAGAGACAGACTTCAGGAGGACAGCGACAGACTGGTGAAATAGGCAGACACATGATAAATGACATTTATTGCTGAGAAGAGTGAAGTGATACATTTTGGTAGGAAGAATGAGGAGAGGCAATATAAACTAAATGTACAATTTTAAAGGGGGTGCAGGAACAGAGAGACCTGGGGGTGTACGTACACAAACCTTTGAAGGTGGTAGGACAAGTTGAGAAGGCTGTTTAAAACAACATACAGGACCCTGGGCTTTATAAATGGAGGCATAAAGTACCAAAGCAAGGAAGTTATTTCTAAATCACTGGTTAGGAAGGATGTCAAGGCCTTGGAGAGGTTTCGACCTGAAACGTTGACTCTCTTTCTCTCTCCACGGATGTTGCCTGGCCTGCTGAGTTTTTCCAGCATTTTCTGTTGTTATTTTGTATATCAGGCTTGTGCTATCTTCCTTAGTCCCAGCTTAGACGTCAAAGCGGTGAGGGAGGGTATAACAGTTGTTTCAGTGAATCTTTGCTTCACCAAACAGCTACCAAGAGGCAGCTAGTGGAACACGCCATGGATATCTGCCTTCATGTGTAGACTTCACATTATAGATGCCTCGTAAACCGAGTGTTTTCGAAGATCTAAGATGTTCGAGGCACTTATTATTATTTTGAAAGAATGACACTGAATTAAGTACATTTTGTAATCTAGTGAAATGTTGCGCCTGCCTTTGCTTCTGCATTTATGAATAAACTTGATTATTAGTTGTCACCTGAGATAGATGGTCATCCAGGGTGCATTTTTTCCATCAGTCAGAGAAATCATTAGCATATGCTGGTCATCTGTACCATTTCCAGTGCATATCTTAATGTAAAAAAGCATCACTGTTTGCCCTACGGCCTGCTATTCCAGATTACTTCATGCATAAGGTCATGCTTCAATTCATTTTGCGTTGGCCAGGAGTAAAATGACGTGGGAACAAGCTCAAATCGAAAGTCGGTGGTGTCATTTACCCGACACCAAGTTTTCCTGCCAAATCTGGGAAACGTTCTAAGGATGGTAGCCTTGATCAAGAGGCTGAGCTACTTTCTGAAAATATATCATCATTATTTTTTTTTAAAAATCATACACATAGGGTGCATTTTACAAATAAATACTCCAAGATAACACGTTGCTGATGTGCTATCAATTACTCAAAAGACTGAGGTTAAGCGAGTAACTAACAGGCTTTTATTAACAAGAGAATGAAGGTGTGCCTCGAGTGGTCGACCAGTCCAGAATACAGAGGGACTGTGGAGCAGTCACCTTTGTACCTGGACTCGTGGGAGGAGTCAGCCGAGGCATGTACAGACATGTACACAGTGGAATACAAACACCCACACAGGCAGGTATAACAGTGGTTTACCACATTCACCCCTTGTTTAAAAATGAGTCCGGCGGGGTGAAGTGTATTAAAAGTTTGTGTATTGGAGTCTCTCCGGAGGTCTTGTCTGCTGTTGTGATCGACGTGGCGACGGCAGGGGTAGTGAAGCTTCCGGCGTCGAGTCCCGCGTAGGCTGGGGCACTGGTGTGTAGTCCTCGTGGGTGTCGAGCGGGTCGCGGGGCCCAGGCGTGCCGTCTGCTGGGGTTGGATATTGGATCGTGGGGGGGTGGTGGTAGTGGGTGTGGTAAACCACTTTTACCGTTCACTATCGTTACACTATAGTTATCACTGTTAGATCGTTTCCCTATAGTTATCACTGTTCACATTGTTGTATCACTGTACGAGGTCGCCTCTTGTCACGCTGCTATACCTGGGCTGACCACTGCCGACTCCGCCCATGGCTCCACCTACCTGCCCAGGTATAAAGGTGGTCGACTGGCTGGTATTCCTCCTCCTTGGATCCGATCACCCACGAGGGTGGGCTCTGTTATTTAGTCAATAAAAACCTACAGTTACTTTGCCAATTGCCAATAAAGCGATTTGTATTGTACTTTCTTAACTCGTCGCTTTTCATTGGACGAATTGATAGGTATATCAGTGGGTAGTGGGTTACTGGGGCCCCCGAGGGTGCGAGGTCTCGTATGGAGACTGTGTCCTCCCGCCCGTCCGGGTACGCAATGTAAGCATACTGGGGGTTGGCGTGGAGGAGGTCGACCCTCTCGACCAGGGGGTCCGTTTTATGGGTCCTCACGTGTCTTCTCAGTAGGACCAGCCCTGGGGACGTCAGCCATGGCGGTAGCGATGTCCCCGATGTGGACTTCCTTGGGAAGACAAACATTTTCTCATGAGGGGTGGCGTTAGTGGCAGTGCAGAGCAGTGACCGAATAGAGTGGAGCGCATCGGGGAGCACATCCTGCCAGCGGGAGGTCGGAAGGCCCCTAGACTTTAAGGCTAGCAGGGCGGCCTTCCAAACTGTCGCATTCTCTCTTTCCACCTGTCCGTTCCCCCGGGGGTTGTAACTGGTGGTCCTGCTTGTGGCAATACCCCTAGCGAGCAGGTACTGGCGGAGTTCGTCACTCATAAACGATGAGCCCCGGTCGCTATGGATATAGCTGGGGAAACCGAACAGGGTGAAGAGGTTGTTCAGACATTTAATGACCGTGGCACTGGTCATGTCCGGGCAGGGGATGGCGAATGGGAAACGGGAGTACTCATCAATAATGTTGAGGAAGTACACATTGCGGTCGGAGGAGGGGAGAGGCCCTTTAAAATCAGCGCTCGAAGGGGCGAGTGGCTTTTATCAGGTGAGCCCTGTCTGGTCTATAAAAGTGCGGTTTGCACTCAGCGCAGACTTGGCAGTTCCTGGTCATGGTCCTGACCACCTCAATGGAGTAAGGCAGGTTGCGGGCCTTGATGAAGTGGAAGAACCTGGTGACCCCCGGGTGGCAGAGGTCATTGTGGAGGGCCCGCAGTCTATCGATCTGCGCGCTGGCGCAGGTGCCACGCGATAGAGCATCCGGGGGTTCATTGAGCTTCCCGGGCCGGTACAAGATCTCATAATTGTAGGTGGAAAGTTCGATTCTCTACCTCAAGATCTTGTCATTTTTGATTTTGCCCCTCTGCTTGTTGTTAAACATAAAAGCAACTGAACGCTGGTCAATGAGCAGGGTAAATCGTTTTCCGGCCAGGTAGTGCCTCCAATGACGCACAGCCTCCACAATAGCCTGGGCCTCCTTCTCAACAGCGGAGTGTCTGGTCTCCGGGCCCTGGAGGGTTCGTGAAAAGAAGGCCACGGGTCTCCCCGCCTGATTAAGGGTAGCGGCCAGGGCAAAGTCGGACGCGTCGCTTTCCACCTGGAAGGGGATGGATTCGTCCACTGCGTGCATGGTGGCTTTGGCAATGTCTTCCTTGATACGGTGGAAGGCTAAGCGGGCCTCTGCCGTCAAGGGAAAAGAGGTGGACTTGATCAGCGGACGGGCCTTGTCCGCATAGTAGGGAACCCGCTGGGCGTAATAGGAGAAAAACCCTAGGCACCTCTTCAGGGCCTTGAGGCAGTGGGAGTTCCATAAGGGGACGCATCCGGTCGGGGTCGGGACCGATGACTCCGTGTTCCACAACACAGCCAAGGATGGCGAGGCGGGTTGTGTGGAATATGCACTTCTCCTTGTTATACGTCAGGTTCAGGAGTTGGGCGGTGCAGAGGAATTTTTCGAGGTTTGCGTCATGGTCCTGCAAGTCATGGCCGCAGATGGTCACATTGTCCAGATATGGGAAAGTGGCCTGCAACGCATTTTGATCGACCATCCGGTCCATCTCCCTTTGGAAGACGGAGACCCCATTGGTGACGCCAAAGGGAACCCTAAGGAAGTGATAGAGGCGGCCGTTTGCCTCAAAAGCAGTATACTGGCGGTCCTCAGGGCGGATAGGGAGCAGGTGGTACGCTGATTTCAGGTCAATGGTCGAGAAGACGCGGTACTGCGCAATCTGGTTGACCATATCAGCTATGCGGGGGAGTGGGTAAGCGTCCAGGAGGGTGTAGCGATTTATTGTCTGGCTGTAGTTGATGACCAGGCGCTGCTTCTCACCGGTCTTAACGACCACAACCTGGGCTCGCCAGGGGCTGGTGCTGCCCTCAATAATCCCCTCCTTCAGGAGCCGCTCCACTTCGGTTTTAATGAAAACCCTGTCCCCGGCACTGTATCGCCTGCTCTTTGTGGCGATGGGCTTACAGTCGGGGGTGAGGTTAGCAAACAGTGGGGGGGGGGGGTGACTCTGAGTGTGGAGAGGTTGCACCTGGTGCGCGGCGGGCAATTTGGAAACTGCTGGCTGCGGACTGTGAGTGGGGGGAGGGGTCCACCGTACGCCATCGTAACACTTTTAAGGTGGCACTGAAAATCTAACCCCAGTAGAACGGCAGCGCAGAGGTCAGGCAGGACCAGAAGTTTAAAATTATCGTACACAGTCCCGTCTACTAAGAGTGCCACCACGCAGTAGCCGCCAATGTCCGCCGACTGGGACTCGGAGGCCATAGAAATCCGCTGGTGCGCAGGCAGGACTGGGAGAGAGCAACGCCGCACCGTGTCGGGGTGGATGAAGCTCTCCGTGCTCCCAGAGTCAAAAAGGCAGGTTGTTTCGTGACCATTTACCTTAATGTCCATTGTGGACCGGGCCAGTTGGTGCGGTCTCGCTTGGTCCAGCGTAACGGAGGCCAGCGTAGGGGTCGGTGTGTCGCTGCGGGTATCAGATGAGGCGGTGTTGGGGGCCTGCTGCGTCCCGGCTGGCGTCCAAGATGGCGGCGTCCATGATCCCCATGTGGCTGGAGGCGTCCAAAATGGCTGCTGTTCCGGTGGTTCGCACATGGCTGGGGAGGCCCAAGATGGCGGCCCACACGCGGCGCTGCTGGGGTTCGGGGTGGCTTTGGCCCTGCAGATGCTGGCGTAGTGTCCCTTCTTCCCGCAGCCTGAGCAGATCGCATTTTTCGCCGGGCAGCGCGCTCTGGGGTGTTTGGCCTGGCCACAGAAGTAGCATTTCTGGCCTTGGGACACTGCTGCGGTAGTTGGGCCGTTGCTGGGATGTGGCTGGGGTGGCACGGCGCTATGAGACGGTCCTACCGTGTCCCAGGCTGTCGTTCCCCGCGGCGTCCACGGTGCAGAGGAGTAGGCATCCATGCCCCGGTAGGCTGCGTCCAATGATAGTGCGAGTTCCGAGGCCTTGTTGAGGTCGAGGTCACTCTGCTCCAACAGTCGCTGTCGGGTGTAATTGGACCTGTGGCCCGCTACAAAAGCGTCCCGGATAAATTCCTCTGTGTACACGGCGGCCTTTACATCCTTACAACCACAGGCCCGGCCAAGCACAGACAGTGCCTGAAGGTATTCCTCGGTCGATTCCCCAGGCTGTTGTTTACGACTCCCCAGGAGGTGCCTGGCGTACACCTCGTTCACTGGGCGCGTGTACTAGTCCTTGAGGAGCTTGAGAGCAGCCGTGTACGAGGTCGCGTCCTGAATGACCGAGTACGCTCGGTGGTTCACTTTGGAGGTCAGGACATCCAGTTTGTCCTCATCCGATTTGACCGTTGCAGCGGAGGCGATCAGGAATCTTTCAAAGCACCTAAGCCAGTGAGCAAACTTGGTGGATGCGTCCGCCTCCCGATGGTCTAAGTCCAGGCATGCTGGTGTGAGGATCTTCTCCATCATTATAAAAAAATCTTGTTAATAAAATTGATGCGCTATCAATTACTCAAAAGACTGAGGTTAAGCGAGTAACTAACAGGCTTTTATTAACAAGAGAATGAAGGTGTGCCTCGAGTGGTCGACCAGTCCAGAATACAGAGGGACTGTGGAGCAGTCACCTTTATACCTGGACTCGTGGGAGGAGTCAGCCGAGGCATGTACAGACATGTACACAGTGGAATACAAACACCCACACAGGCAGGTATAACAGTGGTTTACCACAATTGCAAAAATATGTAGGTTTTGTTGCGTCAAGACCGTTTTTAGCACGCAGGTAATATTGCGTGTTGACTTTGCCAGCAGGGAGCAGTGTCCACTGGCAGGACAAATCCGAAATCCAGGCTGGCGTTGCCCACAGTTTTCCATTTAGGTTTTAATGGTTAGATAATCATGGGCAGCAGGTGCCTGAATTTCCGATTTGTGGCACCGACAGCTGAGCCTCCGCCCTGGGACTGCGGACTTCGAAACTGACCCTGACGTAAGAAAACTACTAGGCACTTGGTCTAAGCGTTAAACAAAGCTTTAATCAACTGTTTTACAACATGGAGGTCTAGTTGTGTCCTTCACTAGTTCCTGTTAAGAATGTCCTGCGCAAGCTGGGCCCGTGCCCGAGTATTTATACTCTCCCTGGACAGCGCCACCCACAGGCCGCTCAGTATTATTTCATAAGTCTTTCATGAATGACTGATTCATGTCAGACCCCACATGCGTTTAGTCAGCTACTGTGTGTAAGTTCAGTCAGTGTTCTGCAGGATCGTAAATTTGTGACAACTTGATTGATCTGTGGCTTGGTGCACTGCAGAGTGCCTGGGTTAGGCACACCCGTGATTTCCCATAAAATGGTGTGGTGGGGGGTGGTAGGGAAGATTTATTCTGGTTGGTGTGTGTATCCACATCGTAAACCTGTTTTTTTTTCCTGAATGCATTTACAAAAATACAACACATAGCAGCAGCCAGAGAAATTCTCTTTGGAATTCTCTACCCCAGAGCGCTGTGGAGGCTGGGTCATTGTACATATTTAAGATGGAGATAGACAGATTTTTGAATGATAAGGGAGTCAAGGGCTATGGGGAGCGGGCAGGAAAGTGGAGTTGAGGCCGAGATCAGATCAGCTATGATCAATTCGAATGGAAGAGCAGGCTCGAGGGGCCAAATGGCCGACTTCTGCTCCTATTTCTTATGTTCTTATGTCCCCGTAGGGAATACTCAAATGCATAGATAAATCTGACGCTGACAGATTTTTTTCCCCCAAGTACTTACAAGTGCCAAACAGGAGTTAAAAACTGGCATGTGGTTGATTGGTACATAATATGGAACTGGATCATATAAATGTGTGTGTGTGTGGGAGAGAGACAGTTCACTGTGTGTGGGGGGGAGAGACAGTTCACTGTGTGTGTGTGTGTGGGAGAGAGACAGTTCACTGTGTGTGTGGGGGAGAGAGACAGTTCACTGTGTGTGTGTGTGTGGGAGAGAGACAGTTCACTGTGTGTGTGTGGGGGGAGAGAGACAGTTCACTGTGTGTGTGTGGGGGGAGAGAGACAGTTCACTGTGTGTGTGTGGGGGGAGAGAGACAGTTCACTGTGTGTGTGGGAGAGAGACAGTTCACTGTGTGTGTGTGTGGGAGAGAGACAGTTCACTGTGTGTGTGGGGGAGAGAGACAGTTCACTGTGTGTGTGTGTGTGGGAGAGAGACAGTTCACTGTGTGTGTGTGGGGGGAGAGAGACAGTTCACTGTGTGTGTGTGGGGGGAGAGAGACAGTTCACTGTGTGTGTGTGGGGGGAGGGAGACAGTTCACTGTGTGTGTGGGGGGGGAGAGAGACAGTTCACTGTGTGTGTGTGTGTGGGAGAGAGACAGTTCACTGTGTGTGTGGGGGGAGAGAGACAGTTCACTGTGTGTGTGTGGGGGGAGAGAGACAGTTCACTGTGTGTGTGGGGGGGGGAGAGAGACAGTTCACTGTGTGTGTGTGGGGGGGGAGAGAGACAGTTCACTGTGTGTGGGGGGGAGAGAGACAGTTCACTGTGTGTGTGGGAGAGAGGCAGTTCACTGTGTGTGGGGGGAGAGAGACAGTTCACTGTGTGTGTGGGGGGAGAGAGACAGTTCACTGTGTGTGTGTGGGGGGAGAGACAGTTCACTGTGTGTGTGTGGGAGAGAGACAGTTCACTGTGTGTGTGGGGGGAGAGAGACAGTTCACTGTGTGTGGGGGAGAGAGACAGTTCACTGTGTGTGTGGGGGGAGAGAGACAGTTCACTGTGTGTGGGGGAGAGAGACAGTTCACTGTGTGTGTGGGGGGAGAGAGACAGTTCACTGTGTGTGGGGGAGAGAGACAGTTCACTGCGTGTGGGGGAGAGAGACAGTTCACTGCGTGTGGGGGAGAGAGACAGTTCACTGCGTGTGGGGGGAGAGAGACAGTTCACTGTGTGGGAGAGAGAGACAGTTCACTGTGTGTGGGGGAGAGAGACAGTTCACTGTGTGTGTGGGGGGGGACAGTTCACTGTGTGTGGGGGAGAGAGACAGTTCACTGTGTGTGGGGGAGAGAGACAGTTCACTGTGTGTGGGGGAGAGAGACAGTTCACTGTGTGTGGGGGAGAGAGACAGTTCACTGTGTGTGTGGGGGAGAGAGACAGTTCACTGTGTGTGTGGGGGGGGAGAGACAGTTCACTGTGTGGGGGAGAGAGACAGTTCACTGTGTGTGGGGGAGAGAGACAGTTCACTGTGTGTGGGGGAGAGAGACAGTTCACTGTGTGTGTGGGGGAGAGAGACAGTTCACTGTGTGTGTGTGTGGGGGAGAGAGACAGTTCACTGTGTGTGTGGGGGGGGGACAGTTCACTGTGTGTGTGGGGGGGAGAGAGACAGTTCACTGTGTGTGTGGGGGAGAGAGACAGTTCACTGTGTGTGTGGGGGAGAGAGACAGTTCACTGTGTGTGGGGGGAGAGAGACAGTTCACTGTGTGTGTGTGGGGGGGAGAGAGACAGTTCACTGTGTGGGGGAGAGAGACAGTTCACTGTGTGTGTGTGGGGGGAGAGAGACAGTTCACTGTGTGTGTGGGGGGAGAGAGACAGTTCACTGTGTGTGGGGGGAGAGAGACAGTTCACTGTGTGTGGGGGAGAGAGACAGTTCACTGTGCGTGTGGGGGAGAGAGACAGTTCACTGTGCGTGTGGGGGAGAGAGACAGTTCACTGTGTGTGGGGGGGACAGTTCACTGTGTGTGGGGGAGAGAGACAGTTCACTGTGTGGGGGAGAGAGACAGTTCACTGTGTGTGGGGGAGAGAGACAGTTCACTGTGTGTGTGGGGGAGAGACAGTTCACTGTGTGTGTGGGGGAGAGAGACAGTTCACTGTGTGTGTGTGTGTGTGGGAGAGAGACAGTTCACTGTGTGTGTGGGAGAGAGGCTTTTGAATGCACCAGCTTTGTCTGACATTGCTGGGGGTGATTTTTTTTTCTTCCAAAATTGACATGAACTTTTCTGGGGGAGTTTTTATGGGGCCAGGAGGAGCAGGGATGTCTCCCCCCTCCCCTCCCACACTTCTTTATTGACAATTTCTAGCGAGGATCGCCCGTAGAGCTGGATTTCCCAACCCCTGATTCAGTGTGGTGCCTGCTAGCGCTCATTCTAATGAGTCCCGAATCTGAAAATGATTCAGGCCTCGCAGTGAATCTGTTGGGCAGGTGCTGCAGATGCATCGTTGACCTCGCATCCATTTTGGGGGAAAGCTCAGAATTGCCCTGAGACTGTGAGCAAAAATGAAAGCACATGGAATTGGAGGCAACCTATTAACATGGGTAGGGAATTGGTTCGGAGGTAGGAGATAAAGAGTAGAAGTGTCAGCTGTGGCCCAGTGGGTTGCACCCTCGCCTCTGAGGCAGAAGGTTGTGGGTTCAAGTCCCACTCCAGGGACTTGAGCACATAAATCTAGGCTGACACTCCAGTGCAGTGCTGAGGGAGAGCTGTACTGTCGGAGGTGCCGTCTTTCGGATGAGACGTTAAACCAAGGCCCCGCCTGCTCTCTCAGGTGGATGTAAAAGACTCCATGGCACTATTTCGAAGAAGAGCAGGGGAGTTCTCCCTGGTGTCCTGGGCCAATATTTAATCCCTCAATCAACATCACTAACACCGATGATCTGGTCATTATCACATTGCTGTTTGTGGGAGCTTGCTGTGCGCAAATTGGCTGCCGCGTTTCCCACATTACAACAGTGACTACACTTCAAAAGTACTTCATTGGCTGTAAAGCGCTTTGAGACGTCCGGTGTTCGTGAGAGGCGCTATATAAATGTAAGTCTTTCTTTCTTTCATGTGACTAGTGGCGTCCCCCAGGAATCTGTACTGGGGCCTCAGCTTTTCATTATATTTATAAATGCCTTAGTGAAGGAATAGAGAGCTGCATATCCAGGTTTTCTGATGACACTAAGTTAGGTGGCACAATAAATAATGTAGATGGGAGCAGAAAGTTGCAAAGTGACATTGATAGGTTGAGTGAGCAAAACAATGGCGGATGGAGTTTAAAGTGGGGAAGTGCGAAGTCATCCACTTTGGACATAAGAAAGACAGATCAGCGTATTTTCTAAATGGTCAGAAGCTAAGAACTGTGAATGAGCAGAGAGATTTAGGTGTCCAAGTACAGAAATCACTAAAAGCTAGTGGACAGGAACATAAATAATTAAAAAGGCTAATGCACTGTTGGCCTTTATCTCCAGGGGGCTGGAATACAAAGGAGTGGAAGTTATGTTACAGCTGTACAGAGCTCTGGTTAGACCCTAATTAGAGCACTGCGCTCAGTTCTGGGCCCCGCACCTCATGAAGGATATATTGGCCTTGGAGAGGGAACA
Source organism: Somniosus microcephalus (assembly GCF_052327205.1). NCBI lineage: Eukaryota > Metazoa > Chordata > Chondrichthyes > Squaliformes > Somniosidae > Somniosus > Somniosus microcephalus. The sequence continues at coordinate 15,527,757 of NC_141010.1, forward strand.
GCGCAGATTCACCAGAATGATACCGGGGCTAAAAAGGTTAAATTATGAGGACAGGTTGCATAGACTCGGCTTGTATTCCCTTGAATATGAAAGATTAAGGGGCGATGTAATTGAGGTGTTTACGATGATTAAAGGATTTGATAGGATAGATAGAGAGAGATTATTTCCTGTGGGTGGGGGAGTCCAGAACAAGGGGCATAATCTTAAAATTAGAACTAGGCCTTTCAGGGGTGATGTCAGGAAGCAGTTCATCACACAAAAGGTGGTGGAAATCTGGAACTCTCTTCCCCCAAAAAGCTGTTGAGGCTGGAGGTCAATTGAAAATGCCAAAACTGAGATTGATAGATTTTTGTTAGCCAGGGTTACGGAGCCAAGGCGGGTAGATGGCGTTAAGATAATGTAATTGCAGTACTTTTCTCTTTTACCCCTCATTCCCCAGCCTGTAATTGTGCTCTAACTTATCCCATGCCCCCAACCTCTAACCCCATTCTACAAATTAAGCCATGATCTAATTGAATGGCAGAACAGGCTCGAGGGGCTGAATGGCCTCCTCCTAGGTTCCCATGTTCCTATGCCCTCACTGTGTGCTACGTGCAGTTTGTGCATGTGATTAACCAACCACTAACCTGGAGAGGTGTGATGTAAGAGCACAGAGAGATGATATTGAAAACTTTGGTTACTTCTCTCCCTCCACCAGGCCCCGCCACCCCAATTTGTTAAATTTCATCTTCATTTGTGATAGGAAAAAGTTTGGGATTTTAATAAGGGAGAGGGACAATCAAAGAATTCGCTGAATCGTTTTCAGCATCGGTGATTTCCAATCAAGTCGCATTCAAATACCGATAAGTAACATTGGTGAGGCCACTGCCTGACTTGGAGTAAAATTCTCGGACCTTTATATGTGTTCTAGGATCATATCCAGTCACACATCGGACCAGATTTTGCAGTCAGTGGCGAAGCTTACAGCTGCCCACAGACTTTTCGTGGGGTTCTGAGCGGCAACTTACGGCTACTAGAGATCTTTTCCAGCATGGCGCTCTCTACAGGGGATCTGTGGCGTGCGTGAGCAACAGTGCGGTTTTTCAACCAATCACATTGAAGGATCCTCACTGAGACACGCAGGGCTGGATTTTATGAATGGAGGCGTGTTGGAGGCGGGACTGCTGCGTGCCGGGTTTCGGTCCCGCCTGCATCAGCTTCTGGCCAACCAGTGGGATTGTCCCCTGATTGACCTTGTTAAGCTCACCTGGCGGGCTCAGCAGGCCAATTAGGGGGAAGTCAGTGACAGAGCATGTCAATGTATGACGTGTCATCTGTCAAGAATTTTTGAAAGAAGAAATGTCATCGTTTGACAGCTCTGTGAAGCTGTCAAACACTGACATTCTGTGTAGTTTGATGAGCCCTTGTGTTCAGGACTCATCAAACCTTTCTACTTTGCAGAAATCAGCTGGCTGTTGTATCGGAGGATGCAACAACCAGTCTGTGATCTCTACAATGGCGATGTCGGGGTCTCCACAGTAGCTGAAGGCTGTAGGTAGAAACAAAGGTAAGTTAACATTTTCTAACACTTTACACTCACCTCATATACTTACCACTCCACACTTGCACCCATCACTCACCTCTACATCACACTTTCAGACCCCTCCAATCCCCGCAGACCTCCTACTCCCCTCCTACACCGCGGCGGGGTTCCCCAAGTCGGGAAGCCCACACTTCAGGATGAAAAAAGGGGATAATCCTAATTTCTGCCTGTTAACTACCTGTTAACAGGCAGATAATAGGCTTTAATCCCTTCCCGCCTCCAAGGAGACGGGACCCAGGGCGGGACGGCTTCCCGCCTCCTGGCAAGAGGGCACGGAGGCGGGTTGGGGGTGGGTTTGCCACCCACCCCCCAAATACTGCCACTTTCCCGGCAGTCCCGCCTCCTCGGTGCTGGTAAAATCCAGCCCGCAGAGTCTAAACCAGGAAGTATAAATTAGAATATTTAATTCAGTGTAAAATCATGTACGGAAAATGAAATAAAGAGAGAGAAAGATAGATGGGATTAAGAGAGAGTGATAAAAAAGACAGAAAGAAAATATATGTTATTTTAATTTTTAATTTTTTTTTTTAATTCTGAAGGAATGAGATTCCACACTTGTAAAAAGTAAATTTTCAGTGCCAGAGAGGTAGTTTGGTAGTAATTAAGACTTATCACACGGTTAAAAATTCACTTACACTTGAATGGACAAGCCCTAACTTGTTCTGGTGTGTTAGTATTTAGTGGGTAAGTGCTGCAACTTCACGCCCTTCATATATTTCAATGCCGGGTCTCTTGGCGAGGTACCGGTGTAGCGAAGCTTGTGGAAGGGCAGGGAAACTCGGGCAGCAACTTCCGGATTTCCGCGTTTAACTGCACATGTGCGGATGCCGGAAGTTGCTGTCCAATGTGCTCCATAATAGCAGTGAGTGCTGACAGCCTCACTGTTATTCCTACCGCCAAATCCGGGCCATTACTTTCTGCTGCGGTTGGTTGCACATGAACTTGAGGCAGAAGAGTTTTAAGATGAGCTGATGGTTTCTGACAGTTACAGGTGTGTTTATTTAGTGTTCCGTTCACCAAGTAGTTACCTAGGAATTAAATAAGCTCCTGCGATCCAGCTTTTAAATCTTTTCATTTTCCGCAAAGGAATTTTCTGGGGCATGCTCAGCTGTTTTATGTGAAGGTTTATATTCTTCAAGACGAGTCACAGTCACATTTTTGAGATAATGTTTCCAGATGTAAAAGCATCAAATGGCTTTATTTTGACACTTACTGTCAAAGCACCTCCGAAACTGTAAGTGTTTGGAAACAGGATTGGGGAATGAGGTTAGCGCGGTTGTGAATTCCACATTATTAAAAAAAAATACATCGAAATGTCAATTTTTAGACTGTCAATTCTGCTACAGCGTACAGTTGCAATGCAGACTGTGGCGTGTGCGCGTACGTATGTCCTGCTTGAGTTCTATAACTTTGAAAGCTGTTGTCATAACTGAGGAGAGAGCCTGCAATGTGCGTACTGGAGTGGTTGTCATCCATTGGGAAATGTCAGGAGCATAATCGACAGCAAACTACAGATTGGGGGCAGTCAATCTGGTCTACCTGAGAGCATAAAGTTCAGCTCCCTGTTCATAGAAATTTATGGCAAAGAAGAAGGTCATTCGGCCTCCTGAAAAAATATTTTTATATATTTGGCGGTTTTTTTACTTTAAATTTTTTTTATTTCTAATATAAGAGAATAAACCTTTCTGATATGATCAAAAAACAATATAGGCTAGAAACGACTGCTTCAACCCATGAATGGATTAATTCCTCTATATTAAAATAATAGACCGGGAATTGTAATACGTCCGTGCTGAGCTATTTGGTCGCTATTTCTACCAACAGTAATTGTTACTTTAATTCTCTGCTCCACTCTGACCTCTCCGTCTTCAGCCTCTTACACTGTTCCAATGAAGCTCAACGTAAGCTCGAGGAACAGCACCTCATCTTTCGATTCGGCACTTTACAGCCTTCTGGATTTTCTCTCTCTCTCACATGGCAGCTGTCGATCATTCGGCCATTGCCATTTACACTTCATCGAGAGTCATCTTTTGTTTCTTAACTTGTCCCATTACCATCGCCTTTTGCCTTGCACCATCATCCCTTTTGTCTCTTAATCTCTCCTGCCTTCCATCCTATCACAGACCTTCCCTTTTGTTCTTTCCTCCCCTCCCCCCTCTCTCTGCCCCTACACTTGCTTAAAAACCTGTTCCATCTCCAACTTTTTCCAGTTCTGACGAAGGGTCATCGACCTGAAACGTTAACTCTGTTTCTCTCTCCGCAGATGCTGCCTGACCTGCTGAGTGTTTCCAGCATTTTCTGTTTTTATTTGTAACTTAAGGTTTTCAAAATTCAGAATTTGTTAAAATGCAGAACTGATTAATTAGCATCTAAAAAGCGGAAAGGGCAGCTAATATCTCAGTGTGATACTTCATCAGAACTCGTTTCAAAGGTTTTTGCTGCAATGTTATTAGCTCATTGTTGTCCTTCCTGAAGCTACTAAAAAAATAATTGTTTAATTAAATTAGCTAAATCAACACAGCCTCAATCCTGGTAAGGCACACCTGGGTCTGGACTGCCATGGGGTCCAGCACAGCAACGGATAATTCCACCTTGTGAATGCAGAAAGCTCTGCTTGTTGAGATTGTGGTAGGTGTGTGTTGCAAAAGGTTTCAGTCCATAAATTAACATGATCTATCTGAGATTAGATTCCAGTTGAAAGTAAGTGGACCCTGTAACGTTGAATTGCAGCCCCTTTATATTCATATTTAAAATATCTATAACCCTTCCAAGATAAATATCCTTGGCTTTAAATAAACATCATGCCTTTTAGCACTTCAGTAATTTCTAAACCTACCTGCCTGTAACCTCAAACCAACACATTTTCATAATACAATCGCAAAATACTGCGGAGAGAGAAAAACAGAGTTAACGTTTCAGGTTTGTGACCCTTCGTCAGAACTGGAAAAAGTTAGAGATGTAACCGGTTTTAAGCTTCTTCAAGGATGCTGCCTGACCTACTGAGTGTTTCCAGCATTTTCTGTTGTTATTTCACATTTTCATAATAATTGGTTAAATATTGTGACAAAATATATGTAACTTAGTAACAGTGAGGTTTCTGTATATATCATTCATCATATTGTTCATCTTGTTGTGCAAAAAGCACACTTGGCAAATTTTTATTCACCATGTCATGCCTCGGACCAGTACCATAAATTTCAGTGTCCTGTCCATTTCCTGCCACCACTGCCCTTATACTATAGGTGTCCCTATTTGAGGTCCTGTGGTGCTTGAAGGACGAGGGGCGGAAGATAAGCAGGGAATGCAGAGTGCCGAGATCCTGCGGAGGAGCGTCGCCATTGCAGGCTCAGATTGGCTAAAGGAGAACCGAGTTATGTCACTCTCTGCAGAAGGACCTGCAACTGGACAGGGGCTGCAGGGAGGATGGGGAGTGTGTAGGAGGGTTGTATTAGGAACAGAGGAAGAACAGGACAAAAACTGTCCAAAGGAGCAATGACCACAGTCAGAGCAATAAAACACTGCCAGAAATTTAACAACAACTTATGACATGAATCTTGTCATTCATGTGGAAATGACTTATGAAATGATACTGGGCGACCTGCTGGTGGCGCTGTCCAGGGAGAGTATAAATACTTGGGCATGGGCCCAGCTTGCTCAGGATATTCATTAACAGGAACTAGTGAAGGACACAACTAGATCTCCATGTTGAAAAACAGTTGATTAAAGCCTTGTTTAATACTCAGACCAAGTGCCTAGTAGTTTTCTTACGTCAACTTGCATTTGTATAGTGCCTTTAACATAGAAAATGTTCTAAGGAGCTTTGGAGAATGGGAGAGAAAGGAAAAACTAGACAAAAGGAATAGACACTGAGCTAGAGTGGGAAAGTTAGGAGAGGTGACAGAATGTTTGGTTGAAAAGCTAGCTGGGTTTTGAGAAGGTCCTTTAAAAGTGGGGAGAGAAGTGGATAGACGGAGGAGTTTAGAGAGTAAGTAGAGCCACGGTGGTTGAAAATTCTGCCGTGAATTGCGGAGAGAATCGTGTGCAACACACCCCTCCCCTGATGCGCAAAAGGCCAGAGTTAGAAGAGTGAAGGAGGGGATACAAAGCTGGAGGGGGTTGCAGAGGTAGGGTGGACCAAGGCCATGGAGAGATTTGAGTTGGAGGATTTTAAATTTACTACATTAGGAGACAGGGAACCAAAGTTGGCCAGCAAGGGTAGGAATGATAGGCAAGTGGGAGTTAGTGCACAACAAGATATAGACAGCTGTGTTTTGGACAAGTTGGAGTTTATGGGTGGCAGAGGCTGCAAGGCTTGCAAGAAGAACATTGGAGAAATTGAGTCTGTAGGTGACAAAAGCGTGGATAAGGTCTACAGCAGTGGTGGGATTGAGATGGGAGCAGCAGCTGGCAATGTTACAGAGGTGGAAGTAAGCAGTCTTGGTGATGAATACGATGTAGGGTTTGAAGCTCAGCTCAGGGTCATACAGGATGCTAAGGTGTTAAATGTTGGTGATTGATCAGTATTGCAGAAGCACTTTGACTTTTGCTGGTTATGGTTTTTTTTTAATTCATTCATGGGATGTGGGCGTCACTGGCAAGGCCAGCATTTATTGCCCATCCCTAGTTGCCCTTGAGAAGGTGGTGGTGAGCCGCCGCCTTGAACTGCTGCAGTCCGTGTGGTGAAGGTACTCCCACAGTGCTGTTAGGGAGGGAGTTCCAGGATTTTGACCCAGCGACGATGAAGTAACAGCCGATATATTTCCAAGTCAGGATGGTGTGTGACTTGGAGGGGAACTTGGAGGTGGTGGTGTTCCCATGCACCTGCTGCCCTTGTCCTTCTAGGTGGTAGAGGTCACGGGTTTGGGAGGTGCTGTCGAAGAAGCCTTGGTGAGTTGCTGCAGTGCATCTTGTAGATGGTACACACTGCAGCCACGGTACACCAGTGGTGGAGGGAGTGAATGTTTATGGTGGTGGATGGGGTGCCAATCAAGCGGGCTGCTTTGTCCTGGATGATGTCGAGCTGCTTGAGTGTTGTTGGAGCTGCACTCATCCAGGCAAGTGGAGAGTATTCCATCACACTCCTGACTTGTGCCTTGTAGATGGTGGAAAGGCTTTGGGGAGTCAGGAGGTGAGACACTCGCTGCAGAATACCTAGCCTCTGACCTGCTCTTGTTGCCACATTATTTATGTGGCTGGTCCAGTTAAGTTTCTGGTCAATGTTGACCCCCAGGATATTGATGGTGGGGGATTCAGCGATGGTAATGCCGTTGAATGTCAAGGGGCGGTGGTTAGACGCTCGCTTGTTGGAGATAGTTATTGCCTGGCACTTGTGTGGCACGAATGTTACCTGCCACTTATCAGCCCAATCCTGAATGTCGTCCAGGCCTTGTTGCATGCGGGCATGGACTGCTTCATTATCTGAGGAGTTGCGAATGGCACTGAACACTGTGCAGTCATCAGCGAACATCCCCACTTCTGACCTTATGTTGGAGGGAAGGTCATTGATAAAGCAGCTGAAGATGGTTGGGCCTAGGATACTGCCCTGAGGAACTCCTGCAGCGATGTCCTGGGGCTGTAATGATTGACCTCCAATCACCACAACCATCTTCCTTTGTGCTAGGTATGACTCCAGCCATTGGAGAGTTTTCCCCCGATTCCCATTGACCTCAGTTTTACTAGGGCTCCTTGATGCCACACTCGGTCAAATGCTGCCTTGATGTCAAGGGCAGTCACTCTCACCTCACCTCTGGAATTCAGCTCCTTTGTCCATGTTTGGACCAAGGCTGTAATGAAGTCTGGAGCCAAGTGGTCCTGGCGGAACCCAAACTGGGCATCAGTGAGCAGGTTATTGGTGAGCAAGTGCCGCTTGTTAGCACTGTTGACGACACCTTCCATCACGTTGCTGATAATTGAGCGTAGACTGATGGAACGGTAATTGGCTGGATTGGATTTGTCCTGCTTTATGTGGACAGGACATACCTGGGCAGTTTTCCACATTATCGGATAGATGCCACTGTTATAGCTGTACTGGAACAGCTTGGCTAGAGGCGTGGCTAGTTCTGGAGCACAAGTCTTCAGCACGACAGCCGGGATGTTGTCGGGGCCCATAGCCTTTGCTGTATCCAGTGCGCTCAGCCGTTTCTTGATATCACGTGAAGTGAATCGAATTGGCTGAAGAATGGCTTCTTTGGTGATGGGGACCTCAGGAACAGGCGATATGGATCATCCACTCGGCACTTCTGGCTGAAGATGGTTGCAAACGCTTCAGCTTTGACTTTTGCACTCACGTGTTGGGCTCCACCATCATTGAGGTATTAATAAATGATCACAATTTAAACATAAAATAGCAAATGTCCAGGCTGGAATCAGATAACTCGGCGCAGATTGCAGATGATCCTGGGACCTTCCTGGCCTGTAGGGCTCAGGCATTGGGGGAGCCCGACTACTATTTAAATGAGACAGTAACTTAACGTGTAAATGCAATCAGTGGTAAACTGTTACTTCCCCTCCATGTATTTCAATTCCAATGATACTTTGGGCTGCTGTATTTTAGTCAATACGCACTGAAGTGATGTCAGCCAAAATACTTCCATTTAAAATTATTGAATACATCAAGCTGTAAAAAATAAGACTTGCATTTATATAGCCCCTTTCATGACCTCAGAATGTCCCAAAGCGCTTTACATCCAATTAAATATTTTTGAAGTGTAGCCACTGTTGTAATATAGGAAACGTGGCAGCCAATTTGCACACAGCGAGGTTTCTCGAACAGCAATGAGATTATGACTAGATAATCTATTTTGGTGATGTTGATTGAGTGATAAATATTGGCCAGGACACCGGGGAGAACTCCCCTGCTCTACTTCGAAATAATGCCGTGGGATCTTTTACGTCCACCTGAGAGGGCAGACGGGGTCTCGGTTTAACGTCTCATCCGAAAGACGGCACCTCCAACAGTGCAGCACTCCCTCCGCACTGAACTGGGGTGTCAGCCTAGATTATGTGCTCAACAACACTACGGATAATTGAAAAAACTTGATATCATAATAGCTGTTATGAGACTGCGGCTGTTTATCTATTCCTCTCTCTCTCAGGCAGTCCCTCGGAACCGAGGATGACTTGCTTCCACACTAAAAGTGAATTCTCAGGTGACTGATGAATCCAGTGCGGGACCTACAGCCTCTGTCACAGGTGGGGCAGAAGGTGGTTGAAGGGGCGGGTGGGTGAGGTGGTAGAGGACCTTTGTCTTACGGATGTTTAGTGTAAGGCCCATGCTCTCGTACGCTTCGGTGAAGGGGTTGACGATGGTTTGGAGTTCAGCCTCAGAGTGTGCGCAGACGCAAGCGTCGTCTGCATACTGTAATTCGATGACAGAGGATGGGACAACCTTGGATCTGGACTGGAGGCGACGGAGGTTGAACAGTTTCCCGTTTGTTCTGTAGATTAACGCCACTCCAGCGGGGAGCTTACTGAGGGTGAGATGGAGCATTGCAGCCAGGAAGATCGAGAAGAGCGTTGGTGCGATGACACAGCCTTGCTTGGCCCCAGTCCGTACGTGAATTGGGTCTGTGGTGGATCCGTTGGTCAGGATCACGGCTTGCATGTCATTGTGAAGCAGGTAGAGGATGGTGACAAACTTTTGAGGGCAACCGAATTTGAGGAGGACACTCCATAATCCCTCATGGTTGATGGTGTTGAAGGCCATTGGTAGGCCAAAGAAGGCCATGTACAGCGGTTGGTGCTGTTCCCTGCATTTCTCTTGTAGTTGACGCGTGGTGAAGATCATGTCCATTGTGCCCCTTAGTGGGCGGAATCCGCATTGCGACTCTCGGAGGAGCTCTTCAGCCACTGGGAGAAGGCGATTGAGGAGAATTCTTGCGATGACTTTCCCTCTGGCAGACAGCAGGGAGACTCCTTTGTAATTACCGCAATCATCTTGTCACCTTTCTTGAAGATGGTCTGCACTCGAGGCCTCCGTAATCAGCACCTGTGAAGAGACGCTCAGTCACTCGACCAGGAAACACCAAGACTGGTTCGACGAGAACGACCAGGAGATCCAGGAGCTAATAAGTCACAAGCACAAGGCATTCCTGATCTGGAAACAGCAACAGAACTCGAGAGCAAGAAAGCAGCTCTACAGATGCCTGAAGGCCAAGGTCCAACAAAAAACTTGCAACCTAAAGAACAGATGGTGGGTGGAGAAAGCGCAGGAGATCCAGCAGCTAGCCGACAACCACAACGTGTGTGGATTCTTTAACGCAGTCAAGACCGCCTACGGCCCAAGCACCCAAGATCCTACCCCACTGCAGGCCAAGAACGGAGAGGTACTCATCAAGGACAGACAGGCAGTCAGTGCCCGCTGGAAGGAGCACTTCGAAGATCTCCTTAACCGAGACTCTGTCTTCGACGCGAGTGTCCTCAACTCCATCCCGCAGCATGCTACCCGCCACCACCTCAGCACACCAAAAGGCCATCCGACAGCTGAAGGACAACAAGGCCTCAGGAGCAGATGGAATCCCCGCCGAGGCGCTAAAACATGGCGGAGAAGCCCTATTGGCGCGAATACATGAACTCATTTCTCTTGTTTGGAAGGAGGAGAGCGTGCCAGGGGATCTTATCTATTTTAATAACCTGAGCACAGGTGATTTATGAGTACATGCTTCTTATTGACGATACTTAATTGTCGACTTACTTTCTCCTTTTAAGGCTGTGTGTGGTTTGTAATCCGAAAACCTGAATTGTGAACTCATTGACACTGTCACACTTGTGATGTGAGTAGATAATCTGCAGCACTTGGAGTACAGCCAACACAGGACACTCTAAACTGACCACAGCAAATCCAGCACTACCCAGTCTCTGAAAATCAAATTTTGTGGGGCTTTAAATCTTCAACCTTAAAGCTTATTCTTAAGAGGAAATGCAATAAAATAAATGTTCCTGTCCTTCTTTGAATTTATTGCGGTCTGTGATTGTATTCAATGAATGAACCCAGAGCCAAACGATTCCAACGCTTTACCAGAAGGTTTTGCAGAGAGGTTTCAAAGAAAGTTAATGAGCATCAATGATTTATTTAATTCCCTGTTAATTAGTGAGTAGCTGTGAAAAATGTATGACGGGGAAGCATGATTCTCTGTAAAGCCTAGTTGAACGAGACTTCTGTTGCACATTGTACTATCCTCCTTTTTGTCACCAGGGTCTGTGCAGCTTCTCGGCTAGTTTCCATGTGTATGCTGACCCCCAGCTCCATCTCTTCACCTCTATCAACCCCATGACCAACTCTATGTCAGACTGCCTGTCTGATATTGTCATGGATGAGTCATCACTTGCTGCAACTGAACATCAGGAACACCAAAGTCATCATTACCGGCCCCTGCCATAAAATCTGCTCCCTTACCATTGACTCGTCTTCCTCCCAGCCACTCAGTCAGGCTGAACCGGACCATGTGACCCCTTGTTCAACCCAAAACTGAGTTTCAAATCCTATATCCTGCCCATCACCAAGACTGCTTATTTCCACCTCTAACATTGCCTACCTCCACCAATTCAATTCAATACAATTCAATTCAAATCGCTTTATTGGCATGACAAGTTACATCTTATGTTGCCAAAGCATCGGAAAACATTCATGTTTGTTCACAAAAATACAGATCTATCCATACAGTGTATAAACAGATATATCCCTGAGTGTACCCAGCCCCTTAGCACCTCCACCAGCCCCTTAGCACCTCCACCAGCCCCTTAGCACCTCCACCAGCCCCTTAGCACCTCCACCAGCCCCTTAGAACCTCCACCAGCCAAAACCCTTATCCATGCCTCTAGTCTTGATTATTCCAGTGCTGTTCTTCCAGTGTCCTATTATTCACCCTCCATAAGCTCCAACCTGTCCAAAACCTACCCACCCAGATCCTGTCCTACGTTAAGTTCCTCTCACCCGTTAACCACCCCCCCTCCCCGCCTTGTTAACCTTGATAGGCTCTCTGTCTCCCATTGGATTAAATTTAAAACCCTCTCTGGCCTCATGCCACCCTACCTCTCTAATCTCCGGCACCCTTTGGTCCTCTGATTCTGATCGTTTGTGCATCCGCCCCCCACTCCACCATTGGTGACAGAGCGTTCAGTCGCCTTGGTCCTACTTTTTGAAGCTTCCTTTCTAAGTCCTATATCTCCCCTACTCTCTCTGTCTTAAAAATCCTACTCAAAGCTCATCTTTTTCACCAAGGTTTCTGTTCCCCTCCTTGGTTTAAAATCTGTTCCGCTCTCTATCTCCATTGCGAAGCAAAAGGGTGCAGGACCTTTCTAATGTGTTAAAGGCGTTATACAATTCACGGTTGATTTATGAAGAAAGGTTGAGCAGGCTGGGCCTATACTCATTGGAATTAAGAAGAATGAGAGGTGATCTTATTGAAACATATAAGATACTGAGGAGGCCTCGAATGGTAGATGCAGAGAGGATGTTTCCCCTCGTGGGGAAATCTAGAACTCGGGGACACAGTTTCAGAATAAAGGGTCGCCCTCTTAGAACTGAGATGAGGAGGAATTTCTTCTCTCAGAGGGTCATAAATCTGTGGAATTCTCTGCCCCGGAGAGCTGTGGAGGCTGGGTCATTAAATACATTTAAGGTGGAGATAGACAGTTTTTTGCAAGATAAGGGAGTGAAGGGTTATGGGGAGCGGGCAGGGAAGTGGCTTTGAGCCCAAGATCAGCCATGATCTTATTGAATGGCGGAGCAGGCTCGAGGGGCCAAGTGGCCTATTCCTGCTCCTATTTCTTAGGTTCTTATAAATGCAAGTTGTTCTGCAGATTCTTTGCTAATTGCATCTATTGTTGGCTAGATGTGCGTACTCTACAATTTTGCTTAGCTGAGTAATTTATATATTCTAGACTGCGTCTATGTTCTAACAATGCAATCAATAGTTTCTGATACATGTTTGTAAAACTTAAGAGTCCTAAGCAGTGAGGCGCTTCCCTCAATGTGTCTACGCGACCTGGCTGCTCTCACGTACCTCCTCATAGCTAGTTACAGATTGATTTGGCCTTGGATCATCTGCTTCCCTTCATAGTCACCTAATGCTGTGTGGCCTTAAGAGGGATTACTAAACAATGGCAGAGGAAGAAACATTTGGAAAAATGAATAGGAGCATAGAAACATAGAAGATAGGAGCAGGAGTAGGCCATTCGGCCCCTCGAGCCTGCTCCATCATTCAATGGTATCATGGCTGATCATCCAAATTCAGTACCCTGTCCCTGCCTTCTCCCCATATCCCTTGATCCCTTTAGCCATAAGAAATATATCTAACTCCTTCTTGAATATATTTAATGAATTGGCCTCAACTGCCTTCTGTGGTAGAAAATTCCACAGGTTCACCACTCTTTGGGTGAAGAAATTCCTCCTCATCTCTGTCCTAAATGGCTTACCCCTTATCCTTAGACTGTGACCCCTGGTTTTGGACTCCCCCGCCATCGGGAACATCCTTCCTGCATCAAGTCTGTCTAGTCCTGTTAGAATTTTATAAGTTTCAATGAGATCCCCTCTCATTCTTCTAAACTCCAGCGAATATAAGCCTAATCGACCCACTCCCTCCTCATACGTCATTCCTGCCATCCCAGGTATCAGTCTGGTGAATCTTCGCTGCACTCCCTCCATGGCAAGAACATCCTTCCTCAGATAAGGCGACCAAAACTGCACACAATACTCAAGGTGTGGTCTCACCAAGGCCCTGTACAACTGCAGCAAGACATCCTTGTTCCTGTACTCGAACCCTCTCGCTACGAAGGCCAACATACCATTTGCCTTCTTAACCGCCTGCTGCACCTGCATGCTTACCTTCATCGACTGGTGCACAAGGACACCCAGGTTCCATAAAAGCTGTGGTAATGTATGTGTACACGAATTAGATGCTACAGATTTATTGCTTCAATCCAGTTTAAATAGACAAAGAAAATTATTCCTATTTCAAGTTCAACATTCTTATAGGTACTAACTTAATATCAGAAAAAATATTGATTAATATTAAACATCTCAACAGTTCTGGGATTTGCAGTAGCATCTTTAGTAGACAGCATTTCTTGTCTGTATACTCACATTACCCAGTTTTAGAATCTCCAGAAGCTCTAAAAGGGCAGCCTGTCATACACAGATACTTCACAATTTATATTCACCTGGTTTGGACCAGCCTTTATGCATTTGAACCAGAGTGAGATCTAACCATATGCAAAGCTCCCCAGTGAACGGTTGAGGCAAAGTTGCTACACTGCTAATGTTCTATCACCAGGTGTTAATGGCACCGTTAGTAAATACTGTACTATAATGAACAATTACAAAGTGTGCTACTGACATTGGGGTAGAACTTTGCAGAGCAAGTCATAATAAGTACAGACTGGGAAATCCATTACACCCTCTGTGGAGGTTCCTCGTTTACAACAATAACAACTTGCATTTATATAGCGCTTTAACGTAGTAAAACGTCCCAAGGTGCTTCCCAGGAGTGTTAACAAACAAAATTTGACACCGAGCCACATAGGGAGATATTAGGACAGGTTGGACATAGAGGTAGGTTTTAAGGAGCGTCTTAAAGGAGGAGAGGTTTAGGGATATAATTCCATAAGTTAAGGCCTCGGTGGCTGAATGAACGGCCGCCAATGGTGGAGTGATTGAAATCGGGGATGCGCAAGGGGCCAGAATTGGAGGAGCGCAGAGATCTCGGATGGTTGTAGGGCTGGAGGAGGTTACAAAAGCAGGGAGGGGCGAGGCAGTGGAGGGATTTGAAGACGAAGGATGAAAATTTTAAAATTGAGGCGTTGAATTGAATTTTAGACATGAAATGATGTTTGCCCTTGATGAAGCAAATGTTCCTTTGGGCTGGAATAGTGCTTTATATTTTTGCATTATTTAAGGCTAAAGGTACACTAAATAATGTAAGACCTTGAAATTATTCTGGACTACACCAATTCAGCATGTGAGATGAGGAGCTTGGTGAATATTTTATAAAAGAAAAAAGTGTTTTTTAACCAAATACATTTTTTATGAGGAAATGCACAGCCTCTTTGTGGAAATTATATTCTTTCTATTTTCTTCCCATATCCCCGAAGGCACTAACTCTTCAAAGATATACCGGCAGCCCTCCATTGTCTTGCCCAAGTAGCCATTCTTCATGCAGGAGTCTAAACAGTGAGTGTTAGCACACTATTTTATCTTGAGGTACGGCACCTGTCATTCACCCGTGCACTTCTGAGCATGGGTCACTGGATAGCAATCAGGAACGGGAACCCTGGGTGAATTCCCCCTTCCTAGCTTAGGGCGCTGAGGTCAATTGTCGTGTCTCTACTATTGCTCCGAATTACGATCAGTTACCTCAAAAAAGAAAAAGAAAGACATGCATTTATATAGCGCCTTTGATGACGTCACAAAGCGCTTTACAGCCAATGAAGTGTAGTCACTGTTGTAATTTAGGAAATACGGCAGCCAGGCTGTACACAGCAAGATCCCACAAACAGCAATGTGATAATGACCAGATAATCTCTCTTAGTGATGTTGGTTGAGGGATAAATATTGGCCAGGACACCAGGGATAACTCCCCTGCTCTTCTTCGAAGTAGTGCCATGGGATCTTTCACATCCACCAGAGAAGGATGACGCGGCCTCGGTTTAACATCTCATCTGAAAGCCGGCGCCTCCGACAGTGCGGCTCTCCCTCAGTACTGCACTGGAGTGTCCGCCTAGATTTTTGTGTTCAAGTCTCTGGACTGGGACTGTGAACCCACAACCTTCTGACTCAAAGGCGAGAGGCGAGTGTGCTGCCCACTGAGCCACCGCTGATACTCCACAAGAATATGAGTCAAACCTGCGTATCTTTCTGGTAAGGGTCAGTATTGCATCAGGCAATATATTACCCATGCAATTAAAAAAAAAAAAAAAAAAGATTTTCTTTCTGTTCACTGTCAGTTCAGTGGTATCTGAAGGTGAAAGGATTTTTGTGTAACTTAGGGCAAAGCATTATTGCTGTGTGATTACGTAAAGCGTGAAGATATATGACATAGAACCTGGCATTGTGCTGGATCCCATGATTAATTTAATATTAATGGAAAGAAGGTTGTGGGTGTTTCCCATGGGGGAAGTTTGTGGGTATGTGGGGCTCTTGCTACCTGCTTACCTCTGAGCACAGAGTTTAGTTTTAAGAATAAATATTTTATAAACATAAGAAATAGGAGCAGGAATAGGCCACTTGGGCCCTCGAGCCTGCTCCGCCATTCAATAAGATTATGGCTGATCATACGCGTTGACAGGCCATCCGCATGGCCCACGAAGAAGCAATTGCTGGGGCAGCGTTGAGCTATTTGTCTGCCGACTAGCAAGCAATTGCGCCTGCAAACAGGCGCAGGGCCTGTTTGCATCAGTGTAAGGGGATACCTCAGGCATGATTTAAACATTTTCGTATTGGAAATTATACACATACACTATCAAATGAGTTTTTGCAAATATTGGCCTGGATTAGAGTTTTAATGATGTCGAAAATTATTAGCAAAATATAAAAAATGTTTGTGAGTTTGGTGGAATGAAGCTAATTACGAATTAAATTCCAATCCTGTAAATTGCAATTCGATCTGATTTCGGGATTCCCTTCGGAAATGATTAAAATCAAACTCTGTTTTGTGATTGGAGGACTAGGCCCACGTGATCCCAGGTACGCTTCCGCACTGCCTGGAATCTGTGGACCATTACGCTGCCCTCCGCCTCGCAGCCTCAGACCACAAGTTTTCGCAGCCTCGCCTCCAGCAGGTTGGTGCATCTTCCTTTCGTGGGTCAGAAGCGTACTCCGGAGGTATGCCTCTGACCGCAATTTTAGAACATAAGAATTAGGAGTAGGTCATGTGGCCCCTCGAACCTGCTCCGCCATTGAATAAGCTCATGGTTGATCATCGACCTCAACTCCACTTTCCCGCCCGATCCCCATAACCCTTGATTTCCCAAGAGTCCAAAAATCTATCGATCTCAGCCTTGAATATACTCAACGATTCAGCATCCACAGCCCACTGGGGCAGAGAATTCCAAAAATTCACAACCCTCTGAGTGAAGAAATTCCTCCTCATCTCAGTCTTAAATGGCCGACCCCTTATCCTGAGACTATGCCCCCTAGGTCTAGATACTCCAGCCAGGGGAAACAACCTCTCAGCATCTACCCTGTCAACCCCCTTCAGAATCTTGTATGTTTCAATGAGATCACCTCTCATTCTTCTAAACTCCAGAGAGTATAGGCCCATTCTACGCAATCTCTCATCATAGGACTGCCCTCTCATCCCAGGAATCAATCTAGTTAACCTTCGTTGCACCGCCTCCAAGGCAAGTATATCCTTCCTTAGATAAGGCTACCAAAACTGTGCACAGTACTCCAGGTGTGGTCTCACCAAGGCCCTGTATAATTGTAGCACGACTTCCTTACTCTTATGTTTACATTTTTGACCAATTATTTAGATCAATGGCCGTATAGGTCAAAGATGAAATATCTGGTAAGATCTAAGGAGTAGTTGACACACAGGTTTAGATTCACTGGTAAAGTATCAGTGAGAGTTGTCACATGCTCGGAATGGATTTACAGCGAGCCCCACTGACACTTGCTGCTCTGCCTGTGGCTGGAATACAGCTATTATTTTTTTTATGCTACAGGGCCTTTTCAGCAAACTGGAGGAGCTGATTGTGAAACCTCTCGAGGCTCCAATATCATCTGTAGTCATGGAGTGCCGCGCGTGATGCTCCGGAGGGTCAGCACATTCATTTACCCAGAAGTGCAGTCAAGCAGTTTAGACTTGCAGCAAGAGGTTGCAGTTGAGTTTCTAAAAGCAACGGGTCTCGCCCGCCTTCACACCTGGCGACCGCCAGTCAGTTTAATGGTGTAGTCCACCGCGGGAATTTTCAATCCTTTAGCATGCAGGCGATGTGCAATGTCCAGAACATGGCTTCTTATATTCCCAAGATCCCAGCGGTTGTGCTGGGAGTTCACCCGTTGGTGCCCTCCAGCATTGACCCCACTGCCGTTTTGCCGGCTCGGTCTCCGAGCATCTCATTTGCACAATGGGCGCAAACGCCACTACAGGCACAGCTCCGGCGCCTGCCTCGCCCATGTGGCTAGGCAATTGGGTGGACACCTGCCATGGGCGGGGGTGGGAGAGTGGGGTTGGCCAAGACCCCCTTCCGCCCCCTGACCGTAGGGATGTTTTCCTCGGCCCCCTGTGTAAGGGGGCTGACTTGATTCTTATTTTTTTTTTAAAAATAAATGCAACAAATTTCTTCGGGCGACCAGACTGCTTCCCTGGCCTGGCGCCCCCACAGGTGGCATCCGCATTTGGCCATCTGGAGGCCGGTTTGCCTCAACTCCCCTGGAGTAGCAGCCTCCACAGATATACCAGGTATCAAATGAGCCAATGGAGCAGGGTCTCCCAATGTAGGAAGTCCATGTCCCGATGACATTTGCATTGTAAGTGGTGGGTGGTTGGAGCTTCCACCCTTACAAGACAAGTGTAAAACCCAGGGACCAGTGTAACTGGGTCTCTACCATTTTCCGGGGGTGGGCGGTGGTGAATTACAGCAGGAAACCGATGAAACTAGTACGGAATTTCAGCTCCCATATTCCTTTGCGCATGACTACAATCTAACAATGACTCAATCACTCTTGGCCAATCTTTATTTTGATGCGATAATTATCTGCAGGATTAGCTTTTAGAGTCTACGGTTATGGTCTGAAATCTTGACTTACAAGCTCCCTCTCACTGTGCCAACTGATCATAAATATAACCTGCCTGTCACACAAAGACACATTGAAAGAACCTTGGGATCCTCAGGCTATGAGTCTGGTGCAGTGGTTCCTGTGATGCTGCACTGCAGTGTAAATGTTCTTTTTAGTGTGCTGGATATCCAGAGGAGCATAAACCTTGACGTCAGTGAAGGACAGCTACATCCCCTCCCCAGTCCTCCTACCCGCACCTAACAACAGTATGCACCAGAAGGGATGCATTGATTTTGATGACTGATTTGTGCTAAAGTCACTGAAGTGCATTTATTTGAAGGAACGATACTGCAGTGTGAAATGTTATGGATCACGTTGGCATTCCTGCAAGATAGAGGCTGCTACACACCATGTCACCAAAAGAAAGAACTTGCATTCATATAGCGCCTTTCACGATCTCAGGACGCCCCAAAGTGCTTTACAGCCAATGAAGTACTTTTGAAGTGTAGTCACTGTTGTAATGTGGGAAACTCGGCAGCCTCTCCTCTGCTCTTCTTTGAATAGTGCCCCATGGGATCTTTTGTCCAACTGAGTGGGCAGACGGGGCCTCGGTTTAACATCTCACCCAAAAGACAGCACCTCCGACAGTGCAGCACTCCCTCAGTACTGCACTGGAGTGTCAACCTAGGTAATGCGCTCAAGTCTCTTGCAATGAGGCTTGAACCCAAAACTTTCTGATTCAGAGGCAAGAGTGCCACCCACTGAGCCACAGTGATACTAAACACTGCTGTCAGAATAAATATGGCAATAAAGATAAATGTCAGTGCATTAAACACCCATATAATTTTTGATAAGCCACAAATATATTAAAGGGCACGTAATGTATTCATCTATATTACATCTAGTTGTTAAACTTATTTAGTATACATTAAAAAGAACATTTCATGAGAAGTATTTATTTATAAATGCCTAGTTTGGTCAAGCTTCCTATGCAATGTGCCTTATGGTTATACGAGCCATTTTATTCAACTCCACACTGGTTGTGCAATTCTGTACGTGTACCTCTTGTATTTCCCCTATGGTAATAGTGCCAGTGGAAAAGGTATTAATATCCATATCTCGATTTTGATTCTGTGGGAGTGCTGGACTGACCAGCTCTGCCCATGCGCCTCTTTTCCTTACAGCAAGCACTCCATTGTCCCACCCTGATGGAGGCCTGAACAGCTTTTGTTAGCTAGGCCCTGATTTTAACTGGCGTGAGGCCCGGGCTATTTGAACTCTCGGGCCAAATTTAAACGCTAGGCCCGACTCTCACTCGAACCCGGCGCCAATGAGGTGGCATCGGTGGGCGGGACCCGGAGAGCTCAGCAGGAAGATGCCGCTGGGGACCCGCAAAAATATCAGTCCCCGGATAAGTCTAGGGCGGGCTGGATTCCGGAAGCGAATGTGGGCAGGAGGGAAGCTGAGAGCAGGGGAGGCCCTAGGCTTTACTGGTGGGACCAGGGGGAAGCACTCCTGCTGCTCCTGGTCCCCACAAGGAGTGCTGTAAAAGGCACTGACCTTGCGGAGCCGGCAGCTCCCGCCTCCCTTTCACTGCCGGGTTTCCCGACCCCTGGGAAACCCGCGCAGCAACAGTCAATTTTAAATTAGGCTCCCAATTGCACTGTGGGAGCCCAATTTAAACATGTTAATTAAGTGTTCCGCCTCTTCACGGCGGGACACTCGGACGCCTCGATATCCACCATCGTAAAAATGGCGGTGGGCACATGCGCGGTGTGTTGGGGGTGCATTCCCCGTATGTAACTGTTTTAAACCCCCCCCCCCCCCAACCTTCACCTGCCCATCATGGGGGGGGGTGGGGGGCGGAGTTCATTGAATATATTTAAGGTGGAGATAGACAGATTGTTGAATGATAAGGGAGTCGAGGGTTATGGGGAGCGGGCAGGGAAGCGGAGTTGAGGCCCATATCAGATCAGCCATGATCTTATTGAATGGCGGAACAGGCTCGAGGGGCTGAATGGCCGACTCCTGCTCCTAATGCTTCTGTTAATATCGAGGCCGTTAACTCTGTTTCTCTCCACAGGTGCTGCTGAATATTTCCAGTATTTTCTGTTGTTATTCATACTCTCATTTAATTGCTTTTATGTTGTTGTTAGGACTCTAAGATAACATACATCTCAAGCAGGAGATTGAGGAGAGATTGAGTAGATTGGGCCTATAGTCTCTGGAGTTTAGAAGAATGAGAGGTGATCTCATTGAAACATAAAAGATTCTGAGGGGATTGACAGGGTAGATACTGAGAGGTTGTTTCCCCCTGGCTGGAGAGTCTAGAACTAGGGGGCATAGTCTCAGGATAAGGGGTCGGCCATTTAAGACTGAGATGAGGAGGAATTTCTTCACTCAGAGGGTTGTGAATCTTTGGAATTTTCTACCTCAGAGGGCTGTGCATGCTCAGTCATTGAGTATATTCAGGGCTGAGATCGATAGATTACTGGACTCTAGGGGAATCAAGAGATATGTGAATAGGGCGGGAAAGTGGAGTTGAGGTCAAAGATCAGCCATGATCTTATTGAATGGCAGAGGAAGCTCGAGAGGCCCTATGGCCGACTCCTGCTTCTAATTCTGATGTTCTTAGACCAGTGCACACTGGGCAGGGAATGGGTGGGTTCAGAAGTCAGTGGAGATTAAAATCGAGAGGGATGTAAAATGGACGACTGGACTAAATCCGCCTACTTTGCCCCGATGTGTTGGGTTAAAATGACTCTCGACAGGTTTTGGCTTGTGCGCTATTAGTTCTGGCACGGGCCTGTTGGAGGCCCAATAGGGATGGAGTCCTGACTGGTGTCCAAGCATCAGTCACCAAAATCAAAGGCCTCCTTTCGGCTCTCGCCTGGATGTGCCTCTAGTCTAAGCTGCATCAGCCTCTCCAGTTACTCCCTTGGGTTCGACAAGTGTGCACAAACTCGTCATTCTGCTCGACTCTGAGCTCACTCTCTTGTGTGCCACATCCGGTCAAGTCATAGAATCATAGAATGGTTACAGCACAGAAGGAGGCCATTCGGCCCGTCGAGCCCGTGCCGGCTCTCTGCAAGAGCACTTCAGCTAGTCCCACTCCCCCACCCTTTCCCCGTAGCCCAGCAATTTTTTTCCTTCAGGTACTTATTCAATTCCCTTTTGAAAGCCATGATTGAGTCTGCCTCCACCACCCTCTCAGGCAGTGCATTCCAGATCCTAACCACTCGCTGCGTAAAAAGGTTTTTCTCATGTCGCCTTTGGATCTTCTGCCAATCACCTTAAATCTGTGCCCTCTGGTTCACAGAATCACAGAAACCCCACAGTGCAGATAGAGGCCATTTCGGCCCATCGAGCCTGCACCGACACATATCCCACCCAATCCCCGTAACCCCTACACCAACACATAGCCCACCCTATCCCTATCTCGGCCCTTCTGCCAATGGGAACAGTTTCTCTCCATCTACTCTGTCCAGACCCCTCATGATTTTGAACGTCTCTATCAAATCTCCTCTCAATCTTCTCTGCTCTAAGGAGAACAACCCCAGCTTCTCCAGTCTATCTACGTAACTGAAGTCCCTCATCCCTGGAATATTTCTTGTAAATCTTTTCTGCACCCTCTCACCACCTTCCTAAAGTGCGGTGCCCAGAATTGGACACAATACTCCAGTTGAGGTCAGACCAGTGTTTTATACAGGTTCATCATAACTTCCTTGCTTTTGTACTCTATACCTCTGTTTATGAAGCCCAGGATCCGTAAGCTTTTTTGACCGCTTTCTCAACTTGCCCTGCCGCCTTCAATGATTTGTGCGCATATACCCCCAGGTCTCTCTGTTCATGCACCCTCTTTAGAATTGTACCCTTTAGTTTATATTGCCTCTCCTCATTCTTCCTACCAAATGTATCACTTCGCACTTTTCTGCATTAAATTTCATCTGCCACGTGTCCGCCCATTCTACCAGCCTGTCTATGTCCTCCTGAAGTCTATCACTATCCTTCTCACTGTTCACTATACTTCCAAGTTTTGTGTCATCTGCAAATTTTGAAATTGTGCTCTGTACACCCAAGTCCAAATCATTAATATATATCAAGAAAAGCAGTGGTCCTAGTACTGACCCCTGGAGAACCTTCCTCCAGTCCCAAAAACAACCGTTCACCACGACTCTCTGTGTCCTGTCACTTAGCCAATTCCGTATCCATGCTGCTGCCACTGTCCCTTTTATTCCTTGAGCTTCAACTTTGCTGGCAAGCCTATTATGTGGCACTTTATCAAACGCCTTTTGGAAGTCCATGTACACCATGTCAACCGCATTGCCCTCATCAACCCTCTCAGTAACCTTATCAAAAAACTCAATCAAGTTAGTTAAACACGATTTGCCTTTAACAAATCCATGCTGGTTTTCCTTAATTAATCCACACTTGTCCAAGTGACTGTTAATTTTGTCCCTGATTATCGTTTCTAAAAGCTTCCCCACTACCGAGGTTAAACTGACTGGCCTGTAGTTGCTGGGTTTATCCTTATGTCCTGTCACAAGATTACATTCTTCCATCTCCGGAACATTTCCCGTTTGGATTACTATCTCTCTCCCATTGCTATCAAAACTCCACTTGGTGCCGACCTCACTTCCAGAATTGATTCTTTGAATGCCCTCCCTGCTGATCTCCCCACGTCCGCCCTTCACTAACTCCAGCTAATCCAAGTCCTCTCTTACACAAAGTTCTACACTCCCATCGCCCTTGTCCTTGTCAAGGTCCACTCCACTCCACTCTGTCCTCAAGCACATTGTCTTCAAGATCCTCATCCTCACTTTCAAATTCCTGCTCAATCTCAACTCACCATTGTCTTCTCCAGCCACGTGACCCAGCTTGCGCTGTTCATTCTTCCAACTCTGGTTTGCTGCTCATTTTCCGCTCCATCATTAATGACCAAACCTGCTGTCACTTCTCCCAAGAATTAGGAACTTAAAGAGATTATTATTAGTAAAAAAAACAGTACCAGCAAAATTAATGGGACTAAAAGTCGATAAATCCCAAGGACCGGATGACCTACATCCTAGGGTTTTGAAAGAGGTGGCCATTGAGATAGTGGACGCATTGGTTGTCATCTTCCAAAATTCTACAGATTCTGGAACAGTTCCTGCAGATTGGAGGATAGCAAATGTAACCCCGCTATTTAAGAAAGGAGGGAGAGAGAAAACGAGGAACGATAGACCTGTTAGCCTCACATCAGTAGTTGGGAAAATGCTGGAATCTACTATAAAGGATGCAATAATTGGGCACTTAGAAACTAATAGTAAGATTGGGCAGAGTCAACATGGATTTATGAAAGGGAAATCCTGTTTGACAAACCTATTGGAGTTCTTTGAGGATGTAACTAGTGGAGTAGACAAAGGGGAACCGGTAGATGTGGTGTATTTGGATTTTCAGAAGGCCTTCGATAAGGTGCCACACAAGAGGTTGGTGAACAAAATTAGGGCACATGAAATTGGGGGTAATATACTAGCATGGATTGAGAATTGGTTAACAGACAGAAAACAAAGAGTAGGGATAAACTGGTCTTTTTCAGGATGGCAGGCTGTGACTAGTGGGGTACCGCAAGGATCGGTGCTTGGGCCCCAGCTATTCACAATCTATATCAATGATTTGGATGAGGGGACTAAATGTAACATTTCCAAATTTGCTGCTGATACAAAGCTAGGTGGCAGTGTTAGTTGTGAAGAGGATGTGGAGAGGCTTCAAGGGGATCTCGACAGGCTCAGTGAGTGGGTGAGAACATGGCAGATGGAATATAATGTGGATAAATGTGAAGTTATCCACTATGGTGGTAAAAACAGAAAGGCAGAGTATTTCCTAAATGGTGAAAGATTGGGGAATGCCGATGCTCAAAGGGACCTGGGTCCTTGTACATGAGTCACTGAAAGTGAATGTGCAGATGCAGCAAGCCATTTGGAAGGCAAATGGTATGCTGGCCTTCATTACAAGAGGATTTGAGTACAGGAGTAAAGAAGTCTTACTCCAATTATATAGGGCCTTGGTGAGACCACACCTGGAGTACTGTGTACAATTTTGGTCTCCTTACCTAAGGAAGGATATACTTGCCATAGAGGGAGTGCAATGCAGGTTCACGAGATTGATTCCTGGGATGGCGGGACTGTCGTCTGAGAAGAGATTGAGTAAACTAGGCCTGTATTCTCTTGAATTCAGAAGAATGAGAGGGGATCTCATTGAAGCATACAAAATTATTACAGGGCTTGATAGGATGGATGCTGGGAGAATGTTTCCATTGGCTGGGGAGTCTAGAACCAGGGGCCACAGCCTCAGGATAAAGGGTAGGCCATTCAGGACTGAGATGAGAAGAAATGTCTTCACACAGAGGGTGGTGAATCTTTGGAATTCTCTACCCCAGAGGGCTGTGGAGGCTCAGTCATTGGGTATATTCAAAACAGAAGTCGATAGATTCCTGACCAGTAAGTTTATCAAGGGATATGGCGATAGGGCCGGTGAATGGAGTTGAGGTAGAAGATCAGCCATGATCTTATTGAATGGCGGAACAGGCTCGAAGGGCCGAATAGCCGAATCCTGCTCCTATTTCTTATGTTCTTATGTTCCACTCCTCCCTGTAGAACTTTCTGTTTTGTTGCATTTAGTCACCTTTCTCTTCTGAGAGTCACATTATACTACCTGATCTCAGCATGTAGGGGAGTGAGTTATACAGCAGCGTAGTTTGCAATCAATATATACTCCACGAGCAGGTGCCAGCTGCCACATTTTCAAATGTTTCCAGCTGATTACGATGCAGTTACAATGCTGAATCATTTCAGTGTACAGCTGAGTGTTAATTCTAATCGTACATCTGGGGAGCTTTTAGCTTTTATTGTCAGTGAGGTGAGGCTGTTCGTAGGCCACTCCACTATATATTTTTTGAAATATAAGAGAATCCAATTAAAAATGATTGCGTGGGCGTGCCTGTGTGAGCGAGAGAGAGGATTCGTCCTCCAACTTTTTAAATTGCTTGCTCAATGTTCTATTCTCTGCCCTTAACAACTCTAATGCAACTTGTTGTTCAGATTATTTTGAATGGGTGACTCTGCCAGTTAGTATTTGGAATTGATTATTATTTTTAATATTTGCTATATGATCAAATGCTCCAGCAGTTTGTCTCCTCAGTTCCCTATATGGTAGTCTTCTGACCTGAGACTGGCTCGTCAGGGGAGGCATTCTTCTCTTCTTAGGAACCGAGGATGACTTGCTTCCACATTAAAAATGAGTTCGCAGGTGACTGATGAGTCCAATGCGGCGAAGAGACTCGAGGTGTTTGGCGCCTTCCCGGATGCTTCTCCTCCACTTTGTGCGGTCTTGGGTCAGGGATTCCCAGGTGTCGGTGGGGATGTTACACTTTTTCAAGGAGGCTTTGAGGGTGTCCTTGAAGCGTTTCCTCTGCCCACCTGGGGCTCTCTTGCCGTGCCGGAGCTCCGAGTAGAGCGCTTGTTTTGGGAGTCTCGTATCGGGCATGCAGACAATGTGACCTGTCCATCGGAGCTGATTGAGCGTGGTCAAAGTTACGATGCTGGGGATGTTGGCCTGAGCAAGAACACTGACGTTGGTGCGCCTATCCTGCCAATGGATTTGCAGGATCTTGCGGAGGCAGCGTTAGTGGTACCTCTCCAGTGCTTTGAGGTGCCTGCTGAAAATGGTCCATGTCTCTGAGGCATACAGCAGGGCAGGTATCACTACTGCCCTGTAGACCATGAGCTTAGTGCCGGGTTTGAGGTTCTGGCCTTCAAACACTCTCTTCCTCAGGTGACCGAAGGCTGCACTGGCACACTGAAGGCAGTGTTGGACTTCGTCGTCGACGTCTGCCCTTGTTGACAGTAGGCTCCCAAGGTATGGAACGTGGTCCACGTTGTCCAAGGCCTTGTCGTGGATTTTGATAATCGGGGGGCAGCACTGTGTGGCGGGGGCAGGTTGGTAGAGGACCTTTGTCTTACGGATGTTTAGTGTAAGGCCCATGCTCTCGTATGCTTCAGTGAAGGTGTTGACGATGGTTTGGAGTTCGACCTCCGAGTGAGCGCAGACGCAAGCATTGTCTGCTTACTGTAATTTGACGACAGAGGATGGGACGACCTTGGATCTGGACTGGAGGCAACGGAGGTTGAACAGTTTCCCGTTTGTTCTGTAAATTAGCTCCAATCCAGTGGGGAGCTTACTGAGGGGAGGCATTATTCTACAGAACGACAGCAAAAGGAAATCAGAGGGACCCTCAGCCTGAGCCGTTGTCGCACATCTCCTGGTCGACCGATCAAGACTATTGGGATAAGCCAGCAACCTGTCATCGCAGTCATGGTGTGCAGTCGGTGGAAATAACTCTGAAAAAAGACAATTGAAACAAATTGGGTTTTTTAAAAATAAAAGTCTCACCATCTGCAACCCTGTCCTCCTTAAAAGGGGGTTCAATCAGGAACATTTTTGCTCAGTCGTGTTATTTTATGATTCAGTGCATCTACAACTGTGCAAGCAGCTGGCAAGCTATTCCTTTAGTAAACCTTCTGAGTGATAAACCCTCTGGACAATTCAGCTCGGTCTTCCATCTCCCGATCTTAATCTTTTCTCATTGTGTTTTCTGCTCCCAGCACTCTTCAGTTCAGTATGCAATCTGACTGTTTAATTGGTGAGATTGTGCTGTGGTCCACTGGCCCCTTTTGCTCTCCTCTTTCTTTATTTCTCTCTTTTTCTCCCTCTTTCTGTTTCTCTCTCTCTCTCTGTCAAAAAGTTAAATTCATGTATCAAAGAGTAAATTACAGTGTTTAAAATGAACAACTTAATGCAAATTCATCCAACCAGAGGCTGACAACATCTGAAATCATAGAATGTTACAACATAGAAACAAGCCATTCAACCCATCCAGTCAGTAGAGGTGTTTTTTCTCCACAGTGTCACTGTTCTAATCCCACTCCACATTTCGTTTAATATTCCTCTTTTCAAGCAAATATCGAACTCCCTTTTAAAAGAATTGATCGACTCTGCTTCCCCTCCCTCTCTCTCTCCCCCTCCCCCTTCTCTCTCTCTCCTATATCTCCTTCTCCTCTCCTTTCTTCTCTCTCTCGCTCACCTTTTACCCACTTATGATATATTCCATGCAGCTAACTCCATAACTGAACACCTGTCTGTGTTGAAGTCCATTTGCCAGCCTTGGGACCAATTCCCCAATATATCTCAATCTGTTCATCATCTATTATTCTCTTCTAAGGTTCTGGCTCTGCCACACCATTTGATGTCATCTGAAAATGTAATTATTGTGCTGCTGATGCCCTCTTCCAGATCATTGATGAATATCTATATGTATAAAAGGATCGTGCTGGCTGGCTGGCTGTCTGTCTGTCTGTCCGGGGCAGCACTCAAAAGTTATAGAGCGTAACTACACATATGTTATATCAAAAGAAAGCTTATGATTAGGGGAGTCTCATAGCATATTTACTTTTTGGTCAGACAAAAATTGTTTGGGCAGTATACAAAAACGTTCAAAAACCAGACAAAATCCGCTCATTAGTGGTTGACCAATCCTACCGGTCATTAGCGTTGAGTGACGTGATGGTTGACCAATTGGGGGGCGTTTCATGGCGTTTGTGGGCGGGGCGTAATAGTTCAAACTGCCGAGCGGGAGCTGAGCTGAGGTGAGTGGCGGCCATTAATGACCGGCCGGGCCTGGAGCTAAAAAAATGGTAATGGTGGTGAGGAAATTGTTGATTCATTAGTATTGATTCAGGAATTTCTCTCTCTCTCTCTCTCTCTCTCTCTCTCTCCTTCCCCCCCCTCTCTCTCTCTCGCTCTCTCTCCCCCGAAGCGGGAGCTCAGCTGAGGTGAGTCGCGGCCCGAGAGCCCGGCCGGGCCTGAAGCGCTAGGCCGCGCACGGTCACCGCAGCCTGCCTCGAAGTCCTTCCCCCCCCCCCTCTCTTTCTCTCCTTCCCCCCCCTCTCTCTCTCTCTCTCCCCTCTCTCTCTCCCGAAGCGGGTGCTCAGCTGAGGTAAGTCGCGGCCCGAGAGCCCAGCCGGGCCTGAGGCGCTACGCCGCGCACAGGGGCTCGGGCTCAGCTGATCAGGCGCTCATCAGGGGTCGGCCCGCAACACATCGACCGGAGGAGCGGCGGCTCGCTCTCTCCTTTCTCTCTCTCTCTCTCTCTCTCCCTCCTTCCCCCCTTTCTCTCTCTCTCTCCTTCCCCCCTTTCTCTCTCTCTCTCCTTCCCCCTCACTCTTTCTCTCTCCTTCCCCCTCACTCTTTCTCTCTCCTTCCCCCATCTCTCTCTCTCTCTCTCTCTCCTTCCCCCATCTCTCTCTCTCTCTCTCTCTCTCCTTCCCCCCGCTCGCTCTCTCTCTCTCTCTCTCTCTCTCTCCTTCCCCCTCTCTCTCTCTCTCTCTCTCCTTCCCCCTCTCTCTCTCTCTCTCCTTCCCCTCTCTCTCTCCTTCCCCCCCTCTCTCTCTCTCCTTCCCCCTCTCTCTCTCCTTCCCTCTCCTCTCTCTCTCTCTCTCTCTCCTTCTCTCTCTCTCCTTCCCCCTCTCTCTCTCCTTCCCCCTCTCTCTCCTTCCCCCTCTCTCTCTCCTTCCCCCTCTCTCTCTCCTTCCCCCTCTCTCTCTCCTTCCCCCTCGCTCTCTCCTTCCCCCTCGCTCTCTCCTTCCCCCTCTCTCTCTCCTTCCCCCTCTCTCTCTCCTTCCCCCTCTCTCTCTCCTTCCCCCTCTCTCTCTCCTTCCCCCTCTCTCTCTCCTTCCCCCTCTCTCTCTCCTTCCCCCTCTCTCTCTCCTTCCCCCTCTCTCTCTCCTTCCCCCCCTCTCTCTCCTTCCCCCTCTCTCTCTCTCTCTCCTTCCTCTCTCTCTCTCTCTCTCTCTCTCTCTCTCTCTCTCCTTCTCCTTCCCCCTCTCTCTCTCTCTCCTTCTCCTTCCCCCTCTCTCTCTCTCTCCTTCCCCCTCTCTCTCTCTCCTTCCCCTCTCTCTCTCCTTCCCCCTCTCTCTCTCCTTCCCCCTCTCTCTCTCCTTCCCCCTCTCTCTCTCCTTCCCCCTCTCTCTCTCCTTCCCCCTCTCTCTCTCTCCTTCCCCCTCTCTCTCTCTCCTTCCCCCCTCTCTCTCCTTCCCCCCCTCTCTCTCCTTCCCCCCCTCTCTCTCCTTCCCCCCCTCTCTCTCCTTCCCCCTCTCTCTCTCCTTCCCCCTCTCTCTCTCCTTCCCCCTCTCTCTCTCTCCTTCCCCCTCTCTCTCTCTCCTTCCCCCTCTCTCTCTCTCCTTCCCCCTCTCTCCAATTCCAATTCCAATTCCAATTAAAATGCTTTATTGGCATGAAAGTTTACAGAGAACCATATTGCCAAAGCTTACCTAGCAAAAAGGTACAGTTTTCCAACATTCTGTAGGTGTCAATCGATTTGACATTTGTTGGGTACATACAATATTACTTTTAAACAATATTAATTTTAAACAGTCTTTGTACTTCATTTGGTACGTTCAATATTAATTTTAAACAGTCTTAATTTTAAACAGTCCTCAGGTTGTGACATGTTGTTACATATTTGGCCCCAAGGTATGGTCTGTCTCCTTCTCCTAGGACTAATCTCAATTTTGACAGATCATCCAATTCCTTGAAATCTGGGGTTGTTTGGCTTAGCTTGTTGAATAATATGTTTCTTGATGTGTTGAATTTTTCGCATTTTAGGAGGAAATGCATTTCTGTTTCAACCTCGCCAGCCAGACATTGATCGCATATTCTATTCTCTCTAGGCTGCCAGGATTTCTTGTATCTGCCTTTTTCAATTTCCAGTTGGTGGTCGCTTAGTCTGTACCTGGTGAGGGTCTGTCTCTGTTTTGTGTCTCTGATGGTCGTGAGGTAGTCTGCCAGTTTATATTCTCTTTTTAGGGCCCGGTAACATTCTAATCTGCTTTGGCTTTCGGTTATTTTGTTCCAATGTTCCAGGTAGGTTTCTTTGCATTTTTTAATGATTTGGTTCACTCGGATTGGTGTTTGGGCGGCTGTGTTGGTCTGGGGCTGGTCAGGGTCCGGCTGAGTACTTAGTTTCCGTAGCAGCTGACTC